>NW_009952973.1:11153353-11232366 GCF_000747805.2 Chaetura pelagica | reverse complement strand
AAATGTAACATCTGTTTAGTAATTTAGCAGATGAAAAGAATCATCCTGCTGTCAAACATCATAACATGTAACATCTCTATATGACTGAAAACTGAATTAAAACAAGCAAGTTTCTGTCGCTAACCAAAGACATTTAGAATAAAACCATATTTTTAGTATGAATTCAGGTGGGAAGTAAAAATTCACGATCAGGAGAAAAGTGAAAGAAGAAGGAAAGAAAAACACTGATCCGGGTTATAGATGTTCTGTCCTGGACATTGATGAAACAGTCATTACAGACAGAGGTGGCATCCTGTGAGGAGATGAATTACTGCTGCTGTTGCTACTTTGCTGTAGGTGCTTTGAAATGGAAAAAATAACAGGCTTGAATGTCCTGACCAGGCAAGGTTGTATGTGGAAATTAGATCTGTACTTGGCAAATGAATAGAAAAAATGCAATCAAAGCTGGGTAGCAGAAGTGCAACATGCCTGTTTACAGAAGAATTAGAATTAGGCACTACGGGAAAGATTCTAAATGAAAATGTGCAAAAACACGAAGGAATTGTCCTTGTTACTGAGAATTCAAACCTAATCTTCGATGGCATAGGAGTGCACATGAAAAATATTTACTGTGATTATAAAATTTGGATTTACACCAGCATATGCAGCGGCAATATTTGGGCCAACCTGCCTTTATTTGAAGAGTATGCTGGTAGACTAGATAAAACCTCTCTGATTGTGACCAGGAAGTGAACAGGGAAGTAGAAAGGGGAGCTGCTGACAAAATTCTGTAAGAAGTTGCATGGTGCAATCATGACACCTCTGGACCTTACAGCTTTTGAGTACCTTTGCTAAGTGTGCAGTGTCAGGAGTCTGAATCAGATGAGCGACCAATTACATATTGAGGTTCTGGAAATGCAGGAATCTCCAGTTGACTATGGGGCTTCCTTTGGAGCTGTAACTTCCCAGAAAGCCAGTTCCTGACCTATAGAGGAAGAGGCCTGGTTACCATATTAACTTACTGGCCAGCTCATGAAAAGGCTGTCAGAACTGAGAGATCTGGGGTTCAGTGAAGTGGTGTTTTTTAATGAAACCCTGCCTGCAGTGCCAAAACTCTATTTAAACCTAATGAGTATTTATTAACCTCCTTTAGGCAACGACTACCTGAAACCACTGAAGGCTCTGGTTTGAAGAAAACCAGACCTGAATGACAGGCAAGGCATGTGTCGGGATACTTATTTTGCCAGCTCTTTTGGGGAAATCCTGTGGAACTGCAAACTGTACAGTAGATCAAAACTAAAGAGAGGGCATCAGGCATAAGAGGAGCAATCACTGGGAATATGCTAGAAAAAAAGGCAGAGATTTAGAGCAGAGGGAAATCGAGTTTTTTCCTAACAGAAAATGGAGCTGTGAGTGGAAGAAGACATTTTTGTTTCCTTTTTGATTCCTCCTTTGAAGAAATTGCCATTTTGTGCATATTTTCATCTCTATGACCCCTTTGAGATGGTGTGAAGAACCAGGCTAGGGCAGGGCAGATAACATATTAAGTAACACTTTCAGTTATCTTTATCACTAAATAACATATAATTTCAGAAAATGAAAAAAATAAAACCTATGCCAAATTCCTAAAAAAATCTCATGGCTGTCACTGAACTACTTTCCATTCAGTCTTTGAATTGAACCAAATGTCTATGTGTGGCTCAGAAAGACAGAAAACAGGGTGTTGTGCTTCATATATATGATGGTATTTTAAGTTCCAGTGAGTGTATAAACATGCATGTCTGTGTGCATCAGCAGCCAGGTATATCCCCAAAAATGGTATTGCCAAACTATTTTAACATTCATTGACTTTTTCCCCGACCTTTTCAATGTGTAAAATTCTTTTCTATGAGCATGAAAACAAAAATAATTTTGATTTAATGCAGTTGATATCACTGAAGACTATTTGAAAGTGTACCTATCCAACTTCAGGTTAGAGTCTGAGCTACCCATTTTTCTCTCTATATGTAACCTGAAGAGAAATGAAACCTCATCATACCTTTCTACATAGAAGAATACAATTGGATCATTTTTATTCCATGCTGTTAAAGTGAAGACCTTAAAAATTGCAAAGAAGCTATATTTGACAAAGATCTTTTAAGATTCACTGATTCACTTTTGCTTTCTCACTGCTCCTACTCAATCAGGAAAGAGGGAGATGATTGATGTAAAATTCTCATTTCTCTTTAGTGACTTTTTCTTCTAGATTGTATAGAGTTAAAGTTGGTTTTTGGTGTATTAATGAATTCTGTGGATAACATAAAGAAAAAATAACCTGCCTGTGTTCCTCTTCATGTTTTGCACATAGATCATAACATATGTTGTTGTTTCTTCTCTTTTTTTATGTATATAGATACCACTATTTATGATTCTTGAAGAAGAAAAGGGGCAAATTATGGCAGAATGAAATAATCTTCAGCGATTTAATTTATTCAGTGATGCACTCATTCTAACTGAAAACTCAACTGTAGTAAAAGCTGGTATTTTATTTTTATGTAAGAATTATCCCACCACAAACTTTAATCCAGTACACAAATAAGACAACCTTTTGTGAAAGAATGAATGACACAATATTGAGAAAAAAAAAAAAAGAAAAGAAAAGAAAAGAAAAAAAATATATACAAAAAAGACCGATTAGAGCAATTCCTGAGATGAATCCTCTCTGGTATTACAAGAACAATGGAAGAACCAAAGCTTTCCTGTGTGGAACTTCTCTTTGTAATCTCATAATTTTTTCCTCAGCAAGAAGATTTGAAAGGAACTTTAAAACCTACCAGGTCTTTCTAGAGGGACACTATTATTTCTATAGATGGCTAAATCAAAATGAGACATTTTGGAAATAGGAAGCCTGGTGTGAATTTCCCATTGGTTCGTATTTCTTTTTTCCTCTGAGAAGTAAGGTAAGAAAATTAATGTGCAAATTTCTGCTGTACTCAAACCACCGTCTTTTGTACAAGGCAATTCCAAATTATGTGTGCATGAAAACTTTGTTCTTGAGGTTCTGTAGATAAGGACAAAAAGGAAGCTGAGAGCAAAAGGAGAAAGAGAAGGTTTGTAAAAATTAATTACCATAATAGTAAAATTCAAAACACGCTTAACATGTTATATTGGAAGATAGGACTGGGGAGAAATTGTATATAGTTGACTCCCCTTATCTTTCCATTGTACTGGTAGGAACAGACAAAGGGAACATTAAAAGCGACATGACTGGTTTCCACCACAGACATTTGTGATGCAAGTGAATTTTCAGTGGGAAATTCTAACAGTTTTATGAAATAGGTGGTGTTGTCAATATTTGACATACAGAGAAGTGGAGGAACCACAAGTGCAAAGGTCCACCACATTTAAATCCTCCTTTAGCAAGAGAGTGGCTTCAGTAAGACAGCAGGACTTACTGACAGAACTTTAATCTAGATTTTAAGTGGGAGGAGGATAATACCGGGCCTCCATATGACAAATTGTGGAGTGGCATGCCAAGGTCAGAGGAATGGTGTGCTACCAGGGACCCTCAGCCTGTTGCTCAGAGATGTGCTGGATACACTGCAGAACACTTGATGTTTTGCAGAGAGCAGCCAGAAGCTCCTGAGGTAACAGGAAGCAACAGGAAAACACCAGAGAAGTACCCCAAAGGAACTACAGTCACTCTAGCTTCAGCCGAAGCTGAAGTCAGCTTCATTGGGTGCCTAAATTAAGTGTCTCTATGCAAATGCTTGCAGCATGACAGCAAGGTGAAGTACTCTGTGACTTTTTTGCCTCAATCTTTACCAGCAAGTGCCCAAGCCGCACTGGCCAAGTCACAAAAGAGAAAGGCAGGACCTGGGAGAATGAAGAACTACCCACAGTAGGGGGAGATAAGGTTCAAGACCATCTAAGGAACCTGAAGTTGCACAAGTCCATGGGACCTGATGAGATGCATCTTTGTATCCTGAGGGAATGGGCAGATGAAATTGCTAAGCCACTATCCGTAACAGTTGAGATGTTGAGGCATTCCAGTGAAGTTCCCACTAACTGGAAAAGGGGAAACATAACCTCCATTTTCAAAAAGGGAAAAAAGAAAGATCTGGGAAACTACAGACTGGTCAGTCTCACCCCTGTGCCTGGCAATATCATAGAGCAGAACATCCAGGAAAATATGCAGAGGAACATGGAAAATAAGGATATGATTAGTGACTGCCAACATGGCTTCACTAAGAGCAAATCCTGCTGACAAAAGTGGTGGCCTTCTGCAGCACTGGTGGTTAAGGAGAGAACAGCTGATACCATCTACCTGTATTTGTGCAAAGCATTTGACATTGTCCTGCACAACATCTTTGTCTTTGAATTGGACAGACATGGATTTGATGGATAGAACACTTGGTGGATAAGGAATTGGCTAAATGGTTGCACTGAAACCATTGTGGTCAATTGCTCAATGTCCAAGTGGAGATCAGCGAAAAGTGGCATTCCTCTGGGTTCAGTACTGGGACCAGTGTTGTTTAGCATCTTTGTCAGTGATACGGACTGTGGGATTCAGTGCACCCTCAGCAAATTTGCTGACAACACCAAGCTGTGTGGTGTGGTACTCACATTGGAGGGAAGGGATGCCATCCAGAGGGACAGGCCAGAGAGGTGAACCTGTGCAAACTGGCCCAGAAAACCAACCATATCCTGGACTGCATCGAAAGAAGTGTGGCCAGCAGGTCAAGAGAAGGGATGCTCCCTCTCTACTCCACTCTTGTGAGGCCTCACCTGGAATACTGTGTCAAGTTCTGGAGCCCCCAAAAGAAGAAGGATAAATAAAATATGCTCTTGGATGGAGTCCAGAGAAGGGCCACAAAGATGATCAGAGGTCTGGAGCACCTCTCCTATGAGGGCAGGCTGAGACAATTGGGGTTGTTCAGCCTGGAGAAGAGAAAACTCCAGGAAGACCTTAAAGCAGCCTTCTGGTACCTAACAGGGGCCCACAGGAAAGCTGGGGAGGGACTTTTTACAAAAGCATGTAGTGAGAGGACAGGGGGTAATGACTTTAAGCTGGAAGAGGGTAGGTATAGATCGGGAACATGAGAAAGAAATTCATTAGTGTGAGGGTGGTGTTACACTGGAACAGGTTGCCCAAAGAAGTTACCCCATCCCCAGAAGTGTTCAGGGCCAGGCTGGATGAGGTTTTAAGTGGACTGGTCTAGTGGAAGGTGTTCCTGCCCATGGAGGGTGGTTGGAACTAGGTGATCTTTTTGCCCCTTCAAACCCAAACAATTCTATGATTCTATGACTTCTCAGCTCCTCCAGCCTCTCTTGAACTCCGCAGTGAGCTGCAAAGCAGGCAGCAGAAAGTTGAGATGATGGTTGCCCTTTAAAATCTGAAATGTTTAGGGAATGGTAGATGCCAGCCAGGTGTCTAGCTTGAGTTTACTGTTGTGTAGCACCATGCATGCTTCAATTCCTGTGTGATGTACTCTAGGTGGTTCTGTTCCAGCAGGGGGGTTGGACTGGATGATCTTTTGAGGTCCCTTCTAACCCCTAAGATTCTGTGATTCTGTGATTCTATATATATTAGGCTCACCTCCTGCTCTGTATCTTTTTCCACTTTTCTCACTAAGAAAAAATAGTTACACTCCTCATGGCAAAGAGGAAAAGTGTATTTCAGTTCTGTGCCTGATCTGAATGCTCAAAGGACCAGCATGGAGTGTCCTGCAAAATCTTTTGTGCAAAACCAATAGGATCTAGTAATGTTGCTCCTCAAAATTTTATCCTCAAATGTTTGGTATAGAAGATCACAATGAAAGTGAAACCTGATTGATCACTATACATCTGTGTACATCCATGTACATCATCATGTACCACATCACTGATGCATAACCATGTGATTCACATCATTGCTACAGCAACCCCATATGAAAGGAAAGCCTTTTTCATTGGATATTACACACACTGGTAGTAAAAACAGTTTTTATATCAGTTGCCTTTCTGTATGTGTTATTTTTCTATAAGCATTTCAGCAACAGACCAAGGACTCGACGTGAACCTCTAGACACTGATGTTCTTAATACATTTGTAAGCTCAAATCAATGAAAATCAGTTACAAGTTCAGATGCATTTGAGATATTGAGGTAAACAGTATCACAAGGATATCACCAGTTGTCTCTGACAGTTTATCTGTAACATCAAACTATAAAAGCCTGGAACAGTCACTTCCCAAAGTGATAGTAACCACTTCTGCACTAGCGAAAACTCTTCAATTTTCTCACCACTTGCTTTTCAATTACAGAACTTCTACTACCATTCTGTCTCAATACAGGGCAACAAATTGCAGCATGCATCATGTAATCCAAAACCATGGTATCTGCTTTCACACTGATTGTTTTCTTTTTTCTCAGAGCAGTGAACTTTGTTCTTTAACCTTATAGGTCACTCTGAATTGCACATGGGCTCTCAGAGCTGTCCCATTACAGTGAAACTTGAGTCACTGTTGTGATGAACTCCTCTGGCACTTGCATTGCCATTTTGCATTGCTATGAACAAGCTATGTACCTCTCCCAAAAGCTATGCAAAATCTTTCAATAATTTGTTGTCTGATTTGGAAGACAAGTTTTTGCCTGGCACACAGAAATCTAAAGGATCAGTCTGTGAAAAAAGCTCTGATAATATTTATCCAAATTGTACAGAGGGAGAAAAGTGGGTACACAACCTGTTCATGGGCAAAGCATGAAGCTGTTGGTGTGAAAATGGAGATAGAAATATAGGTAATAATTTTATAAACTACTTCTTTGCATGGGAAGGTGTCAGTAAATACAAAATGCCAAAGGACACATAGTTGTAGTTCCTCCTAGAAGATGATTATTTAAAATACATGTTTTACTCATGTTGGTTACCAAACAATTTCTGTTGAGTTTGGACACTGGATTGGCATTTGTATATTCAAGATCACAGAGTTCAACCATTAACCTAACACTGACAAGTCCTTAACTAAACCATATCCCTAAGTACCACATCTATACCACTCTTAAATACCTCCAGGAATGGTGACTCCACAGTTGCTCTAGAAAGCTTTTTCCAATGCCTGATAACCGTTTCAGTGAAGAAATCCTTCCTGACATCCAATTTAAACCATTTTTTTGTTTATCTTAGTTACTTAAAAAACTGGGAATAGAATGTGCATCTATGTAGTCTGGAAAAGTGCTTTACATCCTAGAGCAGTTAAAATTACTATTTAAGTTAATAAAAAGTTTCTTAGCATGATTAGCTAGCTTACTACTGTCACATCATGACTGGTGCATTATATCTGTACAGTGTCAAACTGTCCAATGCCAGAACTTGTGTTTTATAGTAATGCTTGATGACACTGATGGATGTAAATGCATTTGTAAATGGTGATATACAGCAGCACTACAACGTGCTCTTGAAGTTCCTTTAATAAACATAGTCCCTTACAGCACTGATACAGCATCTCTGCTGAGTCTTAACCATAATGAAAGTAAAAATTACAATGTACCAAAACAATGTCACTGCCAACTGAAACCTCACAGTAACAACTGGAAACACTAGAATGTTTTAAAACATAGCTCTACAGTTCCTTTTACTTCGATTCTGCTGTCCCTTCATCATTTCTGTCTACCAGGTAGTGATGTTTCTTTCTTAGTTCAGGCATGATTCTCTGTTTTATACCTCGTGTATGAAATGTCTCCTATGCAAAATTAAATTCCTTCCTTCCGCTTTAAAAGACAACTACTACTTTGTACAATGTGTATCCTTAAATCATGCAAACCTTAGGCTTTTCAGGTAGGTTTGCAAAGGTACAAATATGTCTCATCCTATGAAAAGCCAAGTCAGAGAACAAATAGAAACAGAAAAGACTAGTAGTGTGAGCTGCTAGTGATTTAAAAGTTTCTAGTAATTAGTTTGTAATACAGTAGTTTTTTATTTCAAATCCAGTTAATTTGTTTGAATTTGGTTGTTGTTTTTTTTTCCTTTTACATCAGCTTTACATTTCAACTTTGTCCACCAACCAAAGGGGAAAGAAACACCTCAAGAGCTGGTTTTCCATTGTGAAAGCAGAAAAATTCAAGGTAATAGATATTAAAACAACAAATTAAAAGAAAAAAAATATCTAAACCCTAAAATTAATTACAGAGAGTTGCAGAGTAAGCTCATAATACTAATCAGTAAATGGCAGATAACATACTTGGATCAAGACAAGATATTGCCAATCAAAGTTCTGATAGCTTGAGTCCTTTTGGATGTTTAAAGACAGGAATCTTAAAGATGAAACTATAAAATGATCTGTTTTATTTTTGGGAGTTGTTTTGTTTTGCTTCTTTTCATCTGGTCTGCAAATCTTATGAGGTCTTTCTTTAAAGAAGAAGAAAGAAGAGCTTGTATTTAAAGACTTCTTTTAGTAAAAATTAAAGGAAATGTGAAAAGAACTCTGTGATGTGTTAAGTAAGGATGTACTTTAAAACAAAGCTAAATTCTCATAATATATTTTAAAATAATGCTGAGGCTTTTTGGATATACCTCTGAAGTTTTAAAACACCAATAAAATAAAATTCACTGGATCTACTGGTTGACACGTAAAGTTGCATACAAGTCTCAAAAACTTGCAGTTTAAGATAATGCAGAAAAAGATCTGCAGACTCACAAGCCATGTTCACAGTTAATTTTGCTGTGCTTAATATTTTGCTGCTCTACTTGGCAACTTATTCTACTTTTATGGCAGAGTCAGCCCGGTTTGCATACATATGACCTGTCTATAATTAGTCCATTTCCTTAAGGAAAAGAAGTTACTTGTTTGAAATTAATCTTTAAACCAGCTGACCAAAAGCTGCGATATTTGCATTCTTGCAAATCTGATACACAAAGGCACATTAATTCTACTTTTTTTACCAGCTGGCCAGATTTTTTTGCACTTCTTTCCTTTTTTATAAGTGCACATACTACTTGTATTCTTTGTTTAGCTTTCCTATTTATTGTAGGTTTATAAATATGTTCATAGGGAGGCTAGGGAAAATGCATTTCAAAAGAATGGGCAATTTTTTCTTTGTTTTTCACTAACTCTTTTTAATAAATCACTTTCTTTATACATAGATAATGAAAAACTTTTAATCCCTCAGAAGACTGTTTCTCTGACTCTTCTGCTTCGTTATTGTATGCTACAACTCTTCTGTTTCATTGGTAATAACCCAAAGTACAATTCATTTTTTTCCATTCTTATCCATGAGCACGAAATTCTCTGATATGATACTGGGAATACATCCTTCAATCCCCTCTGTGTCTCCTGTAAATAATACAGCAAGTAACCAAAAAATGTCCATGTGCATAAAAATGTATTAGTATATATACCACTCTTACAGTACATTGTCTTATGCTTTGGGTATACAATTGATTTTGAGTTAATTAGTTAATGAATCTACCTAGAGTCCCACTGAAGTGGGGAAGATGTTATGATAAATAAGTCTATTGACATATACTGTATCTTGAAATTTTATATGTAGACTTCAGAATGTGATTTCTCATTTGTGGTAAAGATCATCAGTAGAATGACTTTTGAAAGGATGAACAAGCTTAATATCACTTTTCTAGCTTGTGAAACAATACACTTTGAGAATAAGATATTAAAACCAAATTTAAAGGTAGGAAGTGACATAATCTGTAACAAACTAAAGAAAACTTACTGGGACCAGATTCCTCTGAAGTACTGGGCAGAAAAATAAAATATAAAAAAGATAGTGATAAATTACAGATATTGTCCAAAAAGTAACAATCTTCTGAGATTTCTATATTTCAGAATAGAGAAAATATTTCCAAACAGCCCATGAGGTCCCAGGTCCATGGATTGAACAAGAATTTTCCTGACTGAACAGAAAGTTTCATAGTACCCAGCAAGAACCTTGCCTTGAGCATTCAGAAATCAAGACATTAGGTCACCCTCAGAATCAACTAATAAGTAAATGTATTATTAACCAATTTCAGCTTCTGTAAATGAGAATAGACACATTAACTAACACTAGCTGTGGATCCAGGCCAGCTGTTACCAGGTTTCTTCTATATAGTTTAATTTGCAAATGTCTTGCTTTTTAAAAATCTTTGACATTGAGTGAGTGTTAGTACCATTTGGTCAAAAATATTAGTGTTGCCACAGATGTATCCATTCGCCCATTTTTTACTGCCTTTGACTCTGTTGCATACAGAGAACTAGGAAAAGACTTTTAAAGGAATATTTTCTGGACAGAATCGGTGTTAAATTCCCTCCTGCTATTGTCTGGCCAAAGACACAAACCTGTCTTCATGGCAGAGGCTTCGTCTTTGTTCATTTTACTGATTTATTTTAGTAATTTTGTGTGAAATATAGAATTTATAAATAGCATTATTTTCTGCATGTTTACACTGATTTTTCTAGCAGTTGTTCATCAGAAAGTAGTAAAAAGATCAGTAGGATGAGTGAATTACAGCTGCCAAGATTTTCTTTGATACTGATACATCATAGGGTATTCGTTAGTAAATTCAATAGAAATATAGCCTAATAAAAGTTTACTAAAATAAGGAATTTGCTATACTAAGGGTTGCTTTTAACACAATGTGCTTTGTGAAACTATCGATCAACTATGCCAAACATCCTGCAGGCTGTGATAACATCAAGTCTCCTAAGAACCTGTGGCTCCTACAGACAACACTCATGTGGACTCTGACCCACCTGGGCAATCTACCCGCGGGGGACTGGAGACAGGACCAGGAGAGACAGGGCAAAGACGACAAAGGACTAGAATCAACAAAGACCCCCTCCAGGAGACCCTCGAGCATGCATAATTACAAAGATAGCAAATTCCAGAAAATGAAATGACTATGTAAAAGAATTCTGGGAACTCATTGGCATAAAACTGAATATGCATGTTTTTGGTGTATATTAGTTGGGGTGTTTCACTAACTCGAAGCACTCATGGTAGAGAATCCCCAGTGCTGCCCAGCGCTGCAATAAAGAATGACTGCTCAGTAACAGCTTGTTTGTGGTTATTGCGTCTTGATCTCGGAAACCTTACCCAGCCACACCCAGCCTCCCACTGCGGTGAGGAGTGTGAGAAAGCAAGGGGGTTTGGAAGCTCCGAAATTTTTGTTTCAAATGGAACTTCAGACTTTATTTTAGTTCTTATGAGCTATAGTGGTTTCCTGAATTATCTTCAAGACTTAAAAAAGCTCAGCTCTGTTGTTGACAGATTTTTGTCTTTGAGAACTTGGCACCTTAACATTGGCTTAACTAAATTCTGCCTGGATTTCTGTCACTGCCTCAACATCTAGTTTTATTGTGATGTTAGTAGATACATGGATGATTACTCTTAATAAAAAACCCAAACAATCGAACAAACAAAAAGAAAGAAAAACAAAAACCACACAATAAATCTTATTTTGGATCATATTGTTTAAATTACTATGTTAGGTCCCAAACAATAATACAGTAAATTTACTTTGTCCACTTTTAATGATAATAGCATTCCCTCACCAATATTTATTCCATAACTAACGAAATTATCTGAGAGAAGTACGACACCTATTAAATTTAAAGAAGTGACACTGTTTCTTGCCTCTTCCACGATGGAAAAGGAAGCAGGGTTCTTTTACATGCTCTGAAAACCTTCCAATATGTAGTCTGACCTTAAGTGTATGCTTTTTAGCAACCCATATTTGATCTCCATCTTGTGCTATGTTTGCACTTGCAAAATATTGCTCTGATAAAGGATTCATAACTGTCACTGTCCAATAAAATTTAGAAAAGTAATGAACAGATTGTTTTTTGTCTTTGGGCATCTGTATAGTCTGTAAATATATGATACTTATTTATCTTTAAAACTCTGGCCTGTTCTGGAAAGTGTAATAAGGATTTTAAAGAGCACGGCATTAATTTTTTTTAGCCTAACACCTAGATGTCAAGTTGAAGAAATTTAGTGTGTGTCTGTTTCAGTACAAAATTTCATACAGTGATGATGCTTAGTAAATCTAGAAGGAAAGTCTTATCTTTCTTTTCTGGACATTTCACAGTTGTTTCTTTTCAAGACTTGCAAGATACTATGTGATTGATTTTTATAGAATGTGACAGTGAACACTAGAAGCAGCGTGACAGTCATTTGCTGCAAGTTCAGTTCTATAGCTTGTCACTGAAGTAACAAGGCTGTCTTTAACCTTAAGAATGAGAGGATATTCTGCAAGTCTATGGCTGAAGAAAACCTTCTTACTATGTTTTCTCCTATTCTGAAATTGTTTTCCTACATTTGATCTAAAAATATGTTTGATGTTCATCTAGTCTCATTAATCTGGATTTTTAATCTGCACTACATTAAAAAGTATTTTCAATAATCTTTTGTAAAGATACCATGTGTGTCAGTGAAACATTTGAATTTTCACTTCCAGTTTTCAAAAACAAATCTTCATTCCCTTGTCACAACTTGCCAGTTTCATTGAAGTGGTGCTTGGGTTCTTATAATTACCCATTGCAACATGCTCCAAAACATTGTTTTAGTGAAGTAATGTAGCTTTTTCATATCAATAAAGGTCAATTACTAACAGATGTTTATGTTGCTGAAGCTAAAATGGCTGTTCTGAGAGATCACCACTTTGCTGTTCATTCAAAAGCCTGGATTTTTATTATAGTAGTGGAATATTTAAATTTTATTTGTTTTCTTATTCGGTGTATTGACTTACACCTTGCAATATGAACAAAGAGTGAGAAACATCATTCATTATGAAATAAAAGCAGAGATAAGCACTAGTGATTTAACCTCAGCCAGCAACTAGGTCCCACCCTAGCCATAGGCTCACTCCCCTCATAGTGAGATGGGGGACAGAATTGGAAGAATAAAAGTGTGAAAACTCCTCGGTTGAGATAAAGGCACTTTAACAGGTAAAACAAAAGTCACGTGAACAAGCCAAGCTAAACAAGGAATTAATTCACTACTTCCCATTGGCAGGCAGGTGTTCAGCCGTCTCCAGGACAGCAGGACTTCATCAAATATAACAGTTTCTTGGGAAGACAAATGCCATCACTCTGAATGTCCCTTCACTTCCTTCTTCCTCTGGCTTTATATACTGAGTATAAAGTCATATGGTATGGAATATCCCTATGGTCAGCTGGGGTCAGCTGTCTCAGCTGTGTCCCCTTCCAGCTTCTTGTGCACCCCTAGCCTACTAACTGGAGGGGCGGTGTGAGAAGCAGAAAAGCAGAAAAGGCCTTGACACTGTATAAGCACTGCTCAGCAAGAATGAAAGCATCCCTGTGCTATCAGCACTGTTTTCAGCACAAATCCAAAGCATAGCCCCATCCCAGCCATTGTGAAACAAATTAACTCTAACCCGTCTTTCATAAAATGAAGATATAATAGACATATGTCTCTCCTCCGTTCAAACTCTTGTACTTCTGAATACAGGTTTCATCTCTGGTTAAGGGGAAAACTGTAGGAATTCCTAGTTAGAATATGACTAGCCCATGATTTGGATAGTTACCAGGAACAGTTGCTTTATGACTAAAATAAAGGTGGCTGAATTAAGAAAACATAATACAGTATTTTGATCAATAGTTATGCGTAACAACAAACTGGGGAAAAGTATTCATAATTGCAAGAAAAACTAGACTGATTTATCTTTCTTTTTAAAACATGTCTAATTAAACCAAGAACGTATGTGTTAGTCAAGATTTATAGTAGAATATCCAAACCATGTGAGGTGATAAAAAGGAAAGCATGAACTGACCAAAACTGTCAGATTGTGTCAGATACTGAGAAGAGCAGAAAAGCAGAGTGTTTGCAAATGATGCTAGTGAACTGTGTGTTGAGGAGCACCAGAAGTGCAAGAATGTAAACATTTTGACTTTCAGAAAACAAAGTAATGACAAAACTTGTGAAACTTGTGGGAT
Source organism: Chaetura pelagica (assembly GCF_000747805.2). Taxonomy (NCBI): domain Eukaryota; kingdom Metazoa; phylum Chordata; class Aves; order Apodiformes; family Apodidae; genus Chaetura; species Chaetura pelagica. The sequence goes on along the minus strand of NW_009952973.1, from coordinate 11,218,478 downwards.
AAAATCCAAACTGGGAAATGCTAGGCTACAAAGGCAGTATTGGATTAGCATCTAAGAGTACAATTTGAAGCTAAACACGAGGGGAGTGTGAAATGGCAATTGTCTGAACTGAATGGAATGCAAACACTAGTCATGACGTGAACCTTTGATTTTACATTTTAGTCAGTCTTCAAAATCTTAATTGTTAGAGGGACTGTGAACATTTATTTCCTTGGAATTAGGAAAAAAACATTTGGCTATTTGGCAGTAGTACAAAATTAGTTTGAGTTTTTAGATCCCTATACTGACTGTTAGCAGGAGCATTAAAACTATGAGTAGAATTATAAATCACAACTTCCTATCCTTCTCCACAGTACTTTTGGCCCAAGAAGAAATAATCAGGGCTGCCATCATCCTAAAACCTAACAGCAGATTGCAGAAAATGACTTTCACTAAGAAAATATTCAAAAGTTTATTCAGAATGTCTTTAACAGCAGCATGAAGACATATACTGAAGAGAGGGTCATTTAAAAAAAATAAAACTATATTACAAATTCAGAAAGCAATTTCAGTTTTGACCTCTTTCTCTCTGTTTCTATGTAATTCTCATTTAATTCCATGTGCTAGATATCTTCTGTTTTTCATTCCTCTACTACTTCTATGCTTTCTTCTTGGGATTTCTTAAGTCAATATGTGTCTGACAACTTCTGTCCTTCAGTTAACCTTTTGAACCTATGATGCTTGTATAGATTTGAAATCAAATCAGATTAATATATCTACCCATAATTACTAATAGCTCAGATAATATTTTTTTTTTTTAAAGTATCTGTTTTTCAGCTGCTGACTGCAATAGTTCTGCATCATCAGGGAGAATTTGACAGTTTACTCTGAGCTTGACCTTGTATAAGCTTGTGTAAAAAGTGGAAGACAAATTACTTAAGGATAATCTCACAAAGTCAGCAGAAGTCCAAATCAACAGCACATAATAAATTGGCATACTCCCAATGATTTTCTTGAAGTTATACCAATTTATACTAAGGATCCGACCCGGAGCTGTAACGTGGTTATGTACCTATCACCATGGTATCATGCTGTGCAAGTAGTGAACTACTTCTCCTTTCTCATGAGAGCAGTTCCACTGAAATAATTAATAGCCTCACAAAGAGGGCAAACTATTTGTTACTTCTATGATGAATTCACAGAAAGTTTTTGCAATACACAAGGGTTTTATTTATTTTGTAAAATGTAATTGTATGCAGTCTGTGCATTGGTATCAGCAAATTACCAGGCAATGTTTGTTTGAATTACTTCAAATCATACAGATGCTACTTTGTTAAACTTTTTAAGCAACTTGCCTACACTTATTTGGAAATACAGAGGCACTTTAATATAAAGAATTGTACACCAAAGAAGTGAAAGGGTCAGCGTTGTTATAATTTTACATAGGAATTGAAATCCATAAACAAACCTTTGTATCATACAACTGGAGAAGGTCACACACACAAAAAAAACCCCAACAAAACCAGCAACAACAAAATAATAACTGGCACCCTGAAGTTTTGTTGAATAATCTCCTTATAAATCCCCAAAGTGTATCAACATTAAAAAATGTTGACATAAAAAAATGTCACATTATTGACATGTAAAAAAACCACTGAGAAATCTTTTGAATAGCTCACTGTATAAAATAGAAGTGAGGCCTGCCTGAACACACAGCCCAAGCAAATAAGATCTTGACTGCACCTGCCCTGCTCTAGTTGAGTGGGTTAATAATAACCTAAAAAATTAAGTAATAGATTAATTTTTTTTATACTACTTCTATATATGTGCAATATTTTATAACAAAAGTAATAACTAAAGAAATACCTCTTCTTCACAGACCAGAGAAGGTGGAGAACACCTGAATGGTCCTCCAACAGTATGCATAAGGCTGCACCTAAGTTGGTGCCAGGCCACCAGATGGGACCTGATGCCTAGAGCAAGAGTCCGAGTTCCAGACCCCTGGCTTATAGTGCCTGTCTCAGCTGGTGCCAAGTGGCAGGGACCTTGTTCCTTGCAAAAGTGTGGTGTGTGTGTCACAGATTAGAAATCATAGAATAAAAATTGCAGTCACCCACTGAATCCATTCTGCTTAGTGAGTGGGTTGAAGATAACATCTCCCTGAATGATGTGTTCCTGTTCTTGTTGCTGCCTCACCTTGATTCTCCTGCAACAAAAACAAAAGTAAAATATTTATGCTGTCACCATATTAATTATCTATACCTGCACTATTCACACATGTATTTTCAAACAACAACAAAAAAACCCACTTTATTTTTCATTTGGTGGTATGGAAAAATAAATAGAATGTAATTTGCTGTAAAGATATTGTTAGCAAAGTAAAGAACCACAATAGTCATTGCCTCTTGCTGTCATAAGCTTTTGTGAGCTCTGCTTTTCAGGATACCCAGTAGATAAAAGTTGTGTCTGCTGTTGCCTCCTTCCTGATTCTTATTTTTCTGATTTCTGTTGTTGAATGATTTATTTCCAGCTGGGGCAAAAGATTCTCATTCTTCCAGTATTGTTGTCATAAATTTCTTGCTGTACCTTCGTTTGTTTTGTTGGTGACATGTAGCAGCATTTATTCTATGTGTTGATGCTTCTATTTGTCCCCTAACTTCTTCATACTCCATTTCAAATCTGACGTATCTAGAACTATTGCTCACTATACATATTTATAATATATCATATGCCAGAGAGGGTGGATAAGAATTCTGTAAGTTTGAGCATGGAGCTGGACACTATGAGGGAATGTAGGCTGATGGACAAATGTAATATTCTTGCAAATGCATTGCACATTGATAGCTGTCAGATAAGAATATTTATCATGTTCTTTGCATGAAGAATATCTGATATCCATCTCCTTTCAGTATCCACGAATTGAAGAACTATTCTTTTTCAAAAAGTATAAAACTGAATCCTGAGAGACATTTAAAATTAGAGGTATTTAAAATCATCTGGAGATGAGAACTCATTACAAAGCTGGTTAATGTTCAGCATAAATATTCAGAGAAAAAAAATCTCTTTCGAGAAATAAAGCAAACCCAGAGATTTAAGAAATAACTATTAACTTCATGCATCGTGTTCTTGGTTTTTGTTTTCCATCTCACCAAGACACTTCATGACTACTGATACAACATAGCTCTGAGGAATGAATGACAATTTCCTATTTAAGAGAGAAGTGTGTTACAGTCAGTAAAGGGGCAATTTGGAAAGTATGTCCTAGAAAGGAGAGCAAAATTGAAATTTCTTGCTATCCAAGAAAAAAATTGAAATTTCTTGCTGTCTTGTGGCAGCTAGGCAGATGTATTCTGATATTTCAGGAATGTGTGACAAGATCTTCCAGACAGAATAAAGGGAAAATCTCACTTATACCACAATTAGCTGACTTTTGACAACACCTAAATAGATAAAAGCAATATGGAAAAAGGACAGGGCAGGACACCACAGGGAAGTGAAGTGATACAATCATTGAACATTTAATATAAGAGGGATGTTCATCTAGTAAAACTTGAAATGCTACGGTGTTATAAATCATTGAAGTTCAGAAACAAAATCATTTAACCATATTTTGATCTGGAGCAGAATATATCTTGCAGTTCTTCAGTGAAGCCATTTGCAGTTACCATAGGCTGAAAAGAGATGGCTTGTTACGTTTACATATAGGAAAGAAAAGGATTTAATTATAACAGGTTTACAAAGTTTTGACAAGAAATCCTCTGGGATGCATTCACTGTAACACAGTTTGTGTTGGCAACAGAGTCACATGGGCAGTGGACAGTAAAGCTGGGAGGTGGCACGAGATGGGACTGCACAGTGGCAGGGGAAGAGACAAGTATGAAAGGTAGAACTAGAACGATTGAAAATAGTTTCTGATTTTTCATATTTGGCTTCCCACAGCAAGCTTGCCTACTAATCTGTGATACTAGACTTGTGATACCAAGTATGTGGTAGAAATAGACAAGTAAAGAAGAAGGTATTGAAGGGAGTGCAGCAGTGAAAGTCTGAAGAGAAAGTACATCGCCTATCTTTTGCATAACCCTGAAAGGAATAAAAAGAATCTTTCTTTGGTAGTAAGACCAGTAAGTCAAATAACATGGGATTAACTGTAGCTATTCTTGGCCCCAAAAAAATTTCCATGAAAAAAAATAAAAATTCAACAAAACTATGTAAAAAGTCTTCTCTTCAAAATTTCAGAAAGAGATGGTTTTCTTATGGACCTAAAATGTATTTATCACAGAAAATGGTGCTCTTGTTCATGGGAGTTGATATGCCTCTACAGTGTAAGGTAATAGAAAATCATCATAAACTTAATCATACTTTTACTGTGCTTCTCTCAGCTGGAAGTCAGTGAAAGGTAATGAAATCAGGAAGGTGGCAGTTTGCAAACAGAATCAGAGGTTATACTGTTCCAGGTGTTTTAGGTGCTATTCATGCCTGAAACAGAGAAAAAGCCACTACCATTTGAAGCTGAATGTTATTAGGCTTCACTGATTCTTTTAGCATTCCTCACAAAGCTGCAGCTGACTGAAAATCAGGAATGCAACATGTTTTGTGATTATGAGTATGTTGGTTATTTCTTTTTTTACCGGGGAGAGTGAGCTGGAGAGAGGGTTGTTTATTATTTTTCCTCTTTATTAGGAAGTAATTTTCTTCTGAATATAGAAGGTTGTCAGACTTATTTCTGCCTCTTTATTAAACATATTGCTTCAAACAGATTTTTTTCTGAACAAGGTATGCTCTTAACAGTATTTTAAGTTGTATATACTTTTAAAAGAAACTCAGAATTTCCATATAATTTATCTCCAAGATAACTAAGAACTAATTTTCTTCACTAAGATCTTCAGCTGATTGTGGCAAAATACTAACTGTTTTTTGGTATTTTGCTACCAGCAAATTTCCAATCAAGTAATAAGTATATCGACGATGTTAATGAAAAAGAAAAATCAAAACCACTTCAGGGTAAGAAATGTATGGAGGCAAGCTATGAGGAAGAAACAATGGGCTATTTCTGTAGACATATTTTAACTTAATAGAATCACACAGAATCACAGAATGGTAGGGGTTTGGAAGGGACCTCTGGAGATCATCTAGTCCAACCTCACTGCTAAAACAGGATACGCTAGAGCAGATTACTCAGGAACACATCCAGACAGGATTTTAATGTCTTCAGGGATGGAAACTCCAAAATTCCCCTGGGCAATTTGTTGCAATGCTCTGGTGCCCTCAGAGTGCAGAAGTATTTCCTTATATTCAGGTCAAATCTCCTGTGTGCCGGTTTGTGACCATTACCCCTTGTTCTGTCACCAGACACCACTAAGAAGAGTCTGGCCCCATCCTCCTAACACCCACCTTCTAGAAATTTATAAACATGGATGAGATCCCCCCTCAGCCCTCTTTTCTTTAAGCTAAACCAACACAGTTCTCTCAGCTTTTCCTTATAGTCCAGATGCTCCAGTCCCTTAATTGTCTTAGTGGCCCTGTGCTGAACTTTCTCCAGTAGTTCCTGGTCCTTCTTGAAGAGAGCCCAAAACTGCACATAGCACTCCAAGTGAGGCCTCACCAGGGCATAGTAGAGGAGGAGGAGAACCTCCCTCAACCTCCTGACCATACTGTTCTGAATGCACCCCAGGGTGTCATTGGCTCTCTTGGCTGCCAGGGTACATTGTTGGCTCTCAGTGAGCCTGTTGTCCACCATGACTCCCAGGTCTTTTTTCCCCAGAGCTGCTTTCCAGCAGGTCAACCTCTAACCTGTACTGGTGCATGGTGTTGTTCTCCTCGATGGAATACTCTACACTTGCCCTTACTGAACTTCATTAGGTTTCTGCCTGCCCAGCTCTCCAATTTTCTAAGTCATGCTGAATGGCAGCACAGTCTTCTGGTGTGTCAGCCACCCATCCCAGTTTTGTATCATCAGTGAACTTGTTAATGGTGCACTCCTTCCTTTTGTCCAGGTTATTAATGAATATATTGAACAGGGCTGGACCCAGTACCAACTCCTGGGGGACACCACTATTCACAGGTCTCCAGCTGGACTCAGCCCCACTGACCACAACTCCCTGGGCTCTGTCCTTCAGCCAGTTCCTAATCCATACTTGTCAGCCAATAAAATCAGGTAAGATGTGGTTAGGTAGTGGTATGCAAAGGCCCAAAATAAAGCTGATATATTTCTTTAGGTCTTACTGAAATTGAAAAGTCTGAGCTACAAAACTAAGAACATGCTTTTGTCTCAGCACAGGAGTGAACAATTAAAATCCCTTTTTCTGGACAGTGGATCAGCAGCCAGTATCGGAGAGCCAGCAGCCAGGGAATCAGCAGGCTGCCCTGGGGCCAACATCCCACTTTCCCTGAGCTGTCCCTGTCAAAGATGAGCTGTGTCTTAGGAGGAAGGAGGGAGACAGGAAAGGAGTTGATTTGGGATACTCTACTAAGAGAAGAAATAAGTGATCTTTAGATCAAAGAAATGCCTCCTGGCTTTTTTATCTTCAACGTTTAAGGGAACAAAACTCTTTTCTTTCTTTGTTTTATTAAGACTTTGTCAAAGACATACTTCACTAACAGAATCAATTTTCCCAGATAAGAAAGACAATGCATTAGATCAAAACTACTCAGTTTCTTGGGACAGGAAGCAATGAAACTGGTATTAGCTGATCCATTTTTCCAAGGAAGCAGATTGTGTGTTCATATTGCTGTCGAATCAATATGCAATAAATAATGGAGATGCTCATAGGTATAAAAATAGCCAGAAGGAATTTATATAAGATCAAAAGGAATTAAAACAAGACTTAAAACTGAGCCAGGAGACTCATCAAAATGAATTAAAGCAACACCTGGAAGCTTCCCAAAAAGAATTGACTATAAACTTATTCTTAGAAATTATATCTTTGTTTGACTAGGAACTACAATAATCTATCTAGTCTGATAAAATGGAGGGGAGCCATGAACTGACTGCCCTAGGTTTTCCAGGACTGGAAGAGACCAGGAAAACTGCCCAACTTTAAATTTTCTAACACAAATGGGCACTCAGGGGTTTGGACAGTTAAACAATAGCCTTGAGAAGAAAATTAAAATGACTATAGAAGATAACTGTCTGGGTGAGGGATAGGGCCAGATGAAAAGCAACTGAGTCAGGTATTTTGCTGAAGTTTTCCATCTTGATTTTACTCAAAAATGCCTGGAGTGGAGCGGTTGGATTGGCTCAGCTCAGCTAATACAACTTTGAGGGAAAACTCCCTGGGAAGCTTATTTGGCACAGTTCAACATCCTAGTACAAATGAATGGTTGGGGAGATGAACAGATGAACAACATATGGTCAGAGGCATGGAGCAGTTGTGAAAAGCACTGTTTGCTCTGACCCCGTAGGCACATTTCAGTGTTAGCGGCTGGCTGGCTTCTCTACCCCAACATCAATTCCTTCTAAACACAGTTCTTAAACACATTTGAGTAATTTTAGCTACCAGTAGAAGTAACAAAAACCTAAAAATACCAGCCATTCAAATTGTTTACATGTAGGGAATTGCAGCCAAATTGCAGTCTTCTGGTCAAAATTTATGGCCCTGATCCAAAGCCCGGTGAAACACCTTGTTTGCTTTCTGTGATGCCCACTTTTCCTCCTCTTTACCAGTTATAAGAGCAAAGCAGGTGTAAAGTCCCACTCCACATTGCTGAAGATGGTTAACATTTCTTCAAGCTAAAACTGTTTCTGCACAGGTGCACTGCAAATGCTTAATGCTGAGAGCTGATGTAAAGGCTCTGCTTTTCCTTCAGCAGTATGCTGTTTTTCAAAGGGTCAATCCCAAGGGGATTAAGCAATTTCTTCCATGAAAAATTGTGTTTCTTTAACCAGTGCTCAGAATACTTCCGACATCTTTAGCTGACCCCAGGGTGATGAATGAGGTCATCTTGCTTAAGTCTGTGTTCCTTTACATTATGTTACTTCAGCTCAATAAACACGCTTAAAGAAAAATCTCGTTTTCATAATAGAAAGAAATGAAATGCCTTTCTGATATGGTTTGCACCATTTCAGGTCACCCTGTTCTCTCTGCCATTTATTGAACTGCATTAGCATCACCTTCAGAGGAAGCAGGTCACCCTTCCTTTTAATGTGAAGATAAAAAGTGGTGAAGTAAAACGGGTGGGTAAAGGAAAAGCAAAAATTGCAATTAGTTTAAGTGCTGCTCTTAGAGCATTCTAGTCAAAATTGAAAATTGAATGGAAGAAATAAGGGGAGGAGAAGGGAATGGTTCTCATTTAAATGATAAGTTTTTATTTAAATTTAAGTGCCTAAGAAAACACAAAGGAACTGGGATGATGTGTGAAAATGTTTTTTATCTAGAAATGGTCATAGGTAGATACTCTATGTGATTGAAATACATGCTGAAATTTGTCCTTCCAGAAATGTTTACTCTATGGAAACCAGTAATTAATGAAACTGTTATTGTTTTAAGCAGCACGTTTGTCTGTACTAAAAAATGGCAGGATTATGCCCTGTGTGCTGCCTTTCCTATTAAGTGACTGTAGAACTAAGGAAGATGAGCTAATGAGATCCTCCCATCTTTCCTTTATGAATATGCTTATTTTGAGCTGTCCCCTTCCTCAGAAGTACCATTGTTTAAAAAATCATCATTTGGAAAAAAAAAAATACCCTTTCAGCTGTGTGGATCACAATTTTCCAAGCATCTGATAGCTGTGTGAATGTACCTCAAGATATGACTTGACCCTATTAAGAGGCAATATGTTTGAGGAAGTAATTATGAGGGCTTTTTTTTTTTTTTTTCTTGGAAGAAGAATAATCTTTATTCCTGCTTACTTTTTTTCTCTATCCTCTTCCCCCTCCCCCCATTCCCCCCAATTGCTCATTGCAACACCTCTATTCATCTTAAATCTATTACAACATTTGCCTATTTCTCTATTCATCCCTGGAATAATGTATGTATTTTAAATTTTTATTCAAAGAAAGTGTGTATTACAATGATTGATTAATGTTACAAAAACAGTACACAAAGGAAGAAAATGGACCGTGGATCTAGGCAAGACAGAGCAATTCGATATACAAGAAGTAGATAAATCTGTATCTTTACACACAACTGCATTATCATAGCAGATTGATATCATTAGGATGTCTCTAGAACTTCCTGGTTGTTTGTTTTTTTCTTCTCTCCTTGTGATAGCTTTTATGACAGGGAGCATTTCAGCAGTTCTGTGAGATGTGGATATTCCTTAAGATTTGATCAAACCATTTGCAACACAAAGTCCCCCAAAAAGCTGGACTTAAAAGGAGTGAGAGGATTATCCCCTTTTAGGAACAACAAAAAAAAATGTATTTAGAGATATTTCAGGCATTGTCTTTTTTTTTGGGGGGGGGAGTTATGTACAGAGGACCACTTACTTCTCAATTGACTGCCAAGAAATACAGTCTGAGAGTTGATTAGTAATCGTGTTTCTACACAAGGCTTATAACCAAGTATTTGTATATACTATTGAAAAGTATGAAAGAAAAATAAAAGGGGCATTCAAAGAGGAAAATATCACAGTATATAGTAATGAGAAATTAAAGTACTTATTTTTACTTCAGCTCTTGTATTGGTTCATTTAAGTATTCAGCTGCAGGATTGTGGCATGGATACAGTAGCAAGAAGGATTCTATACAGAAGGACTGCTTGTCCATGATGAAAGAAATATAGAAAAGAAACATGTCAAATATATTAATAGGTGAGCTAGATTTCTAAAATATGTAGGTTTTTGACAGATATTTAATAGTATAAAAAATGTAAAACTGCACTTGTCTTTTCTTTGCACTAACCTCACTTTAGTTTGAAGAAGAAACGTTTTCTTCCTTAACTGGATCACTCATCTTACAGTCATGTCATGTTGCCACCACCTCATGTGGTGGAATGGGGAAGAGGAGGAAAGGGACTTACCTTGTTCTTTGCAGCTATGCATCATTGCAATTTGTTTCCAACTTGGAAAGAGCTGGGCAACATTTTGGCAGCCAGGAATACATAACTTGTGGATATCAGACTGAGAGTACAAGAAACAGGGCTCCAAAGTAAATCAGGGTATGACAGGAGGAAGGCATGCTCATAGCCCTGATAAAGCAGTTTATTTTACAGAATGCACCTGATGGCTAACTAGTATCTGATTTCTTTCACTGCATGATAATGAAGAAAGTTGCTTACTGAGGTGCATGGCATTCCCTTGATTCAGCAGGGATTAATCAGAACTACAGTTTGTTTAACTCAGCTTGCTTCATCTCTCAGACTTTGCAACTTCAAACTCTGCAATACAGACCCTATTCAAAATTCCATATAGTTCCCCTCACTGCATAACCACACAGGCATTTTCCCATGCATGGTGCACACAGGAGGGTAAGATACTTGTATCTAATACTGCAAAGGGACTGGATATCATGCACTGTATTGTTGCACATAAAATAGTTAAAACAGTTATATGTATATATTGTAAAAAGTAAATAACTAGAAAAAAAAATATTTTTCCCTGCAACATTAGACACCAAAGATTTGAGAGCACTAGCTCTGAGTAAGCTACAAATGCTGGCTATTAATTATTAAGAAATAGTTTCTTTATTTACTAACAAAATTAACCAAGCCACCCCTGAAAAGAAACATTAACATTATGCTCTGAATTTTCTCTGCGATGTACAAAGATACCCGATGTGATCATGACAGTAACTTTTTCTCACAGATAAAGCAAAACTCATAAGTAATTTTTCTTCTGCCAAATGTAGGAATGGTCATTCCTAGAGCTCATAAATCTCAAAAATTAAATTATGAATAAAGGAAATTAAAAAACACTATTTTAAAACAGCAATATGCCAGAATTTGATAACAAAAGAAACAGAATAAGTGGTCAAATGAAGAATTTATTATTTTATTTCTACTAGAAGTAAGAACAACTTTCAAGTAAATTTTGCAAACATTTTTTTCAGGCTCTTGATGGTTCTTAAATATTGGAGTCTTTATATTGAAATGTTTCTTTCTGATGTCATTAGGCACTACTACACAGCAATCAGCCAGACTAGTTTTTACACAGCTTGACATCTTTCAGGTGTCATGTGTGCTTGGGCAAAAGACTACTTTGCTCTTAAAGGTAGTATACTAGGCATATTGGCATATTTGTGTAGAAATCTCTATGTTGTGATCTATTTCTAGTTGTTCTGTGCAATAATAGATTACTTAACTCTTTTGAAAATAAAGAAAAAGGTACCTACATTTCTTCATAACCTTATTGTTATGTTTAACCTTTCAGTACAGGATAATGATAAAACCCACAAATTCAGTCATATTAAAAACTGATATAAATATTTTTTGCTGCAAAGTTTAGAAAACACAGTATATACATATTTAGACAATATTGCATGAGGTATAAAATTTTCAGTGTAAAATTTTGTCATATTGAGACCTTTCTTTTATGCCCTAACTTCCCAGATTGTTTTTGTTTTCCCTTAAACAGAAAGATTCTCACCTACTGTACCTTTTCTAATTTGTAGTAAACCTGTGGAAAATTAAGCTTTGTACATGCCTAATTGATTGAATTGATTTTCTAACTATTGGTTGCAGCAGTTGCTCTCCTAGAGTGAACTTTCAGAGGGCAGAAGGATGGGCAACTAAGTGGCTAGATAAGGAGCCTGTTTTCCTGTATTTGAAAGATGTTTTTGGGGTGTTCAAAATGTGCAGGTAAGTTTTTCCGCAACCCAAGTCTGTACTGGACAGACATCTACGGGCAGTGTATTATCTTATAACTTCAGCAGTTAATCTATGGGCCTGAGAAGACAATGTGATTCTAAGAAATACTTTTGAAAAGCAAAACTACTTGGTTTGGCAAGACAGGCAAACATTTCTGAGGACCTCAAAGAACAAATTACACTACTTTGCTATATACATGAAGATCTTTGAAGAAAAAAGTTGGGTTCCCAATGTGGGATTTCAGATTGGTTTTTTTTGTTTCTTTGTAAATACTAGTAATACATGTAATACATTAGTAAAATATGCATTCTCAAGTAAAATTGGATCCTTTGCTTTTCTACCCTTTGTGAGCAATAATGCTTATTTAGACTATGTCACCAACCAGATGTGACCACGGAGCTCCCTGATTGATTTCTCCTAACCTTTATTTGTAGCAACGGATTATCAAGTAGTTTCTTTGACCATCCTACTTTCTAGACAAAGCCTTATACTATGAAGGCTAATATAGCCTTCAACGCTTTCAGTAATACAAAAGAAATCCTGAAGAAGGCCAACAGTGAGTATAATTGAACAAACAGAACTGCCTTTCTCTATCTCCATCTTCAGGTTGTGAGTTGATGGAGTCTGTTCCTGTTCCAGCTGACAACCTCCTCATGAAGACTCTTTCATTTGAAACGGATGCTTGCCTCTCTTTATCTATCAAGATAAACTTTCACACTCATTGTCGTGTCTAACTTGGCCAGAGACTTAAAAAGAATTATCTGTCTCTCACCACAGCAGGTTCTTGTGTTTGCCTCTCTTTGTCTACTGCTTCTTTTAATTACTGCTACTCCTAAACCAGGCTATTTATCCTCTATTAAGCAGTTAAACTAATTTTTCTGACTGCATTGTTTACATAACTGCTAGAGGGTTACTTTTTGTGTAAAAAGTCAATTAAGAAGTGTTCAGGAAAATACAAGACATCTGGATCCCATCTGAGTTTGATAATAAGGTTCATCCAATAATAAATACCTGTAAGCTCTCATTACTGACGTAAACATATGTATGCACAGAAGACGGAGATAACACCAGCACCTAACTACTGCTCTTTTATGTTTAAACACTGATTATATTAATTGGTTTATACCAGTGTGATCACCCTAATTACCTTTTTTCAGTCCAGTTAAGTAAATTTTGTTATTACTTTTTCACTGGAAAATCTTTCAGCGCTCTGTCACTCTTCATCATATTTGACACTGCCAAAATTCATCCTAATTTGTGACTCAAATATAATTATAGCCTTCTGTTAGCTATGGTAATCTAACCATCCTTACGCCAGACTTTACTTTATGGACAGATAGTGTATTCAGACACTTAGTATGTCTGATGTTTGTCTTGATAGATCCAAGACATAAGCAGGGTTTAACAAAGAGACGTCTCTTGGTAACCCACCAAACCAGTTTTACTCAACTTCGGAGACTTTGGTGTGGGATGTGCTGATATTGCAGGACAAAGAGGCACACAATTGGTGTGAATTAATCAAGAGGCTCAGAGAGTGTTTTCCTGTAAATCACCAACCTGGCAGAAAAGAAAGAAATGTGGGAGGTGATAAAGAATTTTCACTACAAATGTGGAACAGTGATTGGGTAACTTTTGTAGTGCATCCCAGAAATTAACCATATAAAGGAGAAGAGCATGGGTCTCAAGACTCCTAGCCTGGACCATTCCTTCCCCCCTTCTACTAGGAGACCAACTGGACTCTGCCGGACCTCCAAGTGGTGACTTTCCTTTAATTCTTTATTACCTTTCCTGATCTTTCTTTTTTTGTAGTTTAGCGTTAGTTATGGCATTTATTATAAGCTTATGACAAATATATAGTTGTAACCCTTACCAGCTGATTTGTATGTAAATAAAACCCTATTTGTGCACCTGATATTGTATTATTCTTGTTTTGTCCTGGTGGGATCACAAATAATCTCCACATATACAACTATTGCATTGTGACATTACTGAAATCTGTATTTCCAAACAGGGCTTATCAAAACAGTTGCAGGTTAATCAAAGTGAAGCATCTGTGGTCTTCTAAAGGATTTAATTACACCTGTGGGTTCCTTTGTTTCCAGGGGTACTATGAACAAATGCAAATTATTCTCAATATAGTTACTTCTATAAAAAATCTCAGCACAGTAGTTCTGTCATAAACAGCTCATTTATTTCAGCTTATTTTTAAACCATTTTTAAAAATTGTATGCAAATATGGTGCTTGTTTCTATTTTATTTAAATGGGTTTTGATTCTAAAATATAGGCTTCTGTTTTTTGTAAATTGGAATTTTCTCAGCTGGAACTACACATCTCTTTTTCAAGGCTGACACTCATAGCATTTTCAGTTTTACTATTTTGCCTTTCCATCAAGTACTTTGACTAGTGAAGCCCTCTTCCTTTCTAGAGATTTTAACAAACTTCTTGCTAAGTCTCTCACTATTTTATTTCAGTGTGTTCAAATACAGTCTGACAGGATTTAAACTTTCTCTGGACATTGCTTCTTCCACTTGAAACAAAGGCAATTATTTTGCTCCCAAGGATTTTTAAGGGTTTCCTCTAACCATTATATGTGAGATGTCTTCATTCTTATTAATTTGCAGGAATTTGTTTCATTCCTATTTCCATGAAATAGTTGAAAGGTGAATCTTCTACAAGAGATTCGCTAAGCTGCCATGAGCTAGAGGTCTTGTGCTTTTCATAATAGTTGTGCAATGGGGAAGTGGTAAGTCAGAAATAGGTTCTTCAGTGTATTCTATTGCAGATAAGCTCAGCAGAAGAGAGTCTATTTCAGACTCCATCAAAAAGCAAATATATTTTCTAATCTGACACTGCATTTGTCAGGCCTCTTTTTAGGAGGTGACTCTTCTGAGATTTTTCATATTTGGTTTTTAAGCTCAATTAAAAGCTTCCACCCATGTGCTTTGGAACAGATCAGACAGAACATTGCAATAGGTATCTTAAATGTTTTGGGGCTGTAGATATTTCAATTGGAGAGGTAGAGAACAGAGGATTCCTCAGCTGCAGCAGTGACCAGGACAGCAACCTGCTGTCTATATCTAACCATATGCACAATGTTTTCTCTTCTGAATGTTTTTGGAATATGGCATGTGATTGTACCTTATATAATAAATGGGCCTCAAGTGCCAAATGCAAAGATGAATGTAGAAACTTAGGAGTGAATATAGTAAGAATTAAATGATAATTCAAAAGTTGTGTATTCACGCGCAGGAGAGTACTTTCTTTTACCAAAGACACAAATATAGGTGTACTTGAACACCTAGAACATATAATAGAAAAGTAGATAGCAACAAATTTTCATCTACCACTGTTGTATGTATTTACCAATTTGAACAGTTACATTGAGGAATTTTAACAAAAAAGGAGGGGAGGGACAAGAGACAAATAAAAGGGAAATTATATTTTCTTTTCTCAATATAAAGAAATGAAAAGCCCTAGCAGAATTTATAATAATTTGCCATGCTATGCTTCAGTAAGTGAAAACCAAGCTTCTTTTTATGGGCTGCCCACTAGACTTTAGGAAAAACAGGATTGAAAATGGAAAAAAGAAAAAAACATTAAGAATTCAACATACATTCCAGTGTGTATTCAGCATTCTCTCCTTTAAAGTCTGGCAATTTCTTCAAGGAAAGAGAAAATGCATAATTAGAAGAAGCAGTTAAGAGTAAAAGAGGAGTTAGAGGAGAAGAAAATGAAATCAAAGATATGAAGGAGACACTATTTGCCCCACAATCTGTAAAACTGTATGTCACTAAGGAGCCAGTGCTTCTTACTGCAAGCGTTTGTGTTCAGGCAGTTACGACTTTGCCAAGCTAATCAGTCAGGCTGAAATTTCTCATGCTGAATCCCTCCTGCAAAGTGAACCTTTTTGATTTTGCCAGCCAAAGTGGCTTCTCTCTTTCCAAGAATGATCCCAGTAAAAAAATCTGTTGGCTGGCCCACACTAAAAAGCTTTAGTGAACTTTTCTTTGACAATCCTTAAGTAAACTCATGCTTTAAACTTGAAAACTTGCAAGTTATTCCAATATGTGCCTTTTCTGCCACATAAAAATCTGTCTGAACTTGTCTATGAGCTGTAAGATTAAACTGATAAGTGTAGTTTGAATTAATTTAATAGAGGTATCTTTCACAGTTCTATGAGGGTTTTTTTTTAATGCTACGCTTGCTCAGCCTAGTGCTAGAAGGGGCACCAAGCTCAGCACTGACCATCACTGCTGATTCCCTGACTGAGTGAGGAATCTTTTAGCAATAGTGACATGAGGAGTATGAGGAACACAGACACTGGAGTAACTAGAAACAGGCATGGGTGAGAGAGAACTGGAGGGACACACAAGTGCGAGGGAATAAAGCAACTAGGCACACGGGAAGGGATGTACTGAGGTGACAGAAGCTGAAAGGAAGAACTAAGTAAAATGTTGGAGCAGGGACAAGCAATTCTGGAGAAAGGAGCTAGGGGTCTGCTGGTACTATATGTGGGATGAACATCTTGGCTGAGGGCCTGAAAATGAATAAGTAGGAAGAGCTGGCATAGTACAAAGAAGCAGAAGTCAGCAAAGGTGGTTAGAAAGAGACAGAGCTAATTATATTTTATTTGGAAAGAAAAGAGTGAAAAGTCTGTTTTTATTAGAACCTACTTTCCTTACAAGACCAAAAGAAATCTGTTTCTGAATCCCATTTTTGTTTTTCACTCAGAACTACTATGAAAACCAGAGGCAAAATATTCTGTTTCTTTCTACACAGGATGCTAGTGAAGATCACAGGAGAAGATAATTGATTACTTCTGTCAGCTCAAAGGACAAGCAAGAATGGCTAAAATGAATAAACTCACACTTCCTCTCCGAATGTGGTCAATAGCAGTTATTTGGAGAGAGTGTAAACAGCATGGAAAATTAGAAAGATTTGGCTGCCATTGCAGAGAAATGGGTTACTTTCTAGGAATCTATGGCTTAAGGAAAATCTAAGCTACAGTTTGCAGCTGGGCTCATTGCCTTCACTAACTTCTGATAGATTCTGCTATGATAAAAGTGAAAGCTAACATCATGTAACAAACTGATTTTTTATTTCCTGAATTTTCCAATTTTCCAAGAACTCTGAAGTCACCTTTAGGTATTGTTAAGATTCCACAGTACAACCGTTGCCATTTGAACATATGTAAAATCAGGTTCTAACAACTGGGCATCCAGATATGTTTTCCTGGCTACCAAATGTCCCTACAGGTCATTTCTGTGTCTGTAAAGTGGACATAATAATATTCCTCTTATTTCAGGGGAGCATTGTGAACATAAACTCAGTAACTGAATAATAACTATGAAGAGTTCTGGTAATACTTTTCTGATTGGAATAGAAAAGTTCCCACAGAAATTAGTAAATCTGTCTTCTGAGTTTGAATTGGCTCCGTTTAATAAGGACTAGAGACAGGCTCTTCAAAAAAGCTAAAAGAAAAAAAGCATGGTGTTAAGGGGTAATAAATGACAGCTACCCATCCTTTGCACAAAATGGAAGAGAAATCTTAAAACAGTATTGTGTGTTCAGGATATTAGAGTTGACGATAATTAATAGGAGAAATACTCATGATCACTTAAGGATGCATGTAATTCTGGCATTTCCTAAATTCTAAAGACATTTCAACAAAATGCTACACTGCAGGTTATCTTTCTTCATGTGCTTTATCTGATATGCATTCTGTCTGAATTGTAAGATATGTGTACGAAAGACAACAATTCTAAGAAAAAATCCCAATGTTTCTGGGAAGCTTTAATAAAATATTCCTTACGTTATACAAACTCTTTAATTCTTCAAGTGTATTCTTTACTGAAAACTCAGACATGTTTAATTTCAAATACTAAAAAAATACTGAAATTAAATAGCATGTTTTTTTTTTATTACTTCTGTATGCACACTCAGTTCAGCAATAAGCAATCAGATAGCTGCTTTTTATCTCTTTCTATTGTACAAAGTGTGAGAAGAGGTCAAGGGACAATTATTTAAGTTCATTTTAAAGAATCGCCTTCTTTTATCTCATCATTGTGGTTATAAATTGAATTTGCATTTTCTGTTTATATACAGCTTCCTTAGGTCAGGGCAGACATACTAACTAGAGCTGTTCAAAAGATTGATTTTTTAGTTTGTTGGCCCAAACTATGAATAAACACATGTAATGGATCAAAGGAAAGAAAAAAACTTGTTATTGTTGCTTTGTAGAATATTTTAAATTAAATTGGAGAAAGTATACAAGTGAAATACAGCTTCAAAATGAAGCGTTTTCTACCACTGTAATATTATAACCCCTTTCTTCTGGTACTGAAATTTATTTTCTGTAGAATTCTTTACAATTTTGATGCAAGTTTTTGATTCTGTGTTGATGGAAATCTCTGTTTCTTATAGTGGTTAACATTTTTGAAATAGCTTTCTATTTGACTGAGGACACTTTACTATTATAGTTGACATAGTTCAGTATAACCCTGCTCAGGTGTAGCTTAATCCAAAACTCATGTAATAAATGATTTCTCTTTTTCAACATACAGTGTGTCAGTGCTCTATTTTGCATTATTTCTTTTAAATACAGTAAATTCTGAGCATCTAGGCTCAGCCTTCCTTTAGAAATGCGTCATGACAAAGATGCACTCCTCTGAAAAGTGAAATATGAGTCATTTTTTGCAATCACATATGTTTAAAACAGCTGCCTTAATGCATATCAAAAATTTGCATAATTCTTTTACTCTTATCAGAGACCAATTGTGAAAAAATTGCAGAAAAAACAGGAAGACATTTTTGGAATTGAGAGCATGAGTCACATGCAAAGTTTGTTATGATCTTAACTGACATGCTGCTCCAAACTGTACAGATTGCACTATACCAAATACTTTTAAAAAGACTCACGTATAAAAGCTGAAGGTATGAAAACTATAGTTTTGTGTGTTTGTTGTTGGTTTTGGTTGTTTTTTTTTCTTGATTTTACAGTTTCATTGCCTTTAAAATTCCTGTTGGTTTAAGAAGCATATTTCCTAAATGACTGAAAAAATATTTCCTTTCTGGTTTATATATCAGAAGATAATAACACTCGCTCTACAATCTCAGCAAATAACCCATATTTTTGTAAATATTCTTATGGAGCTATATTTTTATAATATTTGACAGGAATCAAAGCATAATGTTGAAAACAATTTTATCATTGAACTCTTGCAGATAGCAACTGGATATATTATAGTGATTTTTCATTTCTTAATGTATCATTAATAAGAAAGTATAGACAATCAATTCCATCAGCAGAAATACACTTCAATGTTATGAAGTGAAACATTCATGAAGAATTTTATGCTACTTTTAATGTCAATATTTCTAAAGGATAAGACCCATTTCAAACTGAAAATTTGAATTTAAGATCATTACTATGAAAACCAAAAAATACTTGCAATTTCTGAAGAAATGGAGTAAATGATAAAGTTATTAATGAAGGTTAGTTCAGAAATGAATTGAAAAACAACAAAAAAAGGAAAATTTACCAGGCATAGGCTAATTTTAACTATATTGTCCATACATCTGAATATGTTTTGGCTTCCTGTGTAATTTGAATGATCACAGGATGCTAATTTTCAGATTTATTGCCTAGTTCTATTACTAGCAAATTTTGTGAAAACCAAAATAGTCATATTTGGTTTATGTGACAAGATATTGGTAGCAAGGAGTGATCTCTGTGAAATGAGACCAAGGGCTGCCTTGTGTTTGGCACAGCCCCTTCCAGCCAGCTCCAAAAGAAGCCCACTGCAGGGCACAGCTGAGGATGTTGGCAATAAGAATCCAGCCATCAAAGTTCAATGCATCACAAAAGTTTAAAACCATAAATCTTACTTAAAGTCACATTTTACAGTGGAACTGTAAAGGGAACTCTGAAGATTGTCTAGTCCATCCGCTTTGCTGGAGCAGGATCACCTACAGTAGATTACACAGGAACATGTCCAGACAGGCTTTTAATGTCTTGAGAGACAGAAGCTCCACATCATCTCTGGGCAGCCTATTCCGGTCCTCATGTTCAGGTTGAACATCCTGTGTTCCAGTGTGTGACCACCAACTAGTAACATCAACTGAATTGATTAAAATAATAATAATAAAAAATATGCAGAAAACAACTAAAAATCCCCAACCGACAAAAAGGTCCATGCTGTAGGAAGATGACTGTGGATGAGCATCTGTAGGAGTTATGTTTTGTTATGCATGTAGAATTACTTTTATCCTAAATGTACAGATACAGTTAGCAGAAATGTCAGTGAGGCTGGGGCATCTTCCAAAGCAGTGTACCCCCATGACTAAGAAATAAGTTCAGCATACCTGCATGCTCTTTTCCCTACCCAAAATTTTGGTCCTTTACGTGCAGTTTGTAAATTCTAAGATGGGGTGGGGAAGAGGAATCTGTCTCAGAAGAGACTAGAGCATTTACTTATGAGAGGAGTCCATGATCTTCATGTCATCCATATTGTATCATACAGAAGAGATTGTTCTTCTCTGTGAATTACAGGATCCTCTGCAGAGCTGTGGAATACCTTTGGTGAAAGAAAATCTTATTACTGTTCTTATGAATGACTACCATCAACCTCGAAGACTATAGAGCTTATGACCAACAAAAAAGTCACCTGAAGAAGCAAAATATATGATTGTACATACAATTCTGATGATAAGCAGGAAGCTCATCAAATTTGGTGTAACAAACTAAAAGACAGGAACTTCTACAGAACTACAGAATGTAGGTCAACATCAAACGGATCTAATCAAATGCCTCCTTAGAAAGGGTACCTGAAATAATATCACCAACTCTGTATTTGCAGTAAACACTTCCATTTCTCCTGCACACTAGGTTCAAGGCCAAGCAGCTCTCGTGTGGACCGCCACACATGAACATGGTTGTTCATGAAGCTCGACTAACCAAGCCAAAACACTCTCAGCGAAAGCCACATTGTTTCTGTTGGAGACACTAGCATTGCAGGAACCTGAACAGCAAGTAGAGCAGCATTTGTATTCCTTTTAGTGACTTTGGATTGATTCTCTGGCTTTTAAACTTGCATTCTTAGAGCAAGTTTCCTTACACTGTTGCTACATTAAACCCTGAACTTAATGATTAATTGTATTCTGCAACTGCAAACTGTTTTCAACATGAACACATGGGAAAACAAGCAGGCTGTATCACTAAAGATCAGCAAACTTATTTAAAATCTGTTTAGTAACTATGTACTTTCACTATCTGTGAAAACATTAATAAAATTAATACTAAAATGGCAACATTAATTACTAGAAATATGAGCTTCAGATTGCTACTGAAAACTGATGACATTCTATCACTGAGCACTCAAAAGTAAACCTTGTAAGATTTATTACTGAATTGGAGTAAGGTATCAGAATGAAAATACTGCTGTTAGTGAATCAGACAATGACTATACAATCTGTCTCTCTAGATCAAAGCCATCTTTTAACAACATAATATGAAATCCTTGGTCTTCAGCCTGCACTCATTACTCAAGAAAAAGGAAATGAAGTTAATAAAAAAATACCTAGGTAAGGATTCTAATCCTACCAGTATTTTTTATAGTGTTGCTTAGAAAAATGGCATTAATTATAAGGTCAAAGAAATCATAGCATCTCTCCTACAAGCAGGTGAATAGTCATGGCATCTAGGAATCACATATATTTATTCCTCACATATATTTATTCCTCTCCGTTACGCTGAGTAAATGGATTGTTTCCACTGTGCTATGTATCACTGAAAAGGTTCTATAGCCTTATGCAACAATTGCCAATATGGTATGCAAACAAACACCACAGAATTAATACTTATCTCTGTATATGATTTTTGGCCAGGTTGCTTTTGTACAACTTCCATGAATATTTCTCAAAGTCAAAGGCCTTTCTTACTTCTCTTGTTCATTCTCCTATGTTTAAAACAAAACATTTCAGTGTGATCAACACAGGAACACATTTTTCAGCACATTTTTTTAGCATATATATGTAACATATTCAGTCCTGACAGGGAAAAAGCACAAACCTTCAACTATCCTTCAGAACAAGCCAAAGTTAAACCTGAAAATATAGTTAAGATTATGGGAAGGAACTTGTAAAGGTTCCCAACATTTCTTAGCTTACTTCAGTGAGCTAATTGCACCCATTTCTTTGGGTGCTGATTCAAAATCTGAGGTGTGACTGAGCCTTGGAGTGGAAACAATATGAATTCAGTCCTATTTAGAGACAAGAAATCTTGCTGAAAGTGATAGACCTTTGAAGAAAGGAAGACAATTTCAAGTTTTCCTTCAACAAGAGGGCCAAGTAGAAAGTCCTGGTCAGAGAAAATGCTAGGAAATGCTAGAATATAAAATTTGCCATCTTATCTCAATGTGAAAACTACTCTGAGATAGAGATACGAGCGTTTGACTTCTGAACAAGAGTAAAAACTGCCTAGGAAAGGGAGAAATAATGATCTAAGCTGCCTTTCAAGGAAGTGAAGAAAAAAAGAGAGTTTATTTGTTTGCCATGTAAGCTATTAATCTACTTGTGATACAGAGCACTCAACTAAAAGTAGTTTTAAACTAAGGAATTAAGTTATTTTTCTTCCTTCAGAAACATTGCATTCATTACTATACTTCTGTGAATTTCTGAGCTGTGTTTTAATTTGTCTATGGACATAAAAAACCTTAAGGGAGAACTGGCTTATGTCTTGACTTGGTATTCATTTAATGATTTCCTGGGTATGGCTACTGCCTGTGGCACTGAATGCACACTTGTTGCTTCTTAAGACAGAAAATTTTATTTTCATTATTACATCAATCTCAGGATGTAGTTGGAAAAACACAACTGAAATTGGGAGAGATTTAAAAAATAAAAAAGTTCTATTGACACAAATGTTAAGTATTGGTTAGCGCTATTAAAGTAAAGATTGATACTGCTATTCAAATCCATTCAAATCAAGGACTCTGTACACAGGTTGGTAGCAACAGATACCCACCGTCTTAGAGGATAGGTCATTTGGATCAGCAACCATATTTATCCACATTTTACCTATTTCACTAAAAGTCAAGAAAACATTAACTACAGCTAGCACACTAGTAATGCAAATGTTGTTGTGCATGTGCCTTAATAATCTCTATAAACAAATTACTTTTAAAAGACTTGGATGAAAGGGTATTACTAACAATTCTCCCACAACACCACTTTAAAATAGATCATAATTTCACCACAGTCACGTTATACTTATGTCTCTCTGCCATACAAAAGTCATCTTTCCAGCCTATTATCACTCAAATTTGCCACATATTTTGACTATGCCACTAGATTGCAATTCTTCTTCTTCTGTGTCTTGATTATAAGGTCTACTGAAAAGAAAATTACCTCAAAGAGGTTTAAAAGCAGATCTCCATCGCTCTTCAGTCACCATATTGGCTAGTTAACTAGACAGCAGGCATAGCTGTATGGTTGAAATGGATGCTGATGCTTGTAGGGGGAAGCTAACAGATTAATCACTAGCTGGAAGACCTGGGTGGTATTAGTGTCATTTATCAGCTAATGTCAACAATCAAGACATCAAAGACCCATTTACTTTCCATTGCTTTGATTCTACTGATCAAGGTGTTTAAAGAATAATGAACTACAGAATAAGCAGTAGATGTTACGCAAAGAGGGAATTTTCTTTTCAACGCAACAAAATTCTCCAGTCTTTTGATGATGGGGCATAAAATTGCTTTGACTGCAATTAAGCAGCTGTAAGTGGAGCAACACTTAGTTTCTCTATGCACCTAGTTATATCTTTTTTTAATTTGGCCATATAAATGAAATGACTATCATTATTTCTTTTTTATATGTGACTTCTTTCTTGAAGTTACAGGAGGCTGAGTGTTTATGGAGGTGGGGATTTTTTCATCTAGTTCATACTACTTCTACAAGAGATAGTTTGCTCTTTTCATTTGGTGGAATTACATAGCACTTGGTAAATAACATGCTCAGTAGGAAGTGGCAAGGGACTGCATCATCACAGTAGGAGTCTACAAGAAGTCTTCTTCCTCTAGGAGATAACTGGTGTATCTGAGCTCCAGAAAGAGTGAAGTAACATTTTCCACAGCAGAAAGACAGTCTTCTTGACAGCTTTAGTTCATCTTCTTTTCTGTGAACACCAATTTATTTTCTTTTTTCTTCTGGATGCTTTATAAGTACCTTAATCTCCCCAAAATAAATTCTTTATTCTCTCTACTTAATCTTTTAATATGTCTCAAGTCACTATGACTACTGAAAGCTGCATGGCTGTCCATGTTGCTGAGGTCTTTAAGTGTGTCTTCTGTTATTTTTCTGTTTTCTGATTCTGTTGGAGTCATTGGACATTCTATTTATCTCCAAACTTCTTTATTCTACTTACTTCCCCACCTTCTAGTTGTGCACAAGGCAGTAACATTCTCAGCAAAGGCTTAATCAGTTCTGTCTTTGAAACAGAACATCCCACTATCTACAGTGGTTAAAGCCTCTTCCAGACACAGGTGTTCTTCCTTTTTTCTTATCATGTCATGTGTACTTGTCCAAAGTCACTGGTTTCTCTGCTCTAGTAATGAGGTCAGATTCATTCATCCTTTTGCTGTGGTTGCTAGCCACTCACTGAATTACTGCAAAGTAAAAAAAAGGCATAATACTTTCTCTCCTTTCATGAGTTTGTTTTGAGGGACAAATTACTTTTCTACTCTTCCTACTTTTCTACTTTTACCTCTGTGGGTTAAGTATCCCATAGGAGGTAATGCCTAATATGGTGGTACTTGAATCTGAGAAGGATCCCTGTGCAATAACACAGGAAAAAAACAACAAACCAAACCAAACAAAACCCAAACCAAAACAACAATAACAAAACCAAAAACAAAACAAAAAAAAAGAGGATCTAGAATTATTCTCCTTTCATTTCTTCAAACGCAATCTTGTCTCAAAGAAGACAAGTTTCATACCCTTTTGCTTGTAGTTCATCTCTTATTTCTTTCTTGATGCAATAGAGAACTAAGCATCACAGAAAAAAAAAAGAAAGAAAAATAACCTAAACACTTCAGACACTCAGTATCTGGAGTGAGACAGTAGCAAATATATATTAAAAGAGGAAAAGCTACTGAAGTTCATAATAGTATAAATATACGGGTTTATTTTATGTTTCTCCATGTTTTATGGAAGGACAGTAGTCTTTTTCTTTTTTTTCTTTTTTCTTTTTTTTTTTTTTTCCACAGTGATGAATGGTGGATTTAGTCATAAAATACTCCCTAAATCTTTAGCTTGAAATATTAAGCTGTTTTGGGGATTTATAGACTTCTTCAGAAATGTCATCAGAAATATTTATAAATGGAAAAAAATGAAGAGGAAAAAAATAATTTAAATTGAGTCCCTCTACATATGAAAAATGTTTGTTATTGCTGTAATACACAGCAAAATCAGACATTATCAGACATATGGTGTTGTTATGTGAACCATATGCCTGCAGAGCTTGCAGAGCATATGGTAAGAGCTTAAAATAAGCAACATTATAAAAATACTATGGGCTTAAAAAATATATTCTTTATAACATGCAAACTTTTAAATTGTTATTTTTTTAAAAAAATGTATAAAACAAATGTTTGTAGGAATGTGTTTGACTAAATTTCCTCTTGCCAGCTATTGAAGCTCTGTAATATTAGGAGTGCCTCTTGTCTTTTTGGCTGTTCCCACTTCTGCTGGGAATGGTTGAAATTATTTCATATCATAACCAAAGTGTAAGGAAAGTTTTGCTGAAGAAAAACAAAGCACCCTGATGTTCTAAAAGATAGTGGATAGTGTGTCATGGTCTCCTGTTTTGGAACACTATTTCTCTCCTAGCAAAGTAAGTTGGGCAAAATTGTGAAGCCATCTACTATTGCTTCAGCTTCAAGCTCCTCTAAGAAAGACTTATTTCTTTAGGAGGAGGAAGGCTATAAAGAAGGTCAAAAAGGGATAACCCCTTTTCTTGTCATCTTTTCTGCTAACAGGTCACTGCTGTGATGAAAAGTCTCATTCTGTACAGGTTAATGTAATGTTCCTATCACCTTGGTTCCTTATGTTAGTATTATTTCTTCTTATATTTCCAATTATATAGAATCATAGAATCATAGAATCTTAGGGGCTGGAAGGGACCTCGAGAGATCATCTAGTCCAACCCCCCTGCCAGAGCAGGGTCACCTAGAGTACATCACACAGGAACTCATCCAGGTGGGTTTTGAATGTCTCCAGTGAGGGAGACTCCACAACCTCCCTGGGCAGTCTGTTCCAGTGCTCTGTCACTCTTACAGTAAAAAAATTTTTTCGGATATTCACCTTGAACTTCCTATGCTCCAATTTACACCCATTACCCCTTGTCCTATCACTGGTCATCACTGAGAAAAGCCTAACTCCGTCCCCCTGACACTCACCCCTTACATATTTGTAAACATTGATGAGGTCACCCCTCAGTCTCCTTTTCTCCAAGCTAAAGAGACCCAGCTCCCTCAGCCTTTCCTCATAAGGGAGATGTTCCACTCCCCTAATCATCTTCGTAGCTCTGCGCTGGACTCTTTCGAGCAGTTCCCTGTCCTTTTTGAACTGAGGGGCCCAGAACTGGACACAATACTCCAGATGTGGCCTCACCAATGCAGAATAGAGGGGGAGGAGAACCTCTCTTGACCTACTAACCACACCCTTTCTAATGCACCCCAGGATGCCATTGGCCTTCTTGGCCACAAGGGCACATTGCTGGCTCATGGTCATCCTCCTGTCTACCAGGACCCCCAGGTCTCTTTCACCTACACTACTCTCCAGCAGTTCAGCCCCCAACCTGTACTGGGACATGGTGTTGTTCTTCCCCAAATGTAAAACTCTGCACTTCCCCTTGTTGAATTTCATCATGTTTCTCCCCGCCCAACTCTCCAACCTATCTAAGTCTCTCTGAATGGCAGCACAGCCTTCTGGTGTGTCAGCCACTCCTCCCAGCTTAGTGTCATCAGCAAACTTGCTGAGGGTACATTCTATACCCTCATCCAGGTCGTTGATGAAGATGTTGAACAACACCGGTCCCAGTACCGACCCCTGTGGGACTCCACTAGTCACACACCTCCAACCAGATTCTGCCCCATTGACTACAACTCTCTGACTCCTTCCTTTCAACCAGTTCCTAATCCACCTCACTTCCTGATCACCAAACCCATACCTGATCAACTTTTCTACAAGGATGCTGTGGGAGACGGTGTCAAATGCTTTACTGAAATCAAGATAAACCACATCTACCGCTCTACCATCATCTATCCACCTAGTAATTTCCTCATAGAAGGCTATGAGGTTAGTCAAACATGATTTACCCTTGATAAAACCATGTTGACTGCTCTTGATGACCCCCATGTCCTTGATGTGCCTGGAGATAGTGCCAAGAACAAGTTGTTCCATCACCTTTCCAGGGATGGAGGTGAGGCTGACCGGTCTATAGTTACCCGGGTCCTCCTTCTTGCCCTTCTTGTAGACTGGAGTGACATTTGCTATCCTCCAGTCCTCAGGCACCTCACCTGTTGCCCATGACTTACTGAAGATGATGGAGAGTGGCCTAGCAATGACCTCCGCCAGCTCCCTCAGCACCCTTGGGTGCATTCCATCTGGACCCATTGATTTATGGATGTCCAGATTACTCAACTGATCCCTAACCCAATCCTCATCTACCATGTCAAACTCTTCCTCTATCTTGACTTCTTCTGGGGCTATATGAATCTGGGGCTCATAGGGAGACCCTGCAGGAGTGAAGACAGAGGCAAAGAAGGCATTCAGCACCTCTGCCTTCTTTATATCCTCTGTCACCAGGGCTCCCACCTCATTCCTCAATGGGCCAATATTGCCTCTATTGCTAGTTTTGCTAGCTATGTATTTGAAAAAGCCCTTTCTATTATCCTTAACCTGACTTGCAAGGTTAAGTTCCAAGGAGGCCTTAGCTTTCCTAATTGCCTCCCTACATCCTCTGACAACAGTCCTATATTCCTCCCACGTGACCAGCCCCTCCTTCCATGATCTGTAGATTTTCCTTTTCCACTTAAGTTTGCCCAGTAGTTCCTTCTTTAACCATGCAGGTCTCCTAGCACCCTTACTAGATTTCCTAACCATTGGGACGCTCTGATCCTGTGCTTGCAAGAAGTGGTCCTTGAATGTTGACCAGCTATCTTGAGCTCCTTTATCTTCTAGCACCCTGTTCCATGGGATTTCCCTTAATAGATGATTGAGGAGACCAAAGTTTGCCCTGTGGAAGTCCAGGGTTCTGGTCCTGCTGGGTATTTTGTTCCTTCCACACAGGATATGTACTCATATAAAATCTGTTTTGTTGTGATTACATCAGCTCAGTTAAGATTTTATTAGCATTTAAATTCTATCACCATGCCTTACAAATTAGGTAGTTAATATTGTACAAACAAGGCAAACAAATAATTATCTTACTGTATTGCTTAATAATCTACCTGGTCTTCTGACATTTTTCAAAAAGAATTTTCAGCTTCAGTACAATACATTTTTTTTCTACTATGTTCTTGTTTGTTACACAGTTGTCAGGCTTTTCACTCTCAGTCTATCCTTCTTTCTCTCTTTCTTTACCTTTCTTCTTTTAGATTCTGTAGTATTGCTACATTAAAAGAGAAAGCAAGGAGACTTGCTATTAAGGGGAAGAAATTCAAAGTAGAGTGAAAAGTCATAGCAGTACTGTGAATAATTAGAATGCAATGATTCTTTGAAATATAAATATGTGTAATTTTGTAGGAGTGTAAAATGGTTTGGTTTTTTTGTCCCTTGTTTTTTCTTTCTGGGTTTCAGTGTTTAGGAGTAAGGTAGGACAGGTAACAGCTTCTGTTGTTCAAATTTAAAAAAATGGAAGAGAATATTTCAGATTATCCCATATTTTGTTTTATTTTTATTTTTCTATTATAACCACTTATTTATTTGTTTATTTGTTTTATCTGAATGTTGCATTTTAAAATGCTTTTAAATTCCCTCTTTCAGAGGTTTACCTTTTCTGAATTCACAGCTCAGCAAATCTGCAGGAATTCAAAACTGTTTCTCTACCACCACATTTGTTTTTATTATGTATGTCTTCAAAAAGAGGTTATTCTAAACATTACAGATTTACCTATGGATAAGAAATCATGAGTTATAATATTATCTTTTCCAATCCTTTCAGTTCTCAGTTTTCTCAGTCTAGCCTTCTCTTTGACTCAAAGATTCTTCCAAGTTTAGTCCACATTGAAACTTGTTCTGGTTCTTCTACTCCAGAACACTTTACCTATCTCTATTTTTTCCTGTATTTTCTTTATTTTAGAAATTCTCTATTCAGTCAAATCATATATTTGCTCTTCTTACAGCACTGCTTTTCTTTAGGTTCCACTGTAAAATCATTAAAATAAGAAGCTTTTAAAGGCCTTTCAATAGCCCTTGGAAAAGGTCCTATGTATATATTTTGGGGGAAAACCTCCCAAAATCTGCATGGAGTGTTTAGACCCTATGTAAAAAAAAAAAAGGAAAAAAAAAAAAGAAGTCTTGAAGGCTGCTTTCTCTATTCTCTGTTCTAGAGAAGTAAAAGCATGGTCCTTTCTTTGGAAAAGAGAGGAGAAATTGATGAGAATTAAAAGGCCTGTTCTTAGCAAAATCTTAGCAGGTCTTCAAAAACAGCTCAAAGGGGAGTTTTTTTACTGATTTATGTAAATAGAAAGGCAAAGTTGTCAGAAGCCCAATACAAAATATGGAGTAAAGTTCTTAATCCCCACTCCTAGACATATTATTATTATTAAATCATAGAGTAGTTAGGTTGGAAGGGATCTTAAATATCATATAGTTCCAACCTCCCTGCATGGGCAGGGACACCTCCCAGTAGACCAGGTTGATCAAAGTCCTGTCCAGCCTGGCCTTGAACACTTCAGGGATGGGGCATTCACAACTTTTCTGGGCAACTTGTTTCAGTGCCTCATGCCCCTCATGGTGAAGAATTTCTTCCTAATATATAATCTAAATCTACAGTCTTTAAGTTTGAAGACATTACTGCTCATCCTGTAGCACTGGTATTAATAAGTTTGCAGAAAATGTTTTGACATTTTGGCATTTTTTTCATTAACACTAATAGCATTAGGTGTAACAAAAGTGTTAGTTTAAAATTCTGGATACAGAACAGAAGTGAGAATATGCTCGTTCTATATGCATCTGTATAACTGCAATATCTTTTCCTGCTTCATCCAGTGACAATCACAGCACTATAACTGACTTTGGAATTCCAGGCAAAACTTTGTCAGGATAAATATTGATGAATTAGAGTGAACTGAGGGGGAAGGCAGCTTGAGTGTCATCCAGCAAGGATACACATGTAAGAAAGACTTTGTGGAAAAGGCACCTAGATAAAAATAATTTGTAATTTCCCTTTTAGATAGGGAAAAGCAACATCACTTCCTCTTTGGACGTATGGGTAGATGGGTGTGTGTCACATCAGCAGGTTCTGCTAACAAGACAATAGGATAAATATAGCCCTCAAATCTTCAGCAATTCTACTAGATGAGATATAGGTTTTCTCTTTTATTGCAGTTTTCCATATACATAGCTTGGGTTAAAATTTCAAGTGAAATGCATTGCCCTGTGATGCGTTATGTTGCATCTGATCAATCACAATAGACTGTGTTTCATCTTGTGGTGTGTGTTATCATTCTAGTTATCTCACATTACAAAATGACATATCATGTTGGAAATTAGAATCATAAGGAGGACCATTTTTAGAGATTACATTTACGGGAAGTGAGCTGTCAAATTCAGACTACTTTTTCAAGGTGTAGGCTGTTATCAGTGTGGTGCCCTTAACCCTAAACGCTTGCAGAATTGCTTGTCCCAATCGAAGGAATATTATTATCAAGTGAGAGTGATTCCTACACATAGGTTTTTTTGTTTGTTTGTTTGTTTGTTTTAATATATTATTGCTTCATCTCAAGGATTTGCTGAGAAACTTTAAGCCAGAAAACTATTTACTCTGTAACTTTCACTACTTTTTGCATCTCACTCTCTTCAGAAAATGCTGTTGCAACTCCTATTGCATCAGAAGCCTAAGTAATTCTTTAAAAGCTTTTAAACACCTTCTTCTCTCCGCAAGAACAGGAACATTGTGTTCATCTAGCCTTCCCTTCCTGAATTTCTAACCCCAAAGAAGCAGAAGCAAAGTGGCAAGTTCCTATAAGGCTTTTTAGTCAGAAAGCAAATAATTAGGTTTACATATTTGAGTTTGTAATGGAAATAGAAGTCTCAATTACCATCTATTTTTAAAACTGCTTTTCTATTTCAGATTGTCTACAATCCTTTCCTTGTCAGAAAGAGGAAATCATGCTTTGTAGCCTACTTAACTTATGTAAAATAAAGAGCAGGGCTGATATGAAGTATCCACACATTGGAGAAAGAAATATCCTTCTTGTGTGAGGTGCTCACCTCTGTGGATAAATATGACAACTGAACACATCAGTGTATCACATCTTTACCTCCATTCTTACAGAGCATTACTTCCCTCTGTTCAGTGTCCTCACCTACGGAATGTATATTGAGAAATATTGGGTATTACTGTTCTGTGTATAATCAGATTTCATTTCAAATCTGTTGTTAAAGGAAACTTAATATTCCAACAGCACATTACATAATTATGCAAAAAATTATGTGTTGTAGACTGATTGGTTATGTAAGATGATCCCTTTTCATTTTTCTCCACATCCTTCACTCAGGTAATAATCTCATATACTTCTACCTATTTCTTCATTGCTTTATCATGAGAGTTTTCTGTCATTTCCAGAGGGCTTGAAAGAGTTGCCCCAGATTGTATGGGTGAGACTTGCAAGTAATTTATGAAATCACGTGGGAAAACAGAGGATTCTGTAAAATCTTCTCCAAGTGCTTTAAACTGAAATAGCAGGAGAGAAAAGATAAACAGCTGCTAATTTCTAGTGCTACCGAATGCTGCTTTATTCTGCACTCGGACCACAAAGAAGTATTTTCTGCATTGACAAAAGGAAGCAACTCTTGCAAGCAGCTAGAGAGACAGTGAGTTTAAAAGGTTCAAACAGCATTGCTTCTAAGCAGACTATTCTTATACAGTTTAAATAAAACGGTTAGATATTTTACAATGTTTTGACATTTGCCTATTTCTTGATAGAAAAGTAGCCAAGATGCAGATGCTGTAGCAGGAACTAGAGTCAGACTCAAGAGACAAGTAAAACACTGTTGGGTCACTGTTGAGTTAAAAAAACTTCTGAAAAAAAAACTTAATATGTAAAATTCAGGTAGATTCCTTTTACTATGACTTCCAGGAAATAAGATGGTTTTAATTTCTGAGCATGATGCACTGCCCTTTGCAGTGTTATGGCAGGTTGCACCTGATCAGTCATGCTGGATTATACTGCACATCAAAGCAAGTGTTATGATTCCAGTCACATCAGATTAGAAAATGACATTATCATGTTGGCAATTTGAATTCAAGTCTTTTGAAGGGTAATTTTCAAGTGTGGGATTAAAATATCTATCCCAGTCAAAGGTCAATAGGCACACTTCAGATATCAAATATGCAGTATTTGGCACATTTCCCCTTCCTTTCTACACTGCATTGATGAAACCAGATGCAATAGAGATGAAGGAGGAAGAAATAAGGCAAAAGAACACACAGTTAAAACATCAGTATCTAAACTACAGCTGAAAAATATCTGCAGCAAATGGAGAAATAAAACTGAATGTTGATAGCACAAATTTGTGTGTGATCACATAGACATGGAAATGAAGGAACGGATATGACTGTGCAGTAACCATTAAGAATTGTGTCTCCTAGCCTTTACCATAATACATATACAGATGTGCTTCCATTGTATATACTTATGTCAGAACTCACCTTTCATCTTCTTGTTTCTAAACACTTGCATTTGAGATAAATATTTGGGAGACAGATAGAGCCAGGACTTGTCGTCCAGATACAAGAAAGTCAGAACAGCTTTAATTGTTCTTTGCTCTCTCTTAACCCTGGGTTGCTCTAACATTGCCAATGTCGTTTAGATATCTCAAAAGCTGACACAGGAAGTGTTATCAATTCTAGCCTGTTGTTTTATATAGAACACCTGCCAATCGCAAATTTGTAACTGATCATCTTGTCTTCTGAAGGCCCTCCTTTAGCTTGTTTGTGTCTTGTTTGTTTGTTTGTTTGTTTCTTCCCAGAAAAAGGTAGGTATTTTACTTCCTTGGTTTATTCAGTTTCTTATGAAAAAATACTGTGACTTAATGCAAGACTTAGAGGCATGCTAACATCATCATCAAACCCTTGGTCCTCTCTTGCTGCTGTGGTGAGGCTTCAGTCCATAAGGCAAAGGCTATAAGAACCCTGTTTGAAAGGTCTTCAAAGATCCAGCTGTCACTGTGGCTGTCACCATCTTCCCATATAACATCAGGTTTTCTGGGTCTTATGAGTCAGCTCCATGTCAGTAATGAAAATCATGACACACGGCAGTCTTTTTCTTTTCCAAACCATTTTTTTTTAGGCCTGTGAGGTGAAAAACAATTGCTGGGAAGGTGAAGAAGTAGCACATGTGTGCAGAAAGAGGTCAGGTGGATTGCACACACTCACCATTGGTTCATTCACTGATGTTCAGTGAATGCTGCTGCACACATCACATTGTGACAGTCCTGTCTCTTGAACATACTGCTACCAGGTATTTAGAAATTTTAAAACTTGTCTGATTGTAGCTGGGTGGAGTCTGCCTAAGTCAAAGGGATTTTACCTGAATCTGGGGATCTACCTAAGTTGAAAGTGATGCATAGTTACAGCTGTACTGTGGCTGAGAGGCTTGAATGTGACAAGAAGTAAAATCCTATGGAAAGTTGTATTTTGAAGATGATGCTGGCCTCTGACCCACACAGTCTGAAGAAAGCAATATGGTTTTTTAATTACCTTTTTTCTTCTAAAATTCTCTTTGTATGTCTACTTATATAATGTAAAAAAATATAATACAGGCAGATGCTGCAATTTGAGGATCGTGGAAGTGCTGTTTACAAAGGACCATTGAAGATCATCAAGCTCTGTCTCCTACTTAAGCATAATTATCACCAGCACTCGATCATAACAGTCATGAGTTAGTCTTAAAAAACCTGAGTCTTAAAACAGTTTTAAAACCCTTAAAGTCCATAGATTCTAGTCTCACTGAACTTATCTTCTCCACAAAGCACATAATATGTAAAGGACTATCTATAGTTACTTAAGAAACCATTTTATTTCATTTTTTAATTTATTATAGAAGTATGTAATAGGTCTATAGCTAATTCTTTCAACATGTGTATTTATGTCAATTTTAAGTTTCTAAGTTCAGGCAACATTGTTGAAGGACATATTCTGTGATGAGTCCGTAACTGAGTAAAAACAATGCAGTGAGAAATGCAGTCAAACTCTTTTGGGAAGCAGCTAGGTCCCTGGATATTCCTTCAAAGCTTTGAAAGCCTATGTTTTGGGGATACTGAGGGTGTCACTTCTTTTCTGAAACAACAAAAAAAAAACCAACTTCACAGCAAACTGTACTCCAGTCCTGATTATCACCCAAAAACTTTGTTGACTATAATAAACCATGAAGAAAAGATACCAAGATGTGGATATTCTCTATTTTTCCCTTGTCTTCCAAGCAGTGTATGAGAATGTAGTGCAATATTTATAGCAAGCTTTTTCTTTTTTTATATGTTTATTTGGTTTTTAGCTTCCAGTTAGTTATTTCCTGGGCTTTTAGATGTTAAAACAGATGGGATAAAACACAGTCAATGTAAATTGTCGGATTGCCTATACAAATACAAATGCAGAAGCAGCTAGCTATACACACCATATATTTGTAGTATCTTATATATTTATACAACATGATTTTTAAAAATCCTGAAATGAACATCATAAACTGGCAAAGAAGCAGGAATTTTGCAGTCTTGTTGGAAGATTGCCACAAATGTACTCTGGTGAATAGTGAGGGTAAGAGTAGTAGTGAATCTCTTTTATGGTGCTGTTATCAGGACAAAATGTGCTGGTTTTATGGCATACCACCACAGCCAGTACCCAAACTGTCAATGAAAATATAATTTAGGATCTGATGTGAGATCTTACAGTGCATCAGTAATTTAATTGGATCTTTCATCTTTCACATCTCTAACCATCATTAGTTGATAATTGCTTTTCCTAAAAGAACCAGGGAATTTTGTACATATTTGACAGAGTTCATTGTGTTTTCAGCATCTAAACAGGGCACAACCTACTGCATCATTGTTATCCCAGGGAGAAAAGAAATAACTCTTTAGCCTCTTAATTCCCAGAGTGAAGTGTTTTCCTAATCCTTATGAATATTTTGTTAAACTCACCATGGGTTTTTTAGGTTTTCGTGGTGTTTTTTTTTTTTTTGGTTTTGTTTTGTTTTGTTTAGTTTTTAACAGTGAAGGGCATAGATGCAGTGCTCTAATAAACCGTGGCCCCCACCAAGCCAATCTGAAAAGAAGCCCATATCATATTAAATCTGTTACACCAGACATTCACTTGAATCTTACAAGAGATGTCACTGTGATGAGTCTAATAGAGGAATCTGAATAGAATAGACATGGATTAGCACTTTTTTACTCTAAACACTAACATTCTACCTATCGTTTTATTTTCGCAGCAGGTAGTTCGAAGGTTCTCCTAACCACTGCTGTTATGTACTGTGCAGAAGGTCAGAGTGCATGATTGTAATGGTCCCTTGTAGCTTTATAATCTATGAATCCATACTCCTGGGGATTTGTAAAGTGCTAAGAAATCTGCTTAAAAACACTGGTTACAGAGAAAGCAATAAAAAAATGATAGGAAGAAGGCACTTCCCCATCATCTCTCTAATAAGGCTTTTTAATGCATAGATGGGTGAAGCTTGTGGCGCAAATTACAGATGCACTTTTTTCAATTAAGAAAGAAAGAACAGAAGCTAGGCAATTTCAAAGCAACTGATACACAAACTTACTGACAAGGTAAACACAGAAGGGAAACCCTGGAAGCATTGTATCAGGCGATTTTATTATAGTAGACGTATTTGGAGGAAAGAAAACAGAGGAAAAATGTGCCTGATTCATAATTATTTTGCTGTTGGATTAAGATAGTGTGGGAGAGTTCCTGAAATACTAGCAAAAAAGCAAACAAGCAGTAGAATTGTCAATAATCCTGAGCCTATTGAATCACAGGCTTAAATTTCAACTTGAATGGAGCCAGGAAATAAATATTGGGAGCAAAATGTCCATTGAATAGCTAGCAGAGAATGGAACCATAAGCAATAAGTAACAGAAACTTGTCAAGAAAATAATAGATGGGTTTGTTGTTGATGAGAGAGTTTTAATTTTAGTGTAAAAAGGGAAAATACATAAAATCTATTTTGGCACTAATAATGTCTCAAGCAGTAAAAAAAAATAAAATAAAATCATACTGGATGTCAAAATTATTATTTCAAAATTAATCAAAAAGTCATTTGGATAAGGACTAAAAAGGATCTGAATGGCCACTAACAAGGGATACTGATACACAGCAATGTATCAAGTTGAGAGGCAATATCTAGTAGTACTAAAGGAACTAGTGTTGGTTCCAAGATTTTTTTACATCCTCATTAATGATTTGAAAGTGGGAGCAAGCAGCAAGTTCATGAAATTCCCATATTATACTAAATTGGGAAGTGTTACAAACACCGGTGATGGCACAAAAACAATAGGAAGGGACCAAGCAATGTCAGAAACATGGGCAAAGTGAGATTCAATTTGGAACAAGCCTGTGTAATAACATATGAAGAAAAATAATCCAAAACATGGCTATGGAGTAAGAGAGAGAAACCTGGAAAGCAGCAGTGCTTGAAGAACCGTGGAGGTGGTAATGGATAGAAAATTAGGCACAAATCTATAGAGTGATATGGCATTAAGGGAGTCCAATGAGCTTTTGGGTTTCATACAAAGAAGGGTTGAAGAGCAAGGAAATAATAATCATTCACAGCCTAACACTCCTGCAACTAAGCCTGGAATCTTGCACTCAGTTTCAGGCACCAGTTTACTAGAAAAATAAATGAGCCAATGAGATGCCTTTCATTGCAGAGCTGCAGAAATGAACAAGTGATGAGGGAGAACATTTTAGGAAGAGAAAATGTGAAAGCCAAATGCCACGTTGTATACATGGGCAAATGACTTCAGAGAAGGGACATAAGAATGTTATGTCTGTGTAAAGGTTGTAAACTCCAAGGGCAAGAAAGGATTTAGAAAGGCACAAAATGGAAGCCATAAATTTAATAGGATCCGATTAGTAAATAAATTAAAAGAACCCTAGATATCAGGAAATAGTTCTTGGAGTTAATGAAGATTTTACTTGCTTTTGGTTAGAATAATTATTCTGTGAAAATGGATGTTTAGAAAACAAAATCTGTTACAATTGTATTAATTGTGCAGTATGGAACTTCCTAGTAAAACATGCTTTTTGTTATTCTCTTTACTGCTGACTGAAGCTCAATTCCAGTGTAATATTGAGGTAAAGTAGTGCAGGTTACATTGTCTGGAACATTTTATAAAGGGCTAAATAAATCAACTCTCCATGTTTTAACAATCCATGCAAGTATTAGCTAAAATCAATAACTGGACAGATTTATGAAGGACAAAAATAACAGAAGGTATAAATAGAGCACTTAATAATTAGAAATATAGGAAGAGAAAGGCCACACTGGCTACAGTGGTAGTGAAGGGGAAAAGCAGTATTCACTCCTTCATGGTGCTAGGGAGAACAAGAGAAACACAAAACACTCTTATTAAATGAATTTGAGTCCCATCTGAGAATGCAGGATTTCCAGAAAACAGCTCTTCCCTATCCTGACATATAAAATTTGTTATAGAAAACAGTATTTGCTTCTCCCTTTCTAGAAAGGCATCAAATGAATATAAAATTGACTAAAGAAAGAGCTCTTTTTTCACTTTTTAAAAAATTATCCTGGAACTTTCTATACTGGAAATATACATTATTATCAAATCCCAATATGTTGGTCTAAGAAAATGAGTTAAAAATTATAATTAAAAAAACAAAGGCTTTCATTAAAATAAAAATCTGTAAGAAGATGTATTAGGGACACCTTAACCAGGGAAATCAGATTTTAAAAATCATTTTTTCCTAAGACTACATGTTTTTGTACCAATTTACAGAAGATTATGAAGAGACAGCAGGCAAATAAGCCCAGCTCTGTGTAAACCAGGACAGAAAGGAAGAGAGCAGGGATGAAGTAAGACTGCATGGAGGCCATTATGCAAGATGATGTTGAATAAAACACTGTTACATACATTTTGCTGTTTGGTATGACACCCCTTCACAAGATTCCAGTTAGGTATTAATATTATTTTTGTTTGTTAGGAAATACTGTAAGCTCATTTGAACAATATCTACTTTTGTGTTTTCAACATTTTCTTCAGTTCTCATTTCTCATCCCCCTGTTCTCCATACCAATCAACTCTGCAATTATTGTTTATATATATTGTTTTAGGGTTAATCAAAGTGAAATAATCTGATTTCTACTTTTTATCTTGCTAAACAAAATTTGAAGGTATTTAGAACCTAAAAAAATTGTACATAGAGATCATAGAAAAAAACAAAGTAACCTGGGATATTGACAAAAATTATTTCTGGCCTGACTATGTGGTGATATTTATGAAATTTCATACTAATTCAAATGCAAAAATTAATCCATCATTTCTTTTTAGTGTGCTAACATGTTTTTGTAACATATCTCTCCAGGAAATATGGGATAGTTAATGGTATAGTATTTTTCATAAGTGAGAAATGTTGCTATTTTGATACAACCACACTGTGACATTTAACCTTGTGTGGAAGGTTACAATGACACTAGAAGATAGTGAAAAATGGCTGAGGAGCAGGACAGTGACACTGTGGCATGATATGATTTATTTTTTCCATAATTTGCTTTTCAGCTCTCCACTTCTTCTATTTCTCATGAGACTAACATATTCACCTAAGATTGATTAGTTAAGATACAGTTTCTCCCATTCAAAAAGACAGGGCTAATTATAAGGGCTGTATGGTGAGTTTAAATCTTGTGAAGAATATCTCAGGTTGTTTAAAGATCAGATATGATGTGAGAGACTCTTTTGAAGCAATGGCAGAAACTACACAGGTATTTGTAGGGGCAGATGCAGCAAGAGTTGGAAGGGAGTGTATCCACTGCAGGTGGAAATGGAATGCTGCTCGAAATAGAAGTTTTATTTCATTTTGTTCATTGGTGGCAAGATTAACACAGCACAGCTGGGGCCACTGTAGACTGCGCAAGCCTGACAATGGTTAGTTATAGAGCTGTGTGCATGATCGCCACAGAGAGCAGTAACTCTTTTCTGCCTTTTCTCTCCAGGAGGGTTACAGAGCAACTCCAACGTTGAGGATGCAGAATCCCTGTAGCCTGCTCATTGCCTCAGCATCCACCTCTCTTCTCTCTCTCCCTCTTTCTCTAAAGGGTGTATATGGTATTCTCCTAGAAAGGAACAGCATATGGACAATGAGCTACTCAGAATATTTACTATTTATTGCTCTCCTCCAGATGTCTATGAAGACTTGGAAGGCAACTCTAGCCTCTAGCCTCTGGGTTTGAATTAACAGATGTAATTCCTTAAATCAATAAAACTACTATATAGGGTCTGGATTTTCAGAAATCTAATACCTCACAGAGATATAAGGAAATATAATGGGAACTACTTCAGGACTGAACAAACGTAAATCAAAGGTAATAGCTGTGTAATGAAGTGTGTAGACGTTGGGCAAAAAATGAGGCTGCTAGTCCACAGACTAGTGTAGCCAGTAGCCTGCGGCCTTATAAGAAAATGCACCATTGTTTAAATTGTATGATCATTAAACTTTATTAAATCTTAATTTTTATACAACATAGACAGCTATCATAAGATAAAAGCAAACAAGAATTATATAGTGCAAAGACACTGAATATGCACAAGCTGATCAACAAATATTTATCTGCCAGAAGTCCCATGTACAATAATTCCATAAATCTAACTTTGTTCTTATTCACTTTCTGTTTCATGATCTAAGAGGATTATTTTTATTCCTTTTTTTTTCCCCCTTCCCCCCCCCCCCAATTTTTTATTATTTGTATTGTCAAAAAACAGTGCAAAAGAATAAAATCTCTTTAGTTCTTTTAACTTTGAATCATCATGACTGTAGAGAGCAAAGGCTTCTATCAGAATTATTTCTTCTTGCTGTTGAACAATATTGCATATTTACTCCTTCATTGAAAAAAATATCTTAAAATAGGTTCGCAAAGGCAAAACTTGATTTCCCACTGTATTTCTATGTGTATTTGGAATGCTCTTCCTGAAAAATACTCTTGTAATTATTGGAAAATAAAATGAGTAGTAGGTTGCATTGTAATGGAGAACACTGGTTGCAGGGAAGAAGAGCCTGGAGACCTCTGAATCTATATGCACTGTGGCATGTAGAAGGATGCCACTTAATGCACCTTCATGGCTGACTTAGGCAGGAATCCATTCATAATAGCAGTACTCATAACTAACTGGCAGGCAATTCAGAAAGCAGAAACTTCTTTGCAATTAAAAAACAAACCCACAAGATTAGAGAGTCCTATTGCTTACATACTTGCCATTAATTCTTTTGTCTCTCTTATGGCTTGTGCAGAAAGATTTTAAGTAAGAGAGGAGAACGGGTTTGCAATAAACACTTGAGGGAGTGTACATTAGGAGCTTGGTGGTCCAAGCTAAAATCTAAAAAGTGAATGGATGTGATAAGCTGGTAGAATCACAAAGGCTTGAGACAACATAGGAGGACAGAAGAAAGAATAGGAAAATATAGAGTTAGGGTATTAATGCTTACTATTTATTTGTCCTGACTCTAGGATCCTCTTGGAGTGATTTTGATGTGTTTTCTAGCATACATCATACTTTGTCCTTTCCTGATTTTTCTGAAAATCCACATTACATCTAAATTTGCTAAATAATGTTTTTTGTTACATATGTTGAATACTTGTTCTTTGTATTCTTGGTTACCCCCAACACTGATTTACCAAGGTCCCAAGGCCGAGGTAATTTTATGACCAGTAATTGACCTGGGCAGAGTTGTTTGTAGCCCTGTGGCCTCTACTCTCACCTTATCCATGCACTTGCAAGACCTTTTTATCTTCCCATGCATATAGTCTTACAGACTGTGTTTTTCTAGGGCCATAGATAGTTCATTCTGGTCAGCAACTTGTCATTACTGTATTAGCTATAGCATACATAACAGTAAATGCACAATTGTACCAAACTAAGCAAACCAGAATAGGTAATAGGTCATTTGATAACTGTTATTACAAGCTAAAACTGTCTCCAGGGAGGTCCAGACAGGCTTGCATTTGGTGGCATTACCATGGCACAAAGCCCATGGCCTGTTGTAAATAATAGTAATGCTGTACTTACTGGGCTATAAGGCTGAAGTAGGAAAACAAACAAGTTCAGTAAAATACAAAACATTAATATGTCAGATAAAGAGCAAAATTATCCTGCCAGCTATGACTGGAGCTGAAGAACTGCTGAAGAGATGATATCGATTATTCACTGAGAAGAGTCCAAATCATACTTTAGGTTTTTTATTAAAAGAAAAAAAAACAACCCTAGTCCTGACATTAAGTGAAACACACTGGATATTTTCTGACTATTCACATCATAGTCCTAGCAAACAACTTTTTTTTCAAAGAACTTCAGTATAATTTTGTAAGAAAACACTAAACGGGAGGGGAAATCTCAAATAAATACTAGGAACAGCATCAGTCATTTTACCGGTCCTTGGTATCATTTATCATTTGCCTATGTTAAGTATTTAAAATAATAATATTTTAAAAAAACAACCAAAACAACCAACAGTTCATAGAATAGACTATAATTTCTAATATCCAAAGTTAAAACCTAGAAGAGTGACATTTCCATGCTAATAGGCTGATGTTACTAATATGATATATTGAAGTGGTTCTTCTGTATATTTCAGCAGTGCCTTCCTACTTGCACACTATCACAGGATTAAATTCTTGCAAAACCAAGTCAGCAATAATATTGTTACTATGTTAAAGAGATCGAAAGCTGTTGGCTTGCAGGACAAAGTTGGTCAATACAGAAGTGAAATTTCATATACTGCATGAAATTTCTTCCCAATTTTATATCTTAAAAAATCTGCCGGAATGTAACCTATTTTGACCAAAGCATTTCAACATAAGATGAAAACATTAATAGTTTTGGTTTGTCCCTGACAAGTAATAATTTTCACCTGATTGGAAGAGAAAATACTTATTAATAAATAACTGACAGTGGAGAAAATATAGAAAGTTAATCTTTTTTTTTTTTTTTTTTTTTTTTTTGTCATACTCAGGTTATTTCAAGTTCCCTGCTGTATGCAGAAAGAAATTACACTATATATAGTTTTACAAAATTGGATGGATATCTGCCTTTCCTATATGCACCAAAGTTAAATGACTCACTCCAAATATACTGATCAAATCACTGAGATTAAGAACTATTAATTTAGAACAATGTATTCTACCTCAAACCCTCCTTCACTGCTGATACAAGCCTTCATGATCACCTTAATTATTACAATTCAGTTTTCCTGTCAGAAAGTAGAAAAATATGTTTACCTTGTGGCCCAGTGGAGACTCAAAGAACTGTGTAAAAAAATGCATGTGTGTCACAAAAGAGCTGTAGGCAAAGG
Source organism: Chaetura pelagica (assembly GCF_000747805.2). Taxonomy (NCBI): domain Eukaryota; kingdom Metazoa; phylum Chordata; class Aves; order Apodiformes; family Apodidae; genus Chaetura; species Chaetura pelagica. The sequence goes on along the minus strand of NW_009952973.1, from coordinate 11,175,943 downwards.
ATAGTGTGTCAGCATTCAGTGCCATTCCCCCTTTTTTCTTCTTTTTTTTTTTTTTTTTCTTTTTTTTTTTTTTAATAATGAGAGAAGGAAGATGCCTGATACTGCTGATTACTACATCTCTACAAAAGGGGTGTCATTTACATTCTCATAATGGGTATATCATCTATAAAAACAATGCACTTGTTTACCTTCACACTCCTACTGAGACAAATTGTAGTAGCATAGTCTAAAGTAAACATAAAGCTAAGACTTCATGCAAAGTATTTGCCAATCTTATATGAAAGGTACTAAATAAATATTATCACTATTATTACAGTCTGTGGAGAGCAGCATTACAGGCCTTTTTGGAAGGCTGACTTCATGGAAAAATCTTTGTAATTTCCATAAAAAATATTATGTTAGAAATTGGTATAGCCTTTATAAGTTTATGGGGCTATAAAATGTGATGGTTCCAATATTAAACTGCAGTGAAAAGTAATGTAAACAATATGGAAAGTATACAGGAAAAAAAAAATATCTATTTGTTAGTGATACAAAAAGTATCCAGGGAAGAAATCCATATTAAAGGCCGAAGGGTCCAACAACAGACTAAGCACTTTAAAAATGCTCATTTTAAATCTTTCCAAAGCTGGAAGTAATTTACAAATATATCATTGTGATGGATTTTCACTTATTGTAGTTTAAGAGTAACTGTGTGCCATAACTACACTAAATACGCACATCAGCGGGATACAAGTTCTTAAGTGTCTGTTGAGGACTTCAGGAAGGAAAGTCAGTAGGTTACGGAGATGAAATAGGAAAGGGATTAGCAGCTGGTTGGACAGGAGTTTCCAGCCTCTTCCCCTCGTCAAGGCTCATCCTATCCAACCTATACCATTCCTTGCTGTTATTAATCACTCACACGTTACCTATGTCTATTAAATTTAGCAGAAGTACTTGTGGATTTCACAGAACTAGGTACCAGCATGGAAAAAAAATATAAATTAATAAGCTTAGAGATTTACTAGTATCTTTTCATTTTTAAAGGCAGACACGTGGTAAGAGTTTAATGGATTGTTCCTATTCCAGCATATTCTATAGGTGTCTTTCCCCTACATCAGTCAGCATCACTAGACAAATTTATTTACAGAACATGAATTAGAAAGAATAGTGTGTGCATCTAAAACCCAATCTGTACTCTCTGTTTCTCTATAATAAGTCAAAAGAATAGCAGCTTTTTGATCAGCCACAGGAGCAGTTTATAATGCTATTCTCAATTTCTTATTTGCTAATATTTCATTCCCACCTTACACCACTGAGGTATAATATGGTCTTGTTGCCTTAAGACAAATGAAGAATATGATTAGAAGCATTTCAAGTGATTTTGTCATGAATCACAAACAAACAACACCAACTCTTTTTCTTGGTAGTGTTCCTAAAACCTTTTTTTTTTTTTTTGTACATTTTAAAAATCAAACGCATTTTGAATGACAAAACCTACAATTGTAGGATAAGATCAACTTTGTTCTGTAAATAAGTTGAAAAAGACTGAAACACATCTTACTAGTAAGTGACAAAATACCTGTGAAAGTAGCCTCTCCTACTTACTGGTCTAAGTACAATGCAGAAATCATCCCAAAAATATTGCAAAATTATTGACTAACAAAGCTATTGAATGGCTGGAATTCACAACAACACTTCATTGTAGCAGTATCTGTACAAAACTTGTCTGATGGTTCTTTTTAATTCTAGACTGATTTGATTGCTGAATTATCGAAAAAGCAGAGTTCTCTGACTGTCGTGCAAGCAGGAAGGCTTGAGCAGAAGAAAGCAGCTGTCCAACTGCTGGATTGCTGGTATCTCAAGCAGTAAGTGAAGTTGTTGCTGTTCGTTCAAACATTAATGAAACAATCCCATGGATTAAATTTCTTTACAATCAAATGCTGAATGCCTATTAACAAGCTTATCTTATCTGCTGCAAATACAGAAATGTCTTTATGTGGTTTACCTGATCTTACTGTAAACAAAAAAGCAGTGGACAAAAAAATATAGTCAGTTTTTTACAGACACTAGTAAACATTCACTGGACTGGAGTTTGCCATCAACTTTGCTTTTAAAACATGTTCTAAAACCTGGCTTCATAGCAGAAATGCTGTTTTTATATCAAATTGTTCTGAGATTAATAAAATTTAAATATCCTCATTCCTACAGGTTGTATTTAAACAAAAGAGCAGAAAAACTACTTTTCATACATAGTTTTAAATTTCTATTACATTCATTAAGATAGCTGATTTTAGCTTTCAAACTATAAATTCAACAAAATAAGTACATTTCTCTCTAGCAAGTATGAGTTTCATTTATTTGTTTGTTTGTTTGTTTCTATGCTATGCTGTTAGCTAGGATCAGTGGCCAATTTTACATTGTTCCAAAGATGTATACAACCATAATTCAGACATTCTTCTAATGCTTTTTTTTGGTCTTGATATATATTAGGGAAAAAAGGTACTGAGGTATAAAAGCCACATTAATCTTCAGATGTGGGCTTACCTCTCAAAAGATAAATAAATTTAGAACAAAGGTAACTTAGTAGACTAATTTTAATATTGAATATTTTAAAATGTCCAGAGTTGTTGGTTGCTGTAATATGATGTATCATAAACAAGTAAACAAATATAGACTTCTTTCAGAAACAAATTTTCTACTGATCCTATACTATTTAATAATGTGGAATATATTGTGATAACTGGTAAGTAAACTAGATAAAGAGTTTTTGGAAGTTTATAGGGATTTAGGCTGGTGTTAATTGCTAGCTTGACCAGAACCTGAACATTATTGTCAGTTTCACTGTAGCTTGTCATGCATGTTCAACATATATCTCTGGGATGAATGGGTGGAATACCTCTGCAGCATTAACTCTCATTGGCTTTTGGGGGGCTATTTTATTTGTTTCTCCTACAAGAAGGAGAAAAGACGAAGAAGGAATGCCCTGTGGGGTTTTACTTGATGCAGAATCGAGGTCTTTTGCAGAGGTTACAAACTTACTCTTCATCCATCTTTACTGAAGACCAGGGTGTAGGATAATAAACAAGAAAATACTGGGAAGGGAAAGACTTTTCTTTATCATCAAATTTGTTCTGTCTGAACTTCTCTTGACCTACCCACAGCTTCATTTTACTTGGTTTAGCTGTGACAACAATTTCTCTAATTGACCAGGTGTCTAAGGTTAATTTACTTTACTTTTGTTTATCTGTGTATGCTACAGCCATGGTTTTATACAGACAGCAGTAACAAAAGGCTGGTGTAGCTAGAATGAGATATTTACCACTCTAACACAATGATGTAGTGTAGAGATGTATGGTATTGGGAACCTTAAGAAGAAAAGACCCAGAGTGTAGCGTGAATAAGGAGAGGCAAGGGATGATAACAAATGGGACACAGGCTTGACACTGGAGACCACTAGACTCACCAGTGGTCATTGAAAAAAAATACAGAGCTGGAGCTGCATGTAACTGACTCTAGGGGTAAGAAAGAGAGCATAGAGATAGTATCTAACATAGATAAAGGACACTGTATATAGTAAATTCAGATGTAACCTGGAACTCTGAACCACTGAAGAAAGAGTAATGTGTTTGCACACTAGTCAACATATATAAATGACCCAAAGTGGGACAGGGAAAAAAATAAGACAAGAAATCACTGAAAAGAAAATCATATTCCTCCTGGCAAAGGACTCCAGATAGACACCGACTCCCAGTCTTTGTCGTAACCCCACTCCACCACCAACATCAGCATGAAACCACTGACCTTTTACCCAGAGGAGCAGTGAAAGGTGACCATAACAGCAGGAAAAGTGACAGAAAATAAGTGTATATGTTACAATTTTAATTTTATTATTGACATTATTTCAAACTTTATAAATAATACTCTAATTGCATAATTATTCTTTGTTTTTCTGTATTAATTAGTCTAGAATCATGATGATTCCCGAACCAGACTGTTAAGGTTTCCATTACGCTAACAATAAATGCTTGGCTTCATTTTTATAGAAAAGGTGGACTTTCTTTACCCATATACATTATTTCAAGTGTAAGAGAGATCCAAGAGCTCCAACATAAAGGAAGAAACCAGAAACCAAAATGTGTGACAAACACAGCATTCTTTAGATGACATAAATATTTCCCAAATGTGGCAAAATGTAGGGAATATTGCCAGAAGCATAATGTCCTATAAGTACCCACGCATTTGGGTAATGGGGGGGAGGGAGTTTTGCTAGTGAATTACAATGGATCTGTAGTTCCATGAGCCCTATTATCAGCTGTAAACAGCTAAGAGCAGACAAGTGTGATACCTAAGCTTGAATCCAACTAATCAAAAAGTTTAACATCTCCTTCTCAACAAAACACAAATTAGGAGATTAGGCACAATTGGATAAGGTTCTGCTTAAGGCTACTAGCACTCCATTGACAGTTTTCAGATAGCTCCTTATGACACTGAAGAAAGTGTCAACAAATTTTATATGTAGTTCAAGGGCTAATGAGTCCTCGTAGGATTTTCCAAACAATTTTGGCTAAGTCATGGAGAGAATTTAGAACAGAAATTATGGCAAAAGCAAACTGGACAAGAAGCGTTTACATATCATTGTAGCCATGGGTTCCATCAATGCTGTAAACAAATAGGTGTCTTTGCTCTGACAGTTTCACAGTGTCATTGTAAATCTCTGTATTATTGAAGAAGAATTAATAAAGCTACAGGCCGTTGCAGAAGAGCAAATGGACTCAAATGCATGGAGATGGCTACATCACTGAGCCACCATTTAAAAAAATCTACATTTATATCCATATTTACCTATCTAAATAATAACTCCCTTAGTGAAAAACATGCTGACCAAACAGTAATTTACTTATTCAAATCTAAACAGTTTCTCCAATTAGGTTGTACGGAGGTTCTGGCTAAAGAATCTACATCAACCCCAGGAATTTTTATTCTGCTTAAAGACTACTCTTTCAGTCACTTGTTGTTTGGTATATCTTTGGCAATTACCCAAACTGTAAGTTTGTTCTGTATTCTAACAGTGTTTCCTGAGGTATGTTGCTACATGGCTAATATCTGTTCTTCTGGGAAAAACCCCCAAAAATTAGTATGAGGAGGTAATATATGCATTTCAGAATTCTTTCTCTGAACTCAGATGAGAAATACATATTTGGAACACAATCAAAACAGTGAGAGGAACATAAATTTGGCAAACAAAAAAGTCGGACAAACAGGAAATTATTACTCACAATATTCAGGCTGCTTCTGCTTAAAAAAAAATAATTTAAAAAAATCCCATTACACTGCCTCACCAAAGTTAGCTCAGCTAAGAAAGCTGTTAAATTGATGCCTTTTTGACAGCTTTCTGCTCTAATTAGCCTCTCTGTGTAATACGTATTGGTCATTTTGTTCATTGTGAAGGTCCAAACCACTCACCATGTTCTGTTCCTCAAAAAGGCAGACTGAAACTCAATGTACACAGTGGGTCTCCACTTGTAGTGTGTGAATCTGGGCATGTCAAAGCAAGACATGGTTAATCGAAAAGAAATACTTGCTACTTTGACAGTTACAGTGTAACACTACTGAAAAATTAGAGCAGCAGGTTATGAAGATAAGCAGGAATAGGTATGCAGGAAGAATGGCTTGCTCAAGGCCTGCCAGAAAGTCCTATCAAGACTACTCACAGACAAGAGGCAATGGTACTTTTAAGTAAAAAGGGGCCTAGAAAAATAATTTGGATCATACATGAGTGTGTTAGATATTTAAGTTGGAAGTAGACTCCAGGTCCAAAATGGCACTGTTAGGCTCATGCTTTGAATGCTGAATGAGCAGAGACATCTGTCTGAAGCCCTGATTTAAGTGCAAGATTTCATGAGTGTAAACTGTTTTTTAAATGGCCACTCTAGCTCCTTATTCACTTTTTAGTTTCTTTTAAATCACCTTTATTTGTCATCCTGAAAGACACAGGGTAGCTACAGATTTCCTGTGCATCATCTTCATCTGAGAGAGATAAGTTGCAGAGAAGGGAAAAGATAATTGCATGGAGTAAATTTTCTGGAAAAGGAAACACTACATGATTTCCTACTACCTCTCTGCCCATCATGAACAAGGAATACACAAGGCACCTGAACAAAGGGTAGCAGAGCTGCTGTTTGAAAATGTGATCTCAGATCTTGCCAGTAAAATAGCCTTTTTTTTAGGACTGCTCTTTAAGCATTTTGCCTGCCAGTCCCAGCCACTCTCTTAGAGAATAGATACAACTTTGCACCTGCAATCCAGCTCGTTATTAACTTTGTTAAACATTGTTGTATCAAAATTAGTTTGTTCTGTTGCACATAGATCATTCAACCTTGGCTTGACAAACAATATAACTACTGGTGCATCTCTTCCTTAAAACTAGGTAGAAAATATGGAAAGCAAAAATAAAAGGTATCTTTGTAGAAAACAAAACACAAAAAACCCACAAAAAACCCTAAACCAACCAAAAAACCCCAACAAAACAACAAGAAAAAAATCCCAAACAAAACCAACCTGATAACAAACTGAAAATCCCAAAAAGATGACAGTGTAACAGTTTTTTAAAGTACTGGTTTTACTAGACCAAGCATAACTTTCTGTCATTTATCTTATCTGAAGTATAACAAGTTTACAGACCAGTCAAAGAGTGCAAGATTTAACTATTTTTCTGTTACTCCTTTTTTATATATTCACTATTTCCTTCTCAACACCCAGGAATCTTATTATTTAAAATAAGAAGGTACTATTATTTATTTATTTATTGTGTTATTGTTTGGGTTTTTGCACTCTGCATGACATCTGGTCAGTGATTTCATTAGCACAAAATGCTATATTTAAAATGACAGTACTATTTAATTAGAAGAGGTCAGATCATTTTAAAGGGTTGCCTCAAACACTTGGCAATTTCTTACTGTGTGGGTTTGCTGTATGAGAGTACTACAAACAAAAACAGTGGCTTCTTGAAATGTGCATCTGCTAATGAGACCAGGATTAAGAAGGTGGATACATTTCACCTGCAATTTATTTTTCAAGCAATTTCGAGTTAATACTAGCCAAGAGCAAAAAATAACATCTTGCTCTGCAAAATGTCTGAATGCATTTGAGAATATGCAGATTTTTTTCTTTGTCTGGTTAAACAAATCCAATACTGAAGGAAAAACTGGTTTTAAGTTCTTGACAAGTATGGTTCATATAAATATTGTTACTGTGTGGCTTATGAAAGGGAACTGAATTTTTTTTGCAACAATTGTTGACAATGGTTTTTTACAATAAGAGAAAATAATAACAGATTATTGCTAAATGCAACATATCTATAGATTGAAGATTCTAAAAGACTGTTATTTATCAATTTTTTGTCATTCTTATTTTTGTTTGCTTTCTACATGTCTTTACAGTGTAAAAGCTGAGAAAGCAAGTAGGCACTTTTTTTGTGACACTTGGATGACTCACCATCTTTTGGCAGGCCTAAGTGAGGAAATGTGTATGCTTTTAATGTAATTTTATGTATTCTCTGCTTCTAAGTTAGCTTCAACTACTGATATCACACCATAATGTCCTGCACTTATGAGCTTCATTTTCCATCTAGAGTTTAGCTTAACATCAGCACGTTGTACAGGAAGCATAAGTATCAATTTCCCATTTTCCTTGATACACACCCTCCCACTTTCTCTATTTATTTATAGTTTATTTATTTTTTTATTTAGTCTTCTAAAACACTGTTTTCCTTTTCTGAAACACTGTTTCTAGTTAGCTCTTATCTGAAGCATATATATTGAATTCTACCAAATAAAATGTCCTTAAGTGAGATATTCAGAATCCTGAAGCCCATGCAGCAGGCATTAAGGTAAGGAGATCAATGAAAAGAAATGCAGTGAAAATAAGAGACATCCAGAATAAAATAGGGTCACTGGCACAGAGAAATTGGGTGGCTGTTCCAGGAGCAGTGAGTAATTGAGAATAAAATTGTGAATCAAAGAAAAAGAAGAGAAGGAAAATCTTCACATGTAGAGAGGTCCTTCTACCCCAATACTGCTCACAGCTGGAAAATCTCAAATCTTATATGCTGTTATTACTCTGAAGACATCTAGATATCCTGTACAGGATTATGCTCTTCTCCTAAAGATGAGCTGCTTTCCACTGAGTATTGGAGAAAAAGTATACTCAGAGAAACTTATCTGCAATGCAGACATTAAGAGAGCATTAAGGTCTTAAGTGATATAAGAAGTTAACACATAAACACGTAAAATAAATACATATATGTAGACCCTCTACTTTAGCAGTAGAACAAAATATGTTTGCTTGAATGACTTGTGCCAAAAAGTTCATATGAGGGTATCAGAATACAAGTGAAAAAAGAATTTATGCTGCCATTCTAAGTACAGTAATAACTAAGGCAGTAACAACTAAAGCTCACATTGGTGAGCTTTAAAAGTCTAACCACCACCCCAATTAAAAAACAAACAAACAAACAAACAAAAAAAACCAACAGAGAAAAAATCCCAAAAACAAAATTCTAAGTACAGTAATAACTAAGGCAGTAACAACTAAAGCTCACATTGGTGAGCTTTAAAAGTCTAACCACCACCCCAATTAAAAAACAAACAAACAAACAAACAAAAAAAACCAACAGAGAAAAAATCCTCATAGACAACTCACCACATAGCAGTAGCTATGATTTCAGAGTCTTTAGGATATACTTAAAACATGCAAGAATATATTGATGGCCCTGAAAAGGCATGATAGAAACTTAAAACTGTTCTATTTTATATCAATGACCTGTCAGTGAGCTAATCTTGACTTATTTTATCAGAACACTAGTTCCTTTAGTCAACAAAAGCCTGTAAGCAGATATAAACAGTTATTCTTAAAGACAGTTTTATAGAACCAGAGTTAATGCTAGTCATTCAATTAAAAATTCACTCCTATTGGATATGAAATTTGTTAGCAAAGACCATACATAATGCCTTAAAGCCCATGCAAACAAATATTAAGTTTTTATGTAGGAAACTTTCTAGAAGAAATTCAGAAAGGAAAGGAGATGGGTAGCTCTAGAATCTATGCTTATATAAACTTATTTCATCAAGATAAGGAAGATTAATAGATGGAAAACCAAATAAAAACACTAAAATGTGGTCTGATAAATGTAGAAAAGTTTTATTAAAAGGTAAGTATAGTTAAAACAAAGTACAATTAAGATTTTCTTAATTCTTTCAATCTCAATCTTAAGTGTGTCACACTTCTGGAGGGAAGTGGTGCACACAGCGTATTTTCAGAAAGAGTCCAATATAAATGTTTAAAAGTCCAAACATGTTATTGATTTATTCTCTCTTAAACAATTAATGCAAAGAGAAGCTTTGGCAGACTTGTAGTTTATTCACTGTTGAATTACTTCATAATCTTTTTGTCTACTATATTGAAAATGTGCAGACATCTAGGCACAACATCTGACATTGTTGCAGTTTATATTTCTGATTTTGTCCCAAGAGTTTTCATGGACATAAGCCATTATCTGTGCAATGGAAATAATATCTCATAGGATTGCAAACTGTTTTACCACTATACATCATGATTCTATGATCTTCAGAATTAATCCCACAGAATTCTTAATAAATATGCACATTTAAGGCATTGTTGGAAATTAAGAAATATCTCTAATTTCAGAGAGTACATCTTGCTGCATTTTGCATAATGACTATGAACATAGTACATCAGATAAATGGAGGGAAATAGCTTTTAGTGCAGTGTTCTGTCACAGGAAAATAATAAATCAGCAACCTATGAACTCTAGGTCCATCTGAAACATATTTAGAGCCCTCATTAACCTATGGAGGCCAATTTGAATAGAAGCTATTTAATGAAGACACAGAGGGGATTTTTAATAATGTATTATGATGGAAGAAATGGAAACAAGCTAGAAATGGTAAAGATTACCCAAATGATAATGAGATCCAAAAGTAGCAACATAATCACCTGAATCATGCAATGAAAGATATTGCCAAGGCACAGATACTTAAACTGCTACATAACTTTGTACAATACTATTTAAGGGTCTTTGGAGATATAGCCCAATAGCAGAAAATAATGATTTCCTCCTCTCAGGCAGGAACCACTTGTTTTATTTTCCTGTTTGTTTTTTGAAACTTTTGATTTACTGGAAAGCCTCCTCAGTAGAGAGCATACAATTGAAATGTGACAGTTGTGTGATAGAAACAGCTACTTCAGGCTAGGTGCCACACATTATATTTAAAGAAAACATAATTTTGGCTCTTACAGCTGCACAGGAAGGTGGAGTGTTTCTCCCGAGTATATTTTAGTGTGCAAAAATATCAATGCATATAATGAATGAGGAGCAAAGGAGCTGTCGTAAAAGTCCGTATTTTGTACCTTATCCTGTTACATTAAAATGCAATTTAAATGTCTTTGCAGACAAAAGGACTCTTTCCACCTCAGAGACATCCCAGACCTCCGTTCATGCTCAAGTAGAATTGATATAAATCTGTTCTGGCAGGCACAGAAGGTGGAGCAGCTAGCTCAGGCCAGCACTGTGCTGTCAGGAGTGGTGGGTTTAAGTCTTAAACTGTCCCCAAGAAAGATAATTCAGTTCCTCATGGATAAGCAGCTACAAAGCTCACAGAACACTCACTGAAAGGACTAGGATTCTTTAAAAAATGTGCCAGCCACCCTCTGTAGTGATGGTTTTGTAGAAAAGGTAAAAATGTTTCCAGACTCTAAAGTTCCTCTATTGCATCCAAGAGGCCTGACCAGTAAGAGTCATGGCCATCTGGCAGCCCTTCCCTTTTCTTCCTACTCATAATTATCTTCAGTACAAACTTCGTATGCCTTGCTGATAAAATTTCACCATAAGGCCTTGTGAGTGTCATATTTCTGCATCCAGAACAGCCCATAGAGATGCCTAGGAAGCAAAGGTTTGACCAGCAGGCATTTTTCACTGTTTTCCTCTGTACATACATCAAGATCAGAAGTACCTAGAGTGGTGCTCAGTTCTGTTCTGAAGGATGGAGGCTCATCTTACAACATTGCAGTACTCATCTTTTAATAATGTAAAAGTTAACCTATTAATAAACCTTTAATGCATGCAGTTTTGGAGAGAATGATTGAACATGAGTACCAATGTAATTAATGGAACCAGCATGTCCACAGTGTTCTAATCATCTTTTGTACAGTTACAGAGTTTTGGTTTGTGATTGGAAAAATGGGAAAAGAGAAGTATCTAGGTAGCAATTATATGAATACCTTGTCTTGGGTTCTAAAACAAGAAATAAGCCTATCTTTCTACAGCATAAAAACCAAACAAACATGGTGTGTATTGACTAGTAAAGACTTTTTCAGATAATAGGAATGCTTGTTACTACTCAACTGTCTTATGCACACAGAATTTTTTTGTGTGTGTTTGGAGTATCTGTGTACAACCAGAGATGTTTATGCCCATCATGGCACCTCTTTCTGAAAGATTCTAGGTCACAGGTACTGCATACTGCTATCATGTGGTACACCATTTCCATAACCTGTACCAATCCAAGTCACAAGATGCCCTGCAGTGGTCAAGGGCAGTGACATCAGCTTTGTCACTATTGCTCTGTGTAGTCCTTAGTACCAGTCAGCTCTGTGTTTCCATGACTACACACCAATGAATGAGACATCCTCTGTGCTGCTGCTGCTCTAGTCAGACATTACAGCAAAATCAGCCTTAGTACAACATGATTGATAATTTTAGGGATTCACTAGAAAATCATTTTTCATTACACTACAAGCAGTTAATAAAATCTACTCTTGTCTTATACAATCCCTCTTGAGTACTCAGAGAATATGCCCTCTCATCCTACCATGTTCCAACTTTTTCTTTTCTTTTATCAAGAGAAGAATGACAGAATGACACCATGGCCTCAGATTTAGGATGTTTGAGTAGGAGTTCTACTTTCCTGTGCCTTTACGAGCATTGCATATAGCAAAATAGAACTGAGGGAAAAAAATAATTTCTTCAGTTGAAAAATTGAGAGTATCCCAAAACATGATGGTATGTGACTCACATTAGTTTAGTTTTAGTTTTTGATGAAAGATACCTCTCCTTGGCTTAGTTTTGCAATAACCACTTCAGTGGACAGAGATTATGAAGTCCTGTGTTCAAAGACTTTGTGCCATATTTAACTTGTTTTAAATTCACCTTATCTGCTGAAATGACTAAAAATGAAATAGTTGAATATTGCATTTGTTAAGATGGAATAAGTGAACAAAAACAACTAGAAAAGCACACTGAAAAAGTTATAGTTCAGATGTAAATTGAATTCCTTGACAATGTTCAGTATGAGAAAGTTTTAGTGCATTCAGCCATATTTATGTGAAACATTCAGCACAATAGGGACCCTGCAGGTTTGAGAAAATTGTTTGTCTCCATGGTTGAATATTTATTAGAAAACTGGTGATACCAATCTCAATCCCTAGAGGCAGCACCTCTTAAGTAGTTCAGTATTCTAGGTTGTGGCCAAAAATAGCATTCATGATTGGAATATTCAAGTAATAAAGATTTAAAATTATAAAATCAAAACATCCACTGAAATAGTTGTTTGATTGGGTATTAAGTGTTGCTAATCAATAAAATTCATTTGCCTGTGCAAATATGTATGAAATAGTCTTGTTATCAGTGCAAAACATTTCTCTCAGGAGAAGAAACGCAGAACTAGACATTTATCAAGTTACTCTGATTAAATCCTGGCTCTAGGAAATAGCGCCATATGAGCTGGTGTTTAGTCAATCAGACTGAGGTGAAATCCGTATTACAACTTTCCAAACAATCATCTGGATGATGATGCAAAGTATTGCCTGAAAGAAGAAGCAAAAAACCAGAAATATTTGATGACATGCTCCGATGAGAATAGCACATGAACCACAACTTTTTTCTTCTTTCTTTTTTTTCCTTTTTAAATTTTTAGTACTGCAAAACAAATTAATGTGATACCACCTCAAACAAAAAGCTCCATAAAAAAAATAATAGGGCAGACACCAATAATTCTTGGAATATCAGGGTTTTCTTTGGTGTAAAGAAACTATCTTATAATAGAGGTTTTGGTTTATCTTCATCTGACTCATAACCAAGTTGATCTGACAATTTAAAATCACCTCATGTTTTTCTTTATTTTTTTGTGATCTTTTTGAGATACTGTCATCCTCTGAAGTTACCACCAGAAGTTCTGTGGTTTGTTCAGGACTGCATTTTTATAGTCTGAAGTACTGATTTAATTTTAGCTTTTACTGGGTAAACTGAAAAGTTTCTACAGGATGATATTCAGAAGAGATTACCTTTCAGACTTTTATATTATTTCCTTATAAATCATATAAATAAAATGGTAATATTATTTATAATGACTTATTGTGGTTTATTGCCATAATCTGAAAACCATTAGTAAATTCCCATCTCTTTATGTCATAGATAATTATTCCTTCTAAATACAAATGGAACATGGATCATCTAGTAAATGATGAAACAAACATTGATTTTATTTGTCAGTTCAGTATGATAATATTTTAATTTATATTTCCTTGGTGAAGAGGTAAGGTATCGTTAGCAGTATTTTATATTACACAGGCACAAAAAGGGATTCCTAACTGGAACCGGGAAGAAATCACAGAATCACTTAGGTTGGAAAAGACTTTCAAGATCTTTGAGTCCAACCATTAACCTTACTCTACCAATTCCATGTCCCCAGGCACCATATCTAGACAACTTTTAAACACATCCAGGGATGATGACTCAACCACCTTCCTGATCAGCATGTTCCAAAGTCTGACAACCCTTTCAATGAAAAATTTCTTCCTAATGTCTAGTCTAAACCTCCCCTGCTGTGGCTTGAGGCCATTTCCTCTTGTTCTATCAAGAGTTACTTGTGACAAGTGTTGCATCTCAGCACGAGACTACTCATAAGCTATTGTTAAAAAAAACAAACACACAACACCAAAAAAAAACCCCAAAACTTCAGGCTGGTATTTAAAGAGAATAATTATATTGATAAGAACATGCAGAAGTCAGTACAGAAGTATCAGAACAGAAATACTTCAAGCAATACCAGATATGCTGGGGGGGAGGGGGGAGAGGGGGGCAGGGGTGGAAGAAAAATACACTTGTTGTTATTGAGATACTGTTAATTTGGGCAGTATTTTCTTTTGGCTAATTTCCTATCGCTAACTATATTTATCCCTCCATGTGTTAGTTTTGCATAAGCAGAAAAGAGATAACTTTAGTTCTCTTTACATATAAATGTATTTTAATCCACTGAGTACTTTTATAAGTAGGTAAAAATATCATCTGAGACAAAGATCACTTAGAAAGCACATAAAAAAAATACTTGAGAAGTTAAAAGTGAGTACATTTTCATATAGTCACTTTTTATTTCAAATGCAGGGTTTTTTTCCTGATTACATCAAAGGCCCCTATTCATTGAAGGCCCTTACTTAACACAGAGACCAACATCAATTTGTATACTGCACTATCCCTAATGAATAAATGAAGAACTACTTCTAGTAAATGTGTTTTATAAAAACCATAAAGGTTTAGTGGTAAGAATGACATTGAGAATGCTTGCAGATGTTATTTGTAGGAATTGAAATTCCTTATTGCAAGAATAGAACCATTTGAGAATTTAGGTGTTGGAAAGAAATATATTGTTTCCTACATAATTATTTAATTTCTTATTTTGATAGTTTCTTTTGTTTGGTGTTTCCATACTTGTATCTATAATGATCAATTGCCACAGAAAGGAATAGCAAGTGTAATGATCTTCAATGGGTTCTGAGGGATGTACAATGCCTTCGGTAGAGCAGCCTTTCTTCTCTGAACCTGCCTTCACATTCTCATTTTTTATGGCTTCCAAACTATGATACAAGTTAAGTCAAAATTATTTGCCAGCCTGAAAGGAATTAACACTATTTAGCATGCTCTAAAACCCTGAATTCACAGAAGACATTTGAAGCAATATTTTGCTGTACATCAGAAGGAGATGACACCTTCTATGACAAGAACAGTCAGGATACAAGTTAGTTCCAAATCCCATTAACATCTGTAAGAACACAAGGAAAGCCTGAGAGATTCTGCAATATTTTTTGCACTATTTTTAGTTGTTGAATAGATATTTTGATACCCATACTTTACTCACAGACAGCCTGTGTACCTTTAATTTTCTTGCTTATAGATGTTATGAAGGACAAATCTTATACTTTGTAGACTTATAACCTGCCCTGTGATCTTTCTGTATTAGGATGTATATGATTAACTTTGCTCATAATAATGACTATAATCAGTGAAGAAAGAGAATAAAACGTGAATATTTATTTTGATAAAAGATTAACCCATGTACAAGCTATTCCAGGTCAGTTGCTCAGACATTTGGTTCTACTTGTTGATTTTATATCTATAGTAAATTCAGATATTAATCAATGTCTTCTATATACCTAATTCTAGTTGGGATCACTCTCATAATAATTTCTTCATAATTTCTTCATAATAATTTTCATAATAATTTTTCATAATAAATACTCTGCATTATGACATTTTAAAATTCTATTAATACTTCCATTAGCAAGAAAAAAAGCAAATAATTGAGATAGCTCACAGAAAACAATATAAGAATAGATAGAAACAGGGGAGGAAGTGCTAAACAGATAATAGTCAAATTACTTTAAATCAAAAGAGGGTATTATTTGCATTCAAATATGAAGAAACTGAACTGACTAATGAAAGGGGTTCCAGTTTCCAGGCCCAGAATTACCCACAGGCTTGATCATATGAGTTATTTTGTTGTTTTTACTCACCTGCTGACTGCTCCAAAGGCCATGGCAAACTCCATGACTTCAAAAGGATACAGCATTGAAGCTCTGAAAAACAAATAGCCTGAGGCAAAAAAGAAGTGCTTATAAGGAAAGTTATTGCCAGAAGAGAATGGGGAGAGAAATTGGCCCCTTGAAACTCAAGATTCTTTGAAACTGCTTTTTGTGTCTTTGTTTATAAACAAAAGTTTAACTATGAGCCATATTTTAGGCTGAGATTTGCCTGTGAATTCATTTTCACATAGTCTTCCCAAAGCATAAGGGAAAAATGGTTAAACTCTGTGAGATTCTTCAGTCTTATCAAATACACATAAGAATGAAATGGTATAGGATTGCTCAGTTTTTCTAAGATTCTTTTTCTTTAGGGTTAGTGATTGCATTAACATGGCTTCTGCTGCAAGGTTTTGGGCATTAAGATGAAGGCATCTTCCAGTTTGCAATCTGATAAAGAAACAAAGCTAGGAATAAGTTATTGTTATCAAGAAAAATGAAAAATCAATCCAAAATTAAGAGAAAATTTTGACTGGAAGTAACAATTTTCTCTGCCATTCAGATGCTGTAAACCACTTCAAAATAGATTAACATATAATTCAATGCCATTTTAAAGTGAAAAATCCAAAGCTTTTGTATGATTATTTTGATCTCACACAAATATTTTTTTCCTGAGTGTAGACTATTGATGCATCCAGTTATGGGTCTAATTTTCTTCACATCCTGAGTGGATGAGCGGTGGTATAGACACAGAGAGAGACTGAAAGAGATGACAGAGACATGAGAACCAATTCAGATGCTTTTATTTATAAAGTACAAAGCTATTTTGATTCCCATTTCTTTCATGACAGTTAGGGTGAAAATGAGTAAAGGTGATGGCAATTTTTGAAAAGTCCTAAAAAATCACATCCTTCTTAACTCCACTGTACCATCTTCAATGCAAGCACTGTCGATCTGGGCTGCATATTACCATACACTTAAGTTTTGCAATCTGTTCTCGCAAATCAATTTTACACAGCTTGAGAATATGAGTAAGTTTGTATTTGTGCTATAAAGATATTGCAGAGGGGAAAAGAATGAAAACAGTGTTGTAGCTGCAAACAAATCAATTGGACTGTATTAAAACTAAACACATGATGCCAAAGATGAATGTAGAGACAGAAACAGGGACAGAGATTACCATGAGGTCTAGACACATAGAGTGATTAATCATCACATACATCTGGAAAAGAAAAATACCACAAGAAACAGTTTTTTCTTGTGCTATACAGTCTAGAGAGAAAGAAAATAATATTCTGTTCTCCATGGATGAAGGAAAATATGAAATGGATATTAAGTGCCCCTCATTTGCATCAAACTGAAAATCTGTCTTTTAGCTATCTTTATGTTTTATGATTTGAAAACCATCCCATAAGTAATTTTTAAATTCGGAACATAAGTCTCTCTGTTTCTTTATCAAAAAATCATTTCAATTTTGAAATCATATTAAATCATTACCTGGGGTTTAATTTAGCAAAAAATAAATTTTATTAAATTCAGCAAATCTGAATACAGGAAAGAGCTGTGATACTGGTCTTTTTTTTTTTTTTTTTTTTTTTTTTTTTCCCCGTTTTGCAATTACAGTATAAAACTAATTCAGATGTAAGTACTGCTGAATGCAGTTCTAGTTACTGGGAACATGACTCTTTTTGGCTACGCAGGAGAAGTTAAAATGAAAACAGTACATTAATGTTTTTTTTCTGCACACACAGAATACTGAGACAGCGCTGTGCTGCTCAGAAACTAACTGATGAATTTTCCTGCTTTGGAGACAAATTTTGTCTTCATACAGAGGATGATAAAACAAATGTGTTTGTAGCACCATATGATAAATAGAACCTATTAGCACAAAAAAGATAATTCTGCAGAAATAGCTGTGAGGATTAGGTCATAGGACCATCTGCATGTCAGCTGGGGGCAATACACAAGACTTATTTACTATTATTTCATTGTTACCAGGTTCATGGAAGAAGGAAATGGGGGGGCAAAGATATCTATCTAATATTTTATTTCTTTTTCAATTTAGCCTCCATATAAACTTCCCAAATACTCATTTTACTCTGGTTTTTCCACAAAATTTCGTCCAACCTTACAGATGACCTCAGTGCTTTCTTGTGCGTGGATAATTGAACACACAGTAGTTTGCTGAGTACGTGTCAACAATATAAAGATTTTGCAGATCTCTTTCGACTGCAGATCTATGCAGATCTATTCCTGAAATTGGCTTGTGCTTGTTGTATCCTCTCTGGAATTGCTCATCACCCTCAGAACTTGTGTCTGAGCTGACTGCTTAACAAATCTTCTGTCCAGCCTGCTTTAGGTGGTCTTTTTAACCTCCGGAAACTTAAGAAGCAGTCAATGTATAGCTGTAATTCCTGAAGGAGGGAAAGGAAAAGGTAATGCATGGAAATATGTTCGACTCCCTTTTTGTTTTTTTTTTACATATCTGGTAGAGGATTTCAGGCTTTTTTTTTAGCTGAGTTCAGGACAGGATGTCTGTAGGGAGTGAGATAGAGTTGTTGGTCATTGTTTTCTTATGAAAAAAAGTATATAAGCTTTGTGATTATTTACACTATTCTTCCTCCTTTTTCCACCCTGCTCAGGTAGCTTATGTGCTGTTAAAGGAGAACATGATTTAAGACTCATTAAAAAATTTCTCTAGAAATGACATAGTCATTGACAAAAATAGCAGTGTAAGCCAGGTGGAAAAAAATAAGATGGTAGAATGAAATACCTCTGAGGACAGTTTTGTTGTACAACATTTGGCTTTAAATAAATGTATGGGCCTGCTTCTGAAAATATATTACATATGTCAAAGGAACAGTAATTAAACTGCTCCCTCTAAGCTTTTTTGATAGGCCATTTTCAGAATGAATGGTAGAGGCTGAGAAAGGGCACTTGGCATTTGAGAACCTTACCTTCAGGATATTATTCTCCTTGCTTTTCCATGGTACATAATTTTACTTTTTTCTACCAACTTAGAGCAATGTTAATATCTACTATTTTTTTTTACAGAGGACCTATAAAACAAAAATTATGTGTCACACAAATGTAATTGTTTTTGTCATTAAAAAAAGAAAAAAAGATCAGTTAGTCACATGCTATATCAACCCTGAGGAAAAGGTAAGTGTAATTGGTTGATCATGGTGAAAATGGCAAATTTTGCATTTTGTCATTGATGAATGGAAACTGACATAATCCACAGTCACTTATACTAAATCACTCAAAGTAATTATTACCTACTTAAAAGGGTGTTGTGGTGAATAAATAAGAATTAAAAGACAGTGACTGACTAAAACCCATAATACATTTCCTCAAATGAGCTAAACAAAACTAAATGTGAGGGCTTGAAGACCTAAGTAATCTTTAAGGAAATTCTAGAAACTTTAACTAAAACTAATGAAACATCATTTGTGTTTAAAAGAGTAATTTTGACCAATTATTTTACCATTTCACATGACCTGTGTGTTGGACCTAAATTTCCTACTCTAAATGAGTGTATAAACTTGATATAACACACATAGGTATAAAGAAACAAACATTAAAGTGTTATACAGAATTATCCTTAATTTCATTTAATGCTGAAATTTCAAGAAAATAAATTGTAACAGAATGAAACAGATACAATTCTGTGTTACCTCTAGGAATTACTCATGAGGTGACACTGCCAGCTGACAGTAAAGTCTTCTTTTCTGTATTCTGCTGCAGGACATATTTTACATGCATTCAGACAATCTCCTCTCATTGAAATACTTGTACACCTTTATATCATTTATTTTCTGATTTGTGCATATCATATGGCAGTTAATTTCCATGAACCATAACTATGTATTTTCAGACTGCCTAAAATTGGTATTTATGTGTCTTAGCTATTTACCACCTTATGTGCTTTAGCTGTCACAATATTAGAATGCCAGCACTCTTGGCATAGATTGTCATCTTTCTGTGGCTATCTTAGAAACTTCTGAGTTTCTTTGGTTTTGATTTTTATTTTTGGAATATTTTCCTTAAAACTCTATAAAGTTTGAAAACTATAATCACTTCCAGTACACAGTCCTTAGTGATCTTTCCCCAACACTAGACAGTTTAAGGCTCAACTTGACAAGATTCTGGGCCATCACTTCTGAAGTTATCTTTTTTCACTCGTCAGAAACAAAGGATGTCTGAAGAAAATGTAGAACACAATGACTCTGCAATTACAGGTATAACATAAATCGCCAAAATCAAAACTGCTGAAAAGGGATAATTTACTGGAACTCAGGGGAGACAATGGAATGCAATACCAAAAATGCTAATAATTCATGTTTTGTCTTCTGTAAGAATATAATTGCTCTTTCAGTTGAAACAAAGTAATACAGAACTTTGATTTTTCTTTTGACAAATTGATTCACTCACAATGTTTTAAGTGTAATAAAAAGAATTTATGGAAAATTTTCTGTTAATCACAAAAAATGTAGCTATAAAGGCAAAGAAATATGGCTATTCCTAGGAAATAGGTTGCTATCACTATGAAGAGATGTTTTACATTTTTACCTTAGACAAGCTTGGATTTCTAATATCTGCACATTTGCTTTCATGTGAATTGTCATAAGTTCAGCAGCTGTGTTGTAAAACTATGTAATGCCATCTAATTTAGGTAGCTCCTGCACTTTTACGAGAAAAGTTAAGAAGCTGGTGAAGAATGAAGCACATTTCTCCTCCATTTCTCCTTTTTGCATTCACCTAGTGAAAGAAGACAGCTCACACTGAAGGTTTATAGCCCTTACAGGAATTTCTTTTTGGTTATTTTATATGGATAGTATTGGTATACGGAAATAATTAACATTTTTTCAAATTTTAAATTGCTCCTTACTATATATGCACACCTGCACAAGTGGTGCACGATTTATAAAACTAGTTACTAATGTCTGCTGTTATCTCCTAATATGAGCTGTTTGTTTTTTTTTTCACTTAGTACTGTGTAAAATATGTACTGCTTAATACATCTTTTTAAAAAATGAAAAAAGAATGCAGAAATGTGCATTAATCAACTTAAATCTCTCTGTGAGTGTTTCTTTCTCTTATGGTGTTCAAATTAAATATGCTTAATTTTAGGCAAATGCTTAAATCTCTAATTCCCTCCAAGTTAAAAGTAACATGCAATTAGATGTCTTAGAGAAACAGTGACAGGCAAATGTCTTTATTAACAGATAAGAGGTTTCATCTTTGTAAGACCAAAAGTAGGTACAACTTTAAATGTCACAAGCCAATGTTTATTGCCAAACTTTGATATGGAAAGAGAAAGATGAGACACAGGGCAGGAGTCTGCTGAAACTCAAGTATAAAAAATTATGAGTTGTTAGACACTATTTTCTGTGGAGCATCATTAACTACTAATAGGAGTATTGTTAACTATTTATTTTCCTTATTTTCAAAGTTAATATATTGCATATCTTTTTTTTTTTTATCAGAAAAATTTCATACTCTATTGTCCTCAGTTGTTTTAATCATCATCCAGCATAGATTTTCTTTTTTTCTTTAAAAATATTCTGTTTTGTTCAACTGACAGAGACTGCAATAACTGCTTATTGAATTAACCTAATAATTTGGGATGGAAAATTTGATTAGAAAATATTGTTTATAGAAGTTAATGTCAGAGGAATATTGATTCCTATTTACAAATTATGTCTTGCACAGATGCATGGTCAAATTTATAATTCTCTGGACTGCACAAAAGTGTTAACCTTTTCAATATACTGTATAATACAGAGGCTTAAAAAACCTTCAAAATGTTATTAAAGGAAATGAGACCTTGTGAAACTCACACATGCAAGATATTATGCTTCTAATAACTCAGAGACATAATTCATAGCATAGAAATTTACTTTTTTAGGGGTAAATTAATTTTTTTAATGTGACTAGAGTTACATATAAAAGATTACTGTGAGAGTTTATGATACAATTTTCCAATTGAAGATTGATTGTTAAACTGTGGGAGAGGAGTTTTTAGATTAAAATATTCCATACTATTCTATTCAATTCCATTCTATTCCATGAAATTCACAAATTATATTTTCAATATTCAGTTTCAAGGATAATTGTAGGCCTAGATTCTCCAGTATATTTGTGCTTATGGTGTCTGTAACTTGAGTCTTGTAGGTGGTTACAATGCATACGTGTAACTTCAGAAGATAGAAAGTAGAAAGCTTTGATGAATAAGGCTCAATATTTAAATTAATTTTCATTGAACTGTTGAATGGTTCTCTTAATAATTATTTTTTTTCTCAACTCTGAAAATGAAGAAACGTACTCTTGTGGAGGTACAAGGAAATAATAGGATCTATTTTGGTGAAGCCACTGAGGCAAGGGACACCAGAGCGAGGGATCGTGCTGGTGGAGCCCTTCTGCAGTGGCTAAACCACAGGGAAAACCTCTGCAAAACTGAGGAAGAGAAGGTGAGACAGAGAGAGAGAGAAGTGGAGAGAGAGGGAGGGAGTCAGTCCCAGCCCTGTTCCTGGGCCGGGAGTGAGAGCTTCTGGAGAGTGGCAGCTCTGACTCCCCGTGAGTGGAGACAAAGAGTTGGGGCCTGACCCCCTCAGGTAGAAGAGCAGCCCCTGCAGAGCGCAGTGACCAGGAGCAGCCGAACAAGAGCGTGGCAACCAGGAGCAGCAAACAGGGCCTGGCGCTGCAGTTTGCGCGACAGTTCCCGCAGGCAGGGCG
>NW_009952973.1:11115505-11152445 GCF_000747805.2 Chaetura pelagica | reverse complement strand
TTAGAGGCTGGGGCCATCGGATGAACTTTGGGGTTTTCCATCATGGAGATATTTACGGGGCACCAGGTATGTTAGCAAATAATGGCACAGAGCTATCAACAAGGGGGAAAAGGATTCTTGGCCAGGAGTTGGCAGGGCTCGTAGAGAGAGCTTTAAACTACACTTGAAGGGGGTAGGGGACAAAACACCTGGATGGTTTGATATACCGGACACTGGGCCTGCTGGCATTGGATGGGAAGACCCTGTCCTGCAGGTGAAAAAGAGTATTAGGGCAGTTAGCAGGGCTCATTCACAGAGGAATTGACTCTTTGGACTATGCAAGTAATACTTTTGATGACATTCCTGGCTATAACAATCTAACAATTAAACAAACAAACACACAAACAAATAAATAAAAGGGAAGGAGGAAGGAGAAGAAGGAATCGCACCTTGGCAGTTGCAATGAAACAGCAAAGGAAGTGAAAGGCACGCTCTGTGTTCTTGCAATTTCTTTAGGACTATGGCAGGATACAAATAATTTTTAAAAACCAACAGCAAGTCAGAAGATAAAATGTCCTGGATGGAAAAATAATGTTGCTAATATATTTGGCTTTTTTGCTGTTCTGACTGATGATCTCTATGTACTCTTGGGTAAGCACGAACACATAAACAAAAAAGGAAGCAACTACTGTAAAGCAGGAGTCTCAAATATCTCTTCTATCTGCAGCACTTGTAAGGAAGCCGTTTTGCTAGTCAACCTTAGGATATTCAGCATTCTTGGAGATTACAGCACAAGGCTGTGATTTTTGGCACAGTGTTTGTAGTAAACTTCACATCTGAGTAACACATCCAATATGGATGGAAATGTTTTCAAATGTACTTACTCTATAAATATACTTTCTCACCTGGTACTCTACCTTGTAAGTTTTATGTTGTGTATCACAGCTTTTCCAATTTTTCACATTAGCAGCTAGTTCTTTACCTAGGGTCAGCTGCTACTGACTAAATTATAGAATAGTTACAGTTGGAAGGCACTTTTAAAGGTTTAAATGACAGAGTAATTAATAAATGAGACAGAACTGTTTTTCTATTCTCATCATAAAAAGGTTGAGGAGCAAGCTGAACACAGCTTGCTGCCATCATAAGAGATGGATTAAAAATTATGAATAATTGAAAATATTTACTGTCTTTATTCATGCCTGTGAGTAATTTTTATCAGTGTTAACCAAAACCAAATGAAAGTGACTGATCTTGTAAATCTGATTACAAATTATGTGGGCAAAACTTTACCCTTTGTTTTGGGATGCTACACACTCAGAACCACTGGAAGCTGCATGTTGGCTGAAGGGCAGAATTTAGCAGTTGGGATCTAGAGTTGGCAGTCATTTTATTATGTGCACTGTTAGATCCCCAATTTGAAGTGCCAAAGCATATCCCAGGATTATAACATTACAATTCCTATCAAAATCAATGGGGATTTAATAGATATACCCTCACATAATGCTTAAAAATCCTTACTTTAGATGTCCAAAGCAGGAAAGGGTGTGTTGATTCAAATAATTTTAATTAAGAAAAAGTCACATTACTAAGTTACAATAGAATCGGTGCTAAGACTTTTGACTTTGAAAGTTTAGCTGAAAGTATTTGAGGCCCCCCAAATTAAAGACAAACAGCAGAGTAGAATGAAACAGAAGGAGATGATAGAGGAACAGTAAATAAATAAGGAGAATGTAACTAGATAGAAAATACAAAGACCATTTAAAAAACTAATAAATGACGAAGACAGTTCAATGCAGATAAATGTAGAACAGTGGCAATTTTGGTGAGTCTTTATAACACAACTTTGCATGCGTGATAAAATAGGGAGAAAAAAAGTGTGAGTTGAAAGAAAACTGTGTCATTGATGTAGAAAAAGAAAGCTCACAGACAAATCTTAACATGAACGAATGATGACTTTGAGAGAGTCTTTATGACAGAAGCCTGTTTTTCATAAAGTAAAAGTACAAAAGAGTAGAAGCAAAAAAAAAAAAAAAGGCAAAAAAACCCCTTATTAATTCTACATGGACTCTAAAGTATGAAACAAGCACAGCAATATTTCTATAGAGGAAAAAAATTGATGTAGATGAATGGGTCTCACTACATTTCTAACACTGATCTGACGATGCCCATTACACAAAAATAGCATTTACAGGAAGAATTGCCTTCTGTTTGGCCACTGTGCCAGCGATTATTTCTCAAGTGTTTATTTTTCATGAGCAGTAAAAATGCAGTGGCAGTGATAATAATGTTCACATACAAATGACACAGATGGGGGAAGAAAATAGATATGAATATATTAAAAGGTATGGAGGAAAGGAAAAGAAGAAATCAGGATGAACAAAAAGCAAGTAGGATGAAGAGACAAATAGAATGGGTAGATGGAAGAGAGGATGAAGCAGCACTGATATTATTAGCTTAAATGCAAGGGGAAAAAATACATAGCTGAGGCTCATATATCCCTACATTGTTATAAAAATAGCCAGCTTTAAAGAAAGAGGTATTTCAGGCCTACCACAATATATATACTTTCTGGAACACATGTGTGGTTGAAATAAAGAATGGTTTATTTCAGTGTCTCCTAACTGACCACTGGGGCCAGCTGCAATTCCTTGCTGTGCTGTGCTACTGGTCCTCCCTCCTTCTGGGCTGTTGCTACCTCTATTCAGGACTGAATATCTGAAGACCATGAAGATCACTGAATCCAAATCCAGACTGTGCTAGTTAGGCTAATGTGTAAGCTGGCACTCTTTCTGTCTGCAGGATTTTGGTGACAGACCAGACAAATGAGCCCAAAATGCAATTTTCAGATTGACTCCTTCAGGCCTTTCAGGTGTACCATCACATGTTGCCCCTAGCAAATTCAGAAAATACTTGGTCTTAAAAAATGGTGAACTTACACACATGGCCAGAGGAAAATCTCGAGTACTTTGTAAATATGAACATAAGATACTAGGATTTCTATAAGTGCATTTTCTTTTGGGGTTTGAGGGATCCAATAGGCATGTCTACAAATCTTAATTTTGCATGTAGGTATCTCAATTCTGAGAGCATGCCATGCTAGGCTCCTGTATTATTTTAAATAAGTCACGACTAGAGAGGATACTTCTTACCTAAGAAAGCTACTATATTTAGTTTCCTACAGAGTCACACAGATATTACATATTTGCGTTCCAGTTCATAATTTCAAACTTTTTTCCTCTTAATTTTGAGATACTAAAATATCTGAAATGAAAACTGAAATTCTAACATTTTCGCATGACTCAGGGGCAAACCCACCTTTCTTCTACCACAGTCTATTTAAGAATTAAAGCAAGTCACCTTAGTAAACTTATATAAACTAGACTGCATTATAGTTTCATTTTGGCAGAGATCTTTTGTTGTTGAGTCTGGATCAGTGGTGTTAAAAAAATTGAGTGCCCTCAGTGTATAGTATCCTGGATTCTAAAATATTTACTAGGGGTTCTGTGTGTTTAACTTGCCCTGGAGTATAACTTGTATGCTTTAGTTCCAAATTTTAATGATATTACTACTCCTGCCAGTAATTTTTATACCAGCTGCACTGGACTAATTATATGGTTTTCTCAAAAGTCTATTTTTGAAATAATTATGGCCTTTGAGCATATAATAGACAACAAGCTTTGGGTAGGCAGGAGTAAAGAATTTTCCATTTGAACAGAAAGGAATAAAAATGTTGACATATCCTTGTTACACCATCATTTTGAATTCATAAGCCTGTACACCACCTCAAGGTGTCTATCAAGTAAAGAATTGTTCCTTTGTATTTATGTCCACATTCTTTTAGTTATATTTCTAGGTTATTTTTTAATTATTATTTCTCATTCATAGAATCATAGAATCCTAGGGGTTGGAAGGGACCTTGAAAGATCATCTAGTCCAACCCCCTCTGCCAGAGCAGGGTCACCCAGAACACATCACACAAGAACACATCCAGGTGGGTTTTGAATGTCTCCAATGAAGGAGACTCCGCGACCTCCCTGGGCAGCCTGTTCCAGTGCTCTGTCACTCTCACAGTAAAAACTTTTTCAGATATTCACCTTGAACCTCCTATGCTCCAGTTTGCACCCATAACTCATTAACTGTGTTTTGCAAAACTTCATTGAGTCAAAGGAAATAAACTAACTATACAGTGTAGGATTATTACTGATGCGTTATAAGCAGAAGTTTCTCTGTTTTCTCCCTTAGTGATCTGAAATGGTTGAAGACGTGAGGCTTGTACCCATGCACAGTACAAGGTCACCTAAAAGGCGATGAGTGGCTGTCTGCAGTTTGAAGAAAAATTATGAGCAATCTGCTTAGTTGGTGGCTTCTGTTTTTTAATAGAAATTAAGTGAAATATGGAAAATTATGATGTTTGTAAAGGTTTGTTATGGGGCATGTATAGGGGTACATTTCAGAGCTTTGAGTTGATCTGAGCCACATGAATCTTTTGAAGTTAATGAGAAAGTCACAGCCAGAATGGCATGTGATAATCTGAAAATTTACCTCTTACTGCCTCTTCGGATTTTCTGTGTCATATATTATGATAATAAATGGTTCTCAGCAAGAGGTTGATTGAAAGGAGTATTGCAGCATGAAACAAAGAACGGGGTCAGCTCTGAGCACCAGCAGCCTTTGTGACCGGGAAGCCTGGAATTACATTGGTGTGAGTGAACTTAAATGTACTTTCATAATTTGTCTTTTCAGGTTGTGTCTCTGAAAAGGAACTGCACAAATATATGGTAAAATTTAATCTAGCAGCAGACAGAAGACTCTAGTCAGAAAGTTTTTTTGTATATGAATGTAAATTATGTATATATATACTAGTTTTGAACAGTTATTTTTAATACTATCATTGATCACTGCAAGGGTTTGGACTCGATGATAATTTTGGTCCCATCCAACTTGAATTCTATGATTCCATAAACATCAAAGTAGAGAGTATCTAAGATTCATCCAAATGTCCAAGGAAAGAATGGCACGGTTGCAGAGGCTATTGATTTTTCTTGCTATTTCAGTGGGTTTTTTAAAAAAAAAACAAGTAAATTTGCCATTCTTCAAAAGGCTATTGTTTTGTTATTAATGTTTTTGTTTGTTTGTTTTCCTTGTACAATTTAGGAAGAAATTGGACACCAGAAAAAGTAGGAACAACAGAAATTAACTACAAGAAAGAAATTAAGGGTTTAGAACTAGATAGGCCTATTTATAAATCTCTAGGCATAGATGAAGCAATTTTCAAGGCATTATTCTAGCAAATCTGATAATGGATATACTACAAATAAGAGGCAATATTCACCACTCTGGTTCTCTGAGGTCTTTTTAGCTTAGTATAGTATTGTTATTCCAATTGAAATATGTAAATAGTACAAGACCTGGTTGTGGGCAATGTTCTCAGTATCCTATATAAGTATCAATTTAAACAATGGGGGTTGTTTTCCTGCAATCTACAGCTGCCTAAACCTGTAGCTGTCCCAGAATTTAGTGGTGAATTCTAAGTGTATTTTGTTTTGTGACATTAAAATTTGGCTTGCACTACCAATTGATTCCATACAGCTTTTCATTCAAAACTTTAAAGTTTTCTTAAAAAAACCCCAATCATTATGATAAATGAAGAAGAAAGTAAATAATTTTTTAATGTAGGAATATGAAATTACTTCTGCAATAAAAGACACTTAAAAATAGATTAAAATTATGAATTATCTAACTATATGAACCAGAAATTTTCTCTGGACAGCTATGAATAATAATATTTGCTATTAAGAAAAGTTCCATGCCTAAAATGTTAAACCATGGAGGATTGGTATAATTCTATATTAGTAGAATTTTCACTCTTCTCACTAATACAATCATCCAACCCAATGAAAATAAGAAGAAATTTTTTAAAAAATTAAAAATTATAAGATTTCAGGGCATTTTTGTTATTAACAGGTTAATGGTGTCATACCTGTGACTTGCTGACCTCATTTATCTCCCAAAACCTTCCCTCTTTACACCTTTGAGATCATACAGAAGGTCATATAGATTGCACTTTTATATTCTTTTTAGATTCAGAGGAGTGCTGATTTTCATCCTGAAAGACATTGACTGGTGAAGTATTCTTGCTTTGGTGGCTTCATTATTTTCATATTTTCATCTAGTTATTACAGTATGCTTGAATGAACATTGACAAAACTGGCAGTTATAGCTTTATAAACCCATTAAAATACCACAATCCTGCAGCATATTCTCCAGTGTTCAATCCACCCCACCAGAGATCTCAGCAGAAGATACTTTTTGTTATACAGACCTCTTATTCAATTTCAGTTTATTAGATGTTATTATATTACAGAGAGGGTAGTGATAGAATCATAGAATCGTAGAACAATTCAGGTTGGAAAAGACCCTTGGGATCACTGAGTCCAACCATCGTCCCTGCTCTACAAAGTTCTCCCCTAAGCCATATCCACCAACACCACAACCAAACGACCCTTAAACACATCCAGGGATGGTGATTCAACCACCTCCCTGGGCAGCCTATTCCAGTGTCTGATAGGAGAAGGGGTGATGATTTTAAACTGAAAGAGGGGAGATTTAGGTCAGACATCAGGAAGAAATTCTTCACCATGAGAGTAATAAGGTGCTGCAATAGGTTGCCCAGGGAGGTTGTGGAAACCCTTTCCCTGGAGGTGTCTAAGGTCAGGTTGAATGAGGCTTTGTGCAGCCTGGTCTAGTGTGAGGTGTCCCTGCTCATATCAGGGAAATTGGAACCTGATGATCTTTAAGGTCCCTTCCAACCTTAACCATTCTATGATTCTATGGCTCTGTGATTCTGTGACTAATAGGTGCACTCAAGGGAATACATAAACTACGCTGAGGATGATTTCTCACATTTATCTATAATTTTAGTAATCTGGAAACACCGTTGTACTGAAAATGAGCTAGAAGGCTGGAGAGATGTGCCCTAACTCCTCACAGGGTTACTAGCCTAGAATCTACTTGTTTCTGTGGCTTCCAGTTTGCATGGAAAGGAAGCAAGCTGAGCTTGCATGTCCTCTGGACATATGAAGAAAACAGCTTTCTAAACAAACAAATTCATTACTTTCTCATCTACTCAGATGCAGAAATACTTTTTAGTAAATTAATTAATTTGTCTAAAATCTTCTGAGAATCGGCTAATGTCAAGTGTTGTATGGCTTCCAAAGAAAAGCTGGTTTGCAGTGTTTTTCTAGACCCAATTAAATACCATACACATTCTGTTTTGATGAAACATAATAGCTCAGTGTAGCTGAACATGACAGCAATTCAGTAGTGCCTCATTTACCCTTATCCTGCAATTTACTGTGTTCAGGTAGACATTTAACAAGTTGTAAACTTGACAATATGCTTTAAAAGCACTATTATTGACTTCAGACTAGCCCTAATTCAATTGAATATTATTTCAATAGCTGTGATTTAGTATATAATTTAGTATATTTTTTGTCAATGTAAATCTCAGATTTATTTAGCTAAGAGATTTTAGTGAGCTTTTTGAGTGCTAAATTAGAATGTCAACTTGCAGGAGATTAGAAGCTCAATACAAGTTTGCAGTTTGAAATTTAAATCCCAATTAAAAAAAAAATGTTCTTAATTAGTTAGTTCTGTCTTGTTAATACTGAAAGTATTAATCAAATTTTCCTATTAAAATGTATTTATGTATGGAAACGAGTATTGCTGTCTATCAAATACATGACACTATTTCAGAAGTATTGACCTCCTGTGTAGCTCAGAATTTTATAGAGACATAATTGTCTCCCTGGAAAATTATGCATTTTTGTCTCATTCTGTGATTTTATTTTTTTATTATATTTATTATTATTTTTCTCTTCCTACTTCAGTTGTTTCAATTACAGGCTTCAATTCCAGTAGTTAATGCATAAGTACACTCATTTTGTAACACAAATTCAAGGTAATGAGTGTTCCTGCTTTTTAATTTGTACTAATAATGCCCTAAACTACAAACTTCAGTTTTTTGCTTTTCTAGCCTTTAAGGTTTTTTCTTTGAAACTGTTTGGTCTTGGATATGTTTTTGCACTTTATTTAACAGTCTGTTATTTACAGTAGTATAAAATGATCAATGCAATAAAAGGAAAGATGAAATAGTGACCAAGAGGTCCAAATCTGTTTTTTTCCTCTCACACATTTGTTTGGCTTGGAAAGAACACCTGAAATATTAATTGAAAACATCAACTTTTTTTCAGGATGGAAATAATTCGGTTTTATTCTTGCTATCTTCATGTTGCCTTTGGTTGAATTTGAACATATTAAAAGACATCATTTGTTTCCCTATAAGCAGATTAAATAATTGCATGGTAAAATCTTTATTATCTGCTGGGCTCTTTTGTGTTCTCCATTAAACATAAAAACCTGAGTAAAACCTGAGTAAAGAGGGAGAACCTTTGCTTTCTACTTGTATTAGTTTTGTCATCTTCTGGCTTTCTTCTCGTCTGTGAGACCACTAAAACGCAGGGATGTCAAGCTAGTTATGATTTATATATTGAGGAACCTCTCTGTCTTTGTAGAGTTAGTGAAACTCCCTTTCTTTATCTGCAAGTACTATGTCCTCCAGCATTTCCATTCGCTAATCGGTTTCATTTCTTTGCCTTATTGGATTAAGAAAAGACTTATGCCATAATACTTTGTGGTGAAATGTGGTTGTCAGAAGAATATTCCCATTGGTCTTCAGGGCTTTATTGTATACAGAAGATCTATTATCACCTCTTTTATAAACTTGTATTTGAAACTGTTGAGTTACCTCATGAGAATATTCCCTTGAGTCTTCAGGGTTTTAGTAAAAACAGAAGAGCTGCTATCACATCTTTAGCAAACCTGCTTTTGAAACTACTCAATTATCTCCTTTTCCAGTGTGTAATGATGCTTATACGTGGAAAAAAAGTGCCTGGGTTGATGGGTTATCCTGAAGAGTGGATTTCATGCATAATCTAGTCAGCATGTACTCCCTTGGGTTTAGCGTCTGAGAGTTTCTCTGGCTCTATGCTTGCTAGACCAATTTGTGTTCACTTGCTTTGCTTAAAGAGCTGGTGACAATACCCCACAAAGATTAGACAATCTTTATTTTTCACACTTTGCTGTATCTGACTTAGGTTTTATTTATTCCCAATAAAATGTATTGAGGTAGAGAATTTCTTATTTGTCCTTATATTTTAGTAATTCTGCAGTTTCTTGCATTCACATGGTATTTCATAATTCTTTTCAATCCAGTAAAAATCTCTCTAATACCCAAACATCACTGTCATTTCATTTTGCAACCATTTGTCTTTGTTCATTAGATTTCCATTTTAAAGTTACATGGGTTGAGAAAAAACAGGTATCATCTTTTTTTTTTTAGTTCTTGAATAGTCTTTTTATTTGATATGGTCAACATATCCAACCACTGCTTCTTTACCAGGAGACATATCCTCAAGACATATATTAAATGCAAGTTCATTTAATTTTCATATTGAATTTTTATGTTCAAAACTGTATTTTATTGTATCAGGACACACTAATATCTTAGTTTAATGTTGCATTTTAAATAAATGGGTTTTATACTTTACTGTTTTTTTGCATTATCACTTGTGCCTGTTTACCAGTTCCTTATTCCCATTCTTCTTGACCGTCTGCCTGCACAGCTTTCTTACCATGCAGGTGCAGAAATAATCACCATACTGGTAAATAAGTGGTAAGAACTATGATATTTTTGAAACTGGAAAAAAAAATATTTGAGTTGATAAAAGTTGTAAACTGCTTTCATGACTACCAGATTTTGAAATAGTATTAAACACAGTAAAAGGATAAGGTAGGAATAAACACAAAATATGTACTTCTGGTTAATACAGTGTAAGTTAGAATTAGTGACTTGTGCTCTGAGCTCATATGATTTTTTCGTAAGGTGTTGTTAATGAGTGGAATCTGTTTTTATTAGACCAGTACCTAATTCTGTAGAGATGAAGCTTTTACTGTGGAGATACTTATTTAAGTGTATTCACTATTGACTTACAAAATTACATGGACAATTAAAATCCCATGGGAGTAAGTATACAAAGCTTTTTGATCCACATAGTCAAACAAAAAATGTGAATTTTACAAAAACTTAACTCATGCAGTTTTAACATTTCTCCAGTTCAAATACTAATGCAATTCCAAGGATCTGAAAAAAAAAAAAAATAAAAAAAAAATAAAAAACCCCATAAAACCACACACACCAAGTAATCTATTAATACTATCAATAAAAATACATAAAAAAACCATTCCATTACCACATTTTTGGTGGTACATACTGTGTATGTACATGAGAGAAAATTGTAGGCGTAGGTGATGTAGTTGTTAACTATTTGTGAAGTTCCTGATTTAAAATCCCAACAATGTCAAAATTCAAAAAGCATGCTTTAGTCATGTCATCAGGGTTCAATTTATATTGTAGTAAAAGTTTGAGTGCAAGTTATAACTATGTTTAAATACATGTTATTATTTAGCATATTTATAACAGTGTGGCCAGGTAGCACATGCAGCAGTGTCAATATGGCAGCTTAAGCTTCAGTGAGAAGAAATATCTTTACTATTCCCATAACTGCCCAGGTGACTTTGGAAATCCATGAAGGCACAGTATTCAAACCAGCTAGTATATTGCCAGTTCAGCTATTTCTAAATTAATTACTATCACACATGAAGTAAATTAATATGAATCAGTACTATACAGACTGCTAAAGAAGCATCCTGTGCAGTATTTTGAAAGTATGATTAACAGATGTATATAGTTAGAGAGAATTATAAAACTTTTACTGTACTCTTTGAGTTGATTGATATTCCTTGAGACAAGAGACTAAAAGAAAAGGCTTTGATTCTTTTCTCTAGAGCAGATGGATGAGAAAGATGTAAGAGAATGAAAACGAGAGACAAAAAATGTAAAACAAAAAAGAAGAAAAGTTGATCAAAGGAGATGGAACAACAAGAAGTTTAAAAAGTCCTAGTCAGCACAGTTATTGTATTTACTTTGTTTGTTGAAGATGATTCAGGAAACCAGGTCAGGGAAGACTGCAGTCTGCCTCAGAAGCCCATAGAACACAATGAGATGTTGCATTTGTTCCACATTTTGGACCTGAATCTAACATGCATGCTTAACAGTCCATTTCACGTAATTACAATTAACACCAACATAAACTGCAGAGAGGAGAGTCCTTTTAATGGATGGTCGATTGTCCCTGCCTCTTCCCAAGCTCCTTCTATGCCTTTTATCAGTTTTCTGGGGAAGCACAGTACGTTAGTTTTGAGATAGTTCACCATGCCTTTTGCTTTAAGATCTGTAGCCAGCTGTGGAATAGAAGCAAGACCACTGCCTGTCTGGGCAGTCAATACGTGTTTATACTGCACTAAAATGACTTAAAATTATGGGACTAAGACAAGAGGTAGTTCTTATATTGAACTAATATAGTGCAAATAAAATAAAATAAAATAAAATAAAATAAAATAAAATAAAATAAAATAAAATAAAATAAAATAAAATAATAAAATAAATACCATAAATAAATTAAATTAAAATAAAATAAAAGTATATTTTTTTAAATCAAAATCAAATATATCGAAAGGTCTAGGATGCATATGCAACAGTTGTTAAAACAATATAATTATATAAAAAAACTTAAGTACCTGTACAAATACAAAAGGGACATTTCTATTTCTAACACCTCCTTCTGCTGAATAGTAGTGCATCCCCACAGAAAAAAATAGAAATACCTTCCAATTAACCTTCAAACTTACAGTCCTAGATGAAATCCATCTCATTAATTCAATCTAAATGTCAATAGAAGTACAGTTTTTGTACTGAATCCTATATAAAAAAACCAAACAAACAAACAAAAACAACCCACAGAGAGAAAATTAAACATCTGGGAGGAGAGGGTATGACACGCAGATGCATGATTTTCTCAGCTATTTCTGTGCCTACTGTCTAGCAGGCAGTTTTTTTCCACCTACATCCAGTGTCCTTCCCTTTGCCTGACAGTGGCCACACAGTCTTTTTCCACCATCCTTCTCCCACCTTCCCTGGCCTCATTGCTGTGGCCTCTGCCCCCTCATGCCTCAGCTCCAAAATTCCCTTGTAAGACACACAAGGCCAAAGAATACTCTGTCTGCCAAACTGCTCCTAGTGCCTAAACAGAAGAAAGACGATTTTTTGACAGGATGGACAGTTAAGGTAGGGTTGCTTTAAGAGAAACAGAGAGCTCATCCCACCACAGGCACTCGAATTCCTAGTAAGGAATTCAAGGTAAGGGCAGTAGGGAAAACACCTCATAGTGTCACAATACCTTCCTATGGTTCTGGCTGCGTTAAAAAAAAACCCCAAATTATTGGTTACATTAATTCTTGGAAGCAATCCACAACACACAGCTAGCAATCAAAGCAGAATAACTGTGTTTTCCAAGGCAATTTACATTTTAGTCAGACTTTTGAAACTGTTAAGGAGTAAACAAATGAACAGCCTAGCTAAATGTTACTCCACTGTAATCAGAAATAAACAAAATTCTGCCTTAGCATATCTGTTTTGAGTGAAACGATAATGAAGATAGAAAATTGCTAGGGACTTTTCTGTTCTATTATTAAGCTAGTACTTTTAATTGCATCTCTCTTATGAGGAAAGGCTGAGAGAACTGGAACTCTTTAGTCTGGAGAAAAGAAGGCTGAGAGGAGACCTTATGAATGCTTATAAGTAACTTAAGAGTGGATGCAAGGAAGGTGGAGCCGGACTCTTTAGTAGTTCCCAGTGACAGGATTAGTGGCAACAGGCACAAGCTGGAACATAGGAAGTTCCATTTAAATATGAGGAAAAACTTTATAGTGAGGGTGACAGAGCATTGAAACAAGCTGCCCACGGAGGCTGTGTAGTCTCCTCCTCTGGAGATAATTTAAGACCTGCCTGGATGCAGTCCTGAGTAATGTGCTTGAGGCAATCCTGCTTTAGCAGGGGAGTTGGACTAGAGGATCTCTAGAGGTCCCTTCCAACTCTGACAATTCCATGATTTCGTGAGTCTGTAGCACTTCTTTCTTTTCTCTTTTGCTAATTGTTTGATATAGCAAAATTGCTGTCATAAAAGCAACATACCCACATTATTAATGATTTTTTTAAAGTAATGCTTTTGAATATATCACTGGCATCATAGAAAACATAGCTGATGCAGAGAGACCTTTTCCTCTCTTTTCTTTAAAGTTTTAGACTATCTCTTAAATGTATTTATTACTTAATGATTGGCATACAGGTACTTATTTGCACAGCTGGGATAATGTCTGTTCACAGGGACCAAGAATGATATATTCTGCAATTGCAACTAATCTATTTTATCTAAGTGTTTGTTCTCAGAGGCCAATGTCTGTCTGGAAAGTTCTTGTGTGTTAGAATGAATGTTATTTCTTTCAGTGGTTTCTATTTATCACTGTGCTGTGGGACACTGCTGGCAATTTAGGAAAGAATAATGCCCTCCAGGTTAGAGACCAACAGCAGGAGCTGCTCCCATAAAGACAAATGTACTAAAGATTTATCTGTTTACCTATGTAATTTTTCCCTCTTTAAGATACCGAGGGATTTTTGTGCATCATTTGCTACTGATTTGTAAGAGGTTGTTGTCTAAAGCAAAGAAACATAGCACCTTAGCCTTCTCTTACCAATAATTCCTCATCTTTTAGACAGTTTGAAGAGAACAGAAATTATTTTATAGTGAAATATATTTGCAGGGCTGTTAATGAAGCTACTAAAACATATAACTACCTTAGTGATCCTGACTACATTAATGATTTGATCCTCAGTAGACCTAGTGGGGATGGGAAAGCAGCTGTCACGTTTCCAGGAGCAATTCCTAAATATTAGAGGTAGACTGTGCATTTAAGGCTTCCATTTACAGAAACTAATCATACAAGTCTATGAATTAGTGCTGTGTTGAATTAATAAGCAAATTATAAACTTAATTTGGTTTTTTGTATAGTGAGCTGGCTTGTGGACTCCTCATTAAAGTTGATGACGTTGTTTTCAGCATATTTGTTACTAAAAACCACAAAACCAAATTATTTTAAGAAATATTGAGATCAATTAAAAAATTAAAAAATGTAGAAGTAGCATCATCTCTTCTAGATTTTAATTTCTTGACACTGGCAGAAACATCACATGCAAAGAAACTAAAAATTGACCTTTGGAATAACGTTTTACCTAGGTAATTGTAGATAGATTTGCATATGTGTGTGAGTGGATATATGTAAAATTATATTCAAAATGCAAATAGATATTACAAGGATAATTAAAGGTATCATAGATATATACTTAACTAGTGGTGTGAGTATTTTTATAGGAGACATATTTCTGGGTGTCTATTTTGAGTCCCATATTCTGACATATGAAAAATACACTTGGTCAGTGGCACCTGAGATGCTACTGGAAAGTGAAATTAAGAACTTAGGAAATTCATCTGGACACTTGGCTTTTTTTCATCAGACCTTAAGCAGTGCATTACAGTCTTCCTGAAAGACATTTGGGCTGTTTAGGAGCTGCTGCTTATCAGTATTTTTCTAGTGATTGAGTAAAGAGTATGGATCTGTCCCTCTTTCCAAAAATCTGCTTCTAGAAGGAGGTTCACCTAGTTTCTCATATCCAACATCTTGCTAAGAAGAAGGAAAACTATCTAATATAATATTCGGAAGGGGGAGTCTAAATGACTAGGCCAGCTAACCGGGGATGGATAAATGGGGAACTTTTCTCAGGACATAGTTGTCATAAAAAGGAGTGAGAAACAGGCAATGTATGGAAATTACAGAAATCTGTTTCTCAGATCTTATACAACAACCAAATTTAGACTGCTTCTAAAATGAATCTGAAAATCTAAACTTCATGGATTGCTTCCCTGCAGTTAAATAAGAGAATAAGATTTTATATATTAAAAAACCAGGTTTTGCTTTTTCTTTTACCTTTTGTGCTTATGTTATCTGATTAAAATCATCATGATCTGTGACTTAGTTCTGAATTTGGTCCTAAATTCATATGACTATGACGCTCAGTGGTTGCTTGGTTATTTATCTCTAATAGCTTCAATTTGAAGTGCTTTTCTGATTCAAAATTGAAGGCCTTAACCCAATCACATCTTCCAAAATCTGTGTGGATCTGAATCTGTATTGAGCACTAAACAATAAATGGTTTATTAAAATCGGTGTTATTTTGTATAATGTTCCCTAATCTAGAGACTTGATATTTGTGTTGTTTTTTTTTTTCCAGTGCTACAATTTAATTGATTGTCTATCACTGTATTCTGTTGAATGATTTATTTTTAATTTCTTGCTGTCCAATCAACAGTATCATAGATTGCAGCTCATCAGTGTTGCTACATCTTGAGCAGTGTTCTCTCTTCTGAAGGTGAGAGTCAGTCTTCACGAAACCAGTTTTAAATTATTCAGTCCTCAACATTTGACATCCCAGTTGTAAGCCTCCAAATTTCCTGTGCAATTTTTCAGTTTATTTCAAGTGGTCCAAATACTATACCATCTTTATTCGGATTATAGAATTCCAGAAAGTAAAAAACAGTACAGTACAGAGGTAGGCACGTTCATTGATGAAATTAAAAACTGTATCAGCTCAATATTAATTTGGTTTTGGAAAAAAAAGAGACGAAAGCTTAATGTGAAACAGAGGACAATTTGTATTGTATGACTTCCTACAAGGTTTCCCTCCTGCCACTACTGAAAAAAAAAAGAAAGGGCTATGTTGGTGATGGACCAGGAATCTGAGCTGATACTGCAGAGGGTGACACCTGTAGGATGTATAGGAGAAAAGGGATGATATTTATTTAAAATGGAAAGAATTTCACATGATTTTTGGTGAAATATTATAGACATCATCTTCAGAATTCTAGTTTTTGTACTGAAGTTATGTTTAAAACTTAAATGTTTTGGAGGAAGAAGAAAAGGATGTTCACACTGTCTTAAGGGGGAAGAAGTGACTTGAAACTAGAATTTAGGGAAAAATCTGACAAATAAGAATATTTTAGACAAGAGAGAGTAAATAATGAAATTAAGAAGTATAGAAAGGCAGTAGAGAGGAGTAGGAACATTTTGTGTGACAGTGTCATGGAACTATAATTTGCTTTAAATAATAAATAGTTCCACAAACACTGGAACTAATAGAGTTGTTTTTCCAAATGATTTGTGTTTCATCAAATGGCTTTTTAAATGAAGTAAACTAAGCCTGCAGCATTTTTCCTGTCCTTATTAAACCCTAGAGAACTCATATGAGGAGGAAAAAAGAGGAGAATGAAAGCGAGATGATGCCTAATAAAGTTCAAACTTTGATTGAAGCTTTCCCCAAATTAAAGCATTTATAACCTCTCTTTCCTATCTGCACTTCTCAATAGAAGGATGTGTTTATTCAGAAATAGTTCAGTTCATACTCATCTTTCCCTCTGTATTTATCACTGTAGCCTTCTTCCTGCCCCTAGCTAACTATTTTCACAGAACTTGTAAAAATGTAACATCTGAATACTCTATCTTTCTGTCAGATTTGATAGTAACTGGCCAGACAGTTCAAAAGTGCTGGAAAAGTGGGGTCCTGCCATGCTCTCGTGACTGCACTGACTCATGAAGAGCCTGTTGCATGAACTTCCTATTCAGGAAAGTGGGGAAGGTGGGGGCAGAGGGAGAAAAAAGATAAATCACCCATTGGGAAAGTTTCACTAGTTTGCTCAATTTTTTATTCAATTCTTTGTTATAAAGATCCAAATAAATGTCTTATTTTGTGTTGCTTAGCCCTGGTTTTTAATGTTTCCTTCTGATGAGTGGGGCACAGAGATTTCATTTTGAGTCTGTTCAGCAAAACATTAAGTTGCACACCTGGCCAGGCAGTTGCTTGGTTCATGCTGTTCTTCCATTCTGTCCTACTGGGTTGCCTTGTTACAAATGAAAATAATTCCTTGTACTGGACCCATGCTGTAACAAGGTGTTACGTCTGAAAAAATCATCTGCACATCCCAGGAGCCAGAATTTTCTGAGTGTATCTTGGGAGTAGTAGCCTAGTTAGAAGTTCAAGCCTGCTCCTTAGGGGAGAAAGAGAGCTTCCAGCATTGAACAAGGAGCTCTCATCACGTAATGTGCCACAAGTAGAAAATGAAATGCAATGCTAGAACATTTGAGATTCATTCAATTTATTAAAAAATACAGCAGATACGGAGGTACT
This sequence comes from Chaetura pelagica, assembly GCF_000747805.2. Classification (NCBI taxonomy): domain Eukaryota; kingdom Metazoa; phylum Chordata; class Aves; order Apodiformes; family Apodidae; genus Chaetura; species Chaetura pelagica. The sequence continues at coordinate 11,135,215 of NW_009952973.1, read as the reverse complement.
TGGCACTGAAAAGAGTTATTCTCACAAGTATTATGCACACTCAGGCAGTGCACAAAGGTTGATGTAAGCCCTTCAGCTGAAATCACTGCAGGAGGACAGGATAGAGTGGTGGCCTTCTTCCAGCCAGATGATGACTGTGGGAGTGACCCCAGCAAATCTGATCCCCTGCAAAGGTAATGGCTGCACGCAAGGACCACAAGGACATTTCAGGCATCGTGGCCATTGATGCTACTGTTTCTGCCTGACCTTGACACTCAGCTTCATTCCTTTTCCATTTTCAAACCTTCATCCCCTGCCTTCCTTCTGAAACAATTTTCTTTTCTACCCTCTCGCTCCCCCTCTTTCCTGTCATAACCTGGAGACTCTTCCTCTGTTGCCATAACAACAGACAGCAACCTGGCCCTGGCTGGACACTCCTGCCCTTTTCCTTAAAATTCAACCTCATGTGAAAACATTTATGTCTTGTTCTCTCTCCAGAATCCTTCTGGCTTTAATAGGAGAAAGACTCTGCTCTGCATGTGGTCACTGTTCTCTCTTACCCCCTCTCAAAACACTGTTTTCACACCACAAATAAACACAGATTTGATGCTTAGTTATTCCCTACTGACCTTCCTGTATAATGTACTCAGAAGGCATGTGACTTTGCAGGCTCCACTCTACAAGTATGTTTATCTTTGCCATCTTGGTGCTTCTCTCTGCAATCACCATGCTGCAGCCATACCACCTGGACCAGATGCAGAATGATTGGGAAACACAACTCTGCCCAGACAAAAGGATAAGGAAATATGGAGGCCTGTGCCACTAAGTCATCATATCAGAAAATGACAACAAAAACCTCTTCTTTCTTCGACTAATCCATCAGTTCAAAAGACAGCAGTTTGGTCATGCTTTTCCAGCCATTGACAGCAAACTTACCATATAATTCTGCAAAACATCTGTGCTGTTTAATTTTGAGTTTTGTTTTACTGGGAATAAATTTCCCACCTGAATACCAACATAGACACAAGTCTATATGACTGTGTAAGAGTATTTAATTTTAGTTTATTCTAATCTTGTAGCCTAATGTAAATATCATTCTGGCACATATTATTTAGATGTTAATCATATTTTAAGGTCAGTTCCTGTTTCTGGAACCAAATCATGTCAAAATGCAGATGGGGAAAGTTATCTTTGGCTTAATCCATTCTGTCCTCTTGCAGTGTATCTGGCATTGTGCTGACAACCAAATTTCTGGAACCCCAGAGAATTCTGGAAGCGTCCAGGCCTTGGAGCACTTGTCACAGCATAGTGAGTATGACTCAGTATCACAAATCCCTCTTTTCTCCCACAATTTGGACAGCAAGCATTTTAGAATGTCCCTTACGTACCAGGGCCTAGGTAGTACTTGCATGGAGATCAGTTCTTTATAGTATCTACGTGCTGCCCCAGGTCTAACATCTCTAGACCACCAAGAGATGTGGATAGTGAAGGAGTAACAGAGATGTCATTCCCTTTGATTGGAACTTTTCACCAATTTTATATTTACATTGTTAACTCTATGAATTTTTGGGGAAGAATTTCATGTAACTCAGCATCCTCTGCTACACCTACATCTTGTAGAAAATGGCCTCTGTAAGGAAACTGCATCTGAGTAGTAGCTACACAGATGCCAGCCCAGCTCAGCTCTCTGTGCTCTGAGACCATGCCTCAAAAAAATATAAGAGATATGTCCTGTGTAAGAAAGATGTCCTATGCTTTCTTTATAAACTCATTAAAGATTGACTGTCACAGAAAAACATCTCATTAGCACTGTCTGTTTCTCTAGTGGAAGATTAAGCTGCAGGTGATTCTCCACCTCTGCACTGTATTTTTTGGATGAAGAAAAGCACATTCATAATGATTGTTACTGGGTGATGGGAGCTGAAACAGAAGAATGCAATATAAAATATTCACCCTGCTACAATGCCATTATAATCACTAATCCCAAGGAATTATTGAAGAACCAGTGGCCTTAGGAGCATCTAAAGGTTCTGGTACATAAGGAGGAGAAAGATGTTTTGCTCATGATATGCATCTAGGAACTAAGAAATGGCAGTGCAAGTTTCTTGTTACACTAACTTGAAATAAGGCTTGAATTCCCAGCGCTTAATGGCAGACCATCAGATTATCTATTTAAACAGAATTCACATGAGAGAAGGAAACAAGCATGAGAGTTGTAGATAGCTAGCTCACATAAAAATTATACAGGCAATTTTTCTGTTAAACCACCGTCCCCTGGTGGGATATCCAGTTGGTTTTCAGGGATTGCAGGGGCTGAGAAAAAAATCTCACAGTGATAAAACAAGGCAGGAACATCAGTGCTATGGCAAGCTACTAGGGAGCATGTTATGGGGTCTCTAGCAGAAACCTCTAAGTGACTTCTGCACTACTTGTTGCTATATCAAAAGAAGAAATCCCTAAGTCATAATGTGTCTGTCCACCAAAATGGGTATGACAGCCCTGCTTCATTCAGTGTCTAAGTCCTAAGCACAGTTAGCCTGAGTTTCTGGTGCTGATAATAATGTTTAACAGAGCCTCTTGTAGACCTTCTCCAAATCCATCATGTCCGTTTCTCATTGAATCATCTATGACTACTGTTCTGTCTCCAAGTCTCCAATTTCAGTTTTAGAAAAATGATATGTGACTGTTCACTGTTTTTATTTCACAGCAGGAAAGAGAGAGTTCATTTGATATTTCACTACATTAAGAAGGTAGAACTGGTAGTAAGGAGCAGAGAAGAAGGCACAAAGACTTAGTCTATGAAAATAGACACAGGTAAAGTATAAATAAAACTGTGTATATTGGCATTTATTTGATTGAGTGGCCAAACAAAACTCTGAGAAGAAATAGCATGGGTTGAAACAAACCATTATTTTCCCCCAAAATATAATGATAATAATAACAACAACAACAGCAGCAGCAGCAACTTTCAGTGCAGAAAGTATAACTTTTCCCCCAAACTAGAATATTCTACTTTTAAGATAAAGATTTTTTTATTTTTTTTTAAAGAAGCTTTTGAAGCAGACTACAACTGCTTTCATCAAATGTCAAAACAAAATTGTCTGACATCTTTTAATCCAAAAATAAACTGTGGCAATTTGTTATCTCCACTGACAAAGGAAATTTGCAATCCTGCACTTGGAAAAAATTACATAAAATACTTTGTTCTAGTATTAAGAATAGCAAGAAAGTAGAGGCAAGGAGAAGGACCATGAATAGCTCCAGTCTGCACATGATTTGGATTTTAAGTGATGGATGACAACAATTTTCCACTTGCTGTTAATATATACCATGTCTCATACCACACTCATCAACAGTTCACTGACTTGACTGGCCTCCAATGTACCTGTCACCCATCACAATTAACTATAGTGACTGTCACAAACAATTTAGTACATACACATTGTGCTCAGTCAGTCAGTCTCAGGTGTGATATGCATATGTCTCATTTGTTCAACCAAGCTCAACAACAGGCTTCTTGAAAAAGTGTTAAATACAGTGACCTGAACCAAGTACAGCGTTTAATCTGTTTATGAGCGGATCGAATTTACATGCCTTCTTTGCTCTTACAGACTTCAGAGGTGCATGGCAGTGCCACTGTGCAATTCTCTTTCTTGGAAAGCAGTGCCTTGTCCAGAAAAAAATGGCAACTGAAGAGATTCTCCTAGACTGCAGCGGAATAAAAAATGGATCTGCTAATTATTACCACTGGTATGGTAGACTTGACACGTGATTGTACAGGAAGAATATCGATGTATGTACACACTTGACTATCTGCACTGTTGCTGTATTCAATTTTTGTGCTGAGCTCAAGCCAATGATTCTGGTAGGAATTGATATTGCAAATGAATTGTGTTGACCCATAGATTTTAAGTAACCAGTCTACTAAATAACTAGAAATCCATATTCATTCAGTAGCTGACAGAAAGTTGATTCTGAACTACTGTAAATATTCTAATACCTGATTATGAAAATGTTTTTATTTCTCAAAAGGAAAGCCTTGAAATCTTATATGATGTATTAGTATATAAAGATTTTGAAGTCTCACAGGACTTAAGAGCATAGAGGGAAATGTGTTGGACCCAGAAAATGTATATCTGTGTTTAAAAACTGTTTTCTTTAAAGTACTCCTAAGAAGTGTTCCTACCATAAACAATTAACTCAGAGGCTGTTCTTTTGTTGTATAAGCATGCTTGACATTTCGAAGTGTTTTTTATGCTATGCTGTCAAATATAGCTGTGCAAAAATTACCAAATGAGAATGGTAGTATTTCATAATTCATTTGTCCAAGTAAAAACAATTGCACAAGTCACAAGAAAATGAGCAGTTAGAGTGTATAAATGCCTGCCTGAAATGAAAAGCACAGTGTGATACTCAAAGAAATTATATTTACTGTTACTAAAATTTTCAGAACAATTTTTTATAGGATGCAAACAACAGTCATCAGTGAATCAAAAACACTTGATCAGGGAGAGTTCTGAGAAGGCCAGGCATCACCTATCTTGCTTTAAATTACATCCAGTACAATCTGATGTTTGGTTTTTTTTAGTTCAGAATATCTATTCCCCCCACACTCAAATGCTGGAAATAAAAGCTAGTGCTACATTAAAACTTTCCCACTTTCAGGAGTAAAGTAAAGGAAAGCTGGGAGGAAACAGAGTGGTTGCTTGGTGCCATAGACTGGCATGAGGTTAATTCTGGTGAAATTAGAACGAAGATTCTCCCTCCAAGCTGACTTGCTGCCTCTTGGTTAAAGCAACAGAGGAATAGGAAGCTGGTTCATATGGTTTATGGCACCCATCCTGTAGAGAACCAAGAGGCATGGACAGATCTTGTAAAGATGTTGTCAGAGAGTTGTAGTCAATGGCACAGAATCTATCTGGAGGTTGGTGACTAATGGAGTCCCTCAGGGGTCAGTACTAGGACTGGTGTTCAATATTTTCATCAACGGCATGGATAAGGGAACAGAGAATGGACCCTCAGCAAGTTTGCTGATGACACTAAACTGGGAGGAGTGGCTGACACACCAGAAGGCTGTGCTGCCATTCAGCAAGACCTAGACAGGCTAGAGAGTTGGGCAGGGAGAAACTTGATGAAATTCAACAAGGCCAAATGTAGAGTCTTGCATCTGGGGAAGAACAACCCCAGGTACCAGTACAGGTTGGGGGCTGACCAGCTGGAGAGCAGTGTAGGAGAAAGGGACCTGGGGGTCCTGGTAGACAGGAGGATGACCATGAGCTAACAATGTGCCTGTGTGGCTAGGAAGGCCAGTGGCATCCTGGGGTGTATTAGAAAGGATGTTGTTAGTAGGTCAAGGGAGGTTCTCCTTCCCCTCTATTCTGCTTTGGTGAGGCCGTATCTGGAATATTGTGTCCAGTTCTGGGCCCCTCAGTTCCAGAAGGACAGGGAACTGCTTGAAAGATTCCAGCGCAGAGCTACAAAAATGATTAAGAGAGTGGAACATCCTCCTTATGAGGAAAGTCTGAGGGAGCCAGGTCTCTTTAGCTTGGAGGACACTGAGGGGTGACACTTCAAAACAATGTTAAAAGTTCATCAACAGGGGATATTTGCTATTGGGATTTACTTGCTGTTACTGATCTCATTTAAAAGATGGTGTTTATGTTGTATCAATGAAGCAGGAGTCACTGTGGTGGTTTAATTTTTAAATCTTTCCAAACCTAGAATTTAGTAGAAGGCTTTGGCAAACTTGAGTTTTTCAGTTCCTCTGTTTCTTTTCAAATTGAAGTATATTTAACTCTGTAGGAGTATCTTAAAAGAATTAAAATGTATGTAAAAGCACACGGCATTTTATTTTTTTCTGTTACAACTATTACTTCAAAATTAGAACAGCGGAACAGGAGAAAAAAAAGTTACAGTTTAATGTTCTTCAGTAGTCTCATTCAGTAAAACCTGAGATATATAGAATATAAATAACTTCAGAGATCCCTAGATCAGGTCAAAGTTCTACCACCTGATATTCTGTTTTGCTTTATTTCTACTGAATGCATGTATGGAATGTATTTTGTTTTTACTCTTAGATTACTTAATTCATTCAATGAAAATGTATGTTTTCCATTGGAAAAAATAAATACAGCAGAGTTACTGAGACCTTATATTTAGTCATAAAATAATAGAATTATTTGTGTTGGAAAGGACCTTAAAGATCTCATAGTTCCACCCCTCCTTCCTGGGCAGGGACACCTCCCACTAGACCAGTTCACTCAAAACCCACAAATTCCCTGGGCAACCTGTTCTGATGTCTGATCACCCTCACACTAAGGAATTTCTTCCTAATGTCTAACCTAAATCTCCACTCTTCCAGTTTACGACCATTACCTCTTGTCCTATTGCTACATGCTCTTGTAAAAAGTCTGTCCCCAGCTTTCCTGTAGGCCCCTTCAGGTACTGGAAATCTGATATAAGGGCACACTGGAACCTTCTCCAGGATGGAAAATGCCCAACTTTTTCATCCTATCTTCATATGAAAGGTGGTCCAGCCATCTGATCATCTTCAAGACTGTCCTCTGGACTTGCTTCAACAACTCCATGTTGTTCTTATGTTGAGGAATCCCAAACTGGACACAGTACTCAGGGTGGTGTCCCATAATCTCTTTGCAAATTATCACTGTTTAAAAAACCTGGCATAAACTGGGGACAGAAGAAAGAAAGAAAAAAATCCTATTAACAGATATAAAATCATATTTAACTTCTGAAGCATTCATACCCTGGAGTTGCATGTTATTGAATATTGTAAAGAAATTCTATTGGTCACAACTTGCCTGCCAGTAGAAAAGAGCTGTCATGTCCAATACCCTTCTAGTGCAATATTGTATTGATTAATGATACAAATAATTTCAGTTCAAAGGAGTTTACTAAAACGAGAGACATAACTGCCCCATCTGTTCAGCAAAGGACAGGGAACATTTTATTAATTTTATAACATAAAAACAGCCTATGAGATTGTCCTGGGTTTTGCTGGAATACAGTTAATTTTCTTCCTACTTGTTGGCAGAGTGCTGTGTTTTGCATTTAGGATAAGAATAATGTCGATAATACACTGATGTTTTAGTCATTCCTAAGCAACATTTATTCTAAATCAAGGACTTTTTGGTTTCTCATACTGCCCTCACAAGAAGCTCAAAGGGGAAACAGCCAGGACAGCTGATCCAGATGAGCCAAAGGAGTATTCTATACCATATGACATCATGTCCAGTACATAAACTGGGGGAGTTGGCCAGGGGATTGTCTGGACATCAGTCAGCATATGGTGAGCAATTTTATTGTGCATCATTTGTACATTCTATTATTGCTGTTGTTGTTGTTGTTGTTATCATTATTTTCCTTTTCCATCCCATTAAGCTCTCTTAATCTCAGCCCATGAGTTTTACTTTTGATTTTTTTCTTCTCTTCCTGACCTCACTGGGAGCAGGGGAGTGAGCAAGCAACTGTGCAGTGCTTAATTGCTAGCTGGGGTTAAACCATAACAGAGATCAAGTACTGTGTCACTGTCATTGAGCCAATAATAATGATGGACAGGACATTTCTGTGAATTACAAGCCATGCCCATATTCTGAGGTTGAGGTCAAAGATCTTAGGACTTCAGTCACCTGAGAGCTGGAATATATACTTAAAATTGCATGCAAAACTGAAATTATATTAGAAATTAGAATAAGAGTTCATGTCCACAAATTTACTCTTAGCAGAAAACCATTTCACACTATATTATGCCTTTAACTCATTTTGCACGATGTACTGACATAAGAGATGATGAAAAGTAAGTATCAGAAAGTAAGGCTGCACTATCCAGCTGGGGAAACTCTATTAGGATTGAAAGTTGCTGCAAAAGTGCCAAAATCTATTTATTAATTGAAAAGCAAAGACTGTAAAACTATTCCCTGAGACAATAAGAGCACCTACGTATAATATTAATAATTATGAGTAGTTTACAAAGTAATGTATTGAAATTGAACTGTCAATTAGCACAAACCCCCTATTTTCCTAGAGCAGAAAAATCCAGAAATATAAAATGAAGTAGTGTTCTAAATAGAAAGGGGTTTTATTACAGATTTTAAGGGAAATTGAATGTCAGTACTTCATACATCAGCATTCACTTTATCTTCTTGTGTGTATAGTGCAAGGCATATTTATTGTGCAAACTTATGTGCAATACATAGATAACAATTCAAGAAATTAGATTAAGCTATGAGTTCTTAAGCCCCCCCTCCAAAAAAAAAAAAAAAAAAGTATGACATTTAAATGAAGAGTAACTTACACCATATACTAAATGTATTTTTCGTTGTTCTTGCACTATACTTATGAAAATTAGTAACATCACATCCTTCTTCCTTGAAATTTTGCCTTTATGTTCTCCCCGGTTAAGATGTTCTGCATCTGAAGATTGACAAAATTAATCATAAAGTCTCTTAAACCAGAAGTGTTCCCAGGTACAGGACTGTATTTTTAAATGTTAGTGTCTTCCCTCAAATTTTTTTTTTTAAACTTTACCTTGGGGAGACACTGAATTATTTCCATTTCTGGACAGCTTTGCTTACTACCATTATATGAGAAACAGAAATCTAGCAAATTTATAGCTGGGGTATTTATACAATTGTTCTCTGATTAACTGCTTGAATGGGATATGATACAGAGAAGTTACCAATGAGGCCATTTCAGACAGAAAAGAAATGCAAAAGTATTTTTAATTCTGTATTGGGCTTCTGACTTGCTAAGAAAGTTCTATTGCTGAACTTTTTTTTTTTTTTTTTTCCCCCTGCACAGGAGTGTATTAGTGTATTTTTTATATATTTTGTGAAAATACTGCATGGATGGGAGACAGAAAGCGAGGTCCTCACAGAGACACTATGAAAGAGATTCTTACATTGTGTTCAGTGAGGTGAACGTTTTGTGTTACATCTGGCATGGGCAGTGTTGGACTTTTTGATGGTATTTTTCATATCAGACCATTGCACTGTGAAAAAAAAAAAAAAAAAAAAAAGGAAAAAAAAATATATAAATATATATATGTTTGGAAGTTGAACGTATACCTCTACACTAACAAGTCTGTCTTCTGCTTCTTTTGACCAGGGTCTTTGGGGGATGTATTTTGCAGCATCAAGCCATTTATTCTGTTCGTGATTCTCAATATTTCAGGAAAATTTACATTGAAAATAAACAAGAAATTATCTTTTTCTTTTTCCAGTGATGCTGTAAGGAATATAAATTTGTTACCATCAGTCTTGATTTCAGTTCTGTTACTGAGATGGTTTATCCAGTGTTTCAGACAGCATCAGATGGAAATGCTCTCAAAATAAAGTTAAGCTGTTGTTCTTTATACTTCTTGGATGCATTAAAGAAAGAGCAGGTCCATGTTTAAAAGAACTATGCTATAGGCTAAACTGCTGGAAATAAATGTGCAAACTGTACAGTTATCAAACAATTAACTTTTTGGACTGCATTGTGATCTACCCTCAGGGTAAAATAGAACAAAACACCTGTTAAATAGTGAAAAATCTAATTTTACTAAATCACCTTTATTTCCCTAATTTGCTTAGTTCTTGGGAAAAGCTGTGATCAGGAAAAATATTTTATTCCCACTGTGGAATGAAGTGCCAATTTGTTCCAGTTCCCTTCAGTGTATACTATACTTATATACAAAGTGAAATTCATTTGCAGGTGAACTGCATAGCTCCAGGAAGTTGCTACAGGAACAAAAAAAACCAAAACAAACTATTGCTTTTGTGCATGTGTGCTCCTGGAAGGCACACTTTTACTTTTCTAGGGATGGATTTTAGTGACTTAAGCCAATAGAAGTCACAATGTATCATATTCAAATCATATAAATTATTCTCTAAATGTTCTTGAGTCCTTATTTGTTCAGAAATGTAAAATATTAACAGCAGTCTTTTGTATACAAAATGCAAGGTGTATGGAAGAAAATTTCAGTCTTCATTATAGGTGTGATTTAATTAATAATATATTAGAAACCAACTTTTAACTTTAGAAACCAACCGAGTATAGTTTGCCCTTCTGCAATATTTAACATCCAAGTCTCTGTCACAAGTTAATTGGTCTTCTTTAACTCTTAAAGATCTCACAAATCCTGATTTGTACTAAACCTGAATTACACCAAAGAGCCTAAATTTTACCTGGTAAGGTACATCTTAAGACAACATTAAGATAGACTATGAAAAATCAGAACTAAATTTATTTTTTGAGGACATTACTGCTCATTTCAAAATCCCAGAGAAAAGGTGAAAAAGTGACTTCTGTGCATATTCCCCCCCAAACTTTAGGCAAGAGAAATGTATGTAAAACACTTTTCATGGTAGACTACCCAAAAGACAAAAAAGAAAGATAGAAAATGTGGATGAATGTTAAGTCTAAACTAGTTCTATGTCTACAGCTTGACATTTATATGGATATTTGGTAACTACCTGTTTAATGGCAATACAGAGGGTATGGGCAACACGGAAATTAAGTCATAACACCTGGGCTCAAATGTATAACACAGGGGTAAGACATAATTAACAGAAGAAAACAAATCACATACAAATGAGTCCCAAAACATTAATCCGTAATTACAATTAAGTTCAATTCAGAGCTTATATTTCCCCACCCACCCACAAAACTGACTTGAGATTATTTTTCTCCTTTTATTTTCAAAACAATTACATTATATATTAGCGGTATTATATTATCCCATAGAAATAGACACATATACTCCCTAATGATGACAATCATTTTCTAGAGAACAAAAGGTTCTGTTGCTTTTGGTTGTTTTAACATAAAATGTATCTTTGTTTATAATAATAAGCAATTAGTTCTGGCAATATCCCTGTTGCTCCCCAGCCAGCTGGAAGGAAAAGCAATTATGTAGTTGGCATTTCTTTTAGGACAGCAGCTTCAGAGTCACTGTAAAAACAAATATTTTCATCAGTGTTATTTTGATCTTTAAAAATAACTTCCCAAATTTCTTTCAAGAAACAATTGTCATCCTTTGTGATTCAACCCAAAACTGAATGACATTTGATAGTCAGAAGCTGATGTTTTGATCAGAAAGCAACATATATGGTTGTTTCAAAATGCTTTCAGGGATTTACCAGTGATTTCTAGTTAAGTATAGAAGAGAGAGATGGCAGACATGGGATGTCTGAGCAAAACAGATATGAATGAGGTTGTGAGTTCTAACGTCTATTGAAAGAATTACCTGAATGTTAGTCCCTTTTTCTATTGTATCTTTTAACTGATACCAGTTTTTGTAAGTAGCATTTTCTAGAAGTTAGATAAAAAGTAACAAATGTGAAAGAAAAAAGTTATGATCTAAGCATCCCCAAAAAAAGATAAAGGGATGAGATAATAAATAAATAAATAAATAAACAAACCCAGTAGAAAATTATAACTGCTGTCATTATTAGCTGGCTGATTTCTTTTTGGCATCGCAGTAGATCCTCAGGGAAGAACAGTGGGATGAAAACACGATATGATCTCTGGCATGGAAACAAGCAAAAATGTGATTTCTGAAACCGAGGGACCCTGTAAGAACAAATGTGATGTTGGTATCTAGACTGAGGAGCTGGAAGAACACTCTAATAAAAGTACAATACAAGGTTACAGATAATTGGGAAGGATCTCAATAGAAAGTAAAAAAACCACAACATTATGCATATCCACTGTAATAAAATATATTGTTATAAAGCCAGAAATCAAAATTAGTGACAGAATAGAATTACTAGGCAGAGATTTAATTTACTTTGAGAAAAAAATTAACTACCCAGATGTTTAGCCACAAATAATTAATATTTTTGGGTTTTGCAGAAATAGTAAAAAAATTGTCTGGGGAGATCTAGAAAGCATTTATTAAACTTTCAGTTCAAGAATGTGCTACAACTGAGGTGTATTGATTCAATTTTGACCAGTAGGTAGAGGGAAGTGATTCTCTCCCTCTATTCCAATCTTGTGAAAAACTACTTGGAGTACTGTGTCCAGCTCTTGAGCCTTCAATACAAGAAAGACATGGACCTGTTGGAGTAGGTCCAGGGGAGGCCCACAAAAATGATCAGAGGGATGGAACTCCTCTGCTGTGAAGACAGTTAGAGAGTTGAAGTTGTTCAGCCTGGAGAAGACAAGGCTCTGAGAAGACTGTATTGCTGTCTTCCAGTACTTAAAAGGGGCTTGTAAAAAGATGAGGACAGGCTTTTTAGAAGGACATGATTTTATAGGACAAAGGGTAATGCTTTTAAACTTAAGAGGATAGATTTTTTACTAGTTTTTTTACAATGAGGATGACGAAACACTGGAACAGGTTGACCAGGGAGGCTGTAGATGCCCCACCCCTGGAAATACTCTAAGTCAGATTGGACAGAGCTCTGAGCAACCTGATCTAGTTGAAGATGTCCCTGCTCATTGCAAGGGGTGTTGAATTAGATCACCTTTAAATGTGCCTTCCAACCCAAAGCACTTTATGATTGTATTATTCTAGCCCATGTTCTCTCTGATTTCCTGTCTTTTTTGTTTCTGTTTTTCTTTCAGTATTAAGAGTAAATACTGATAGGTACCTTTAAAAAGTAGACAGATTATGAAGCAATTTGACTAAAACAATAGTAGTCAAAGAAAGAAACTAAAAAAAGGAAGCTTTTGGAACAATATTCTGTAGGTACAGCAAGTAATGTTCTAATTCTTTGATAACTCAGGAGAGGATGGATTTTACCTCTAACAAAATATTGGCTGCAAACTGACAAGAATAAATTTGATGCCTTGCAGCAAAAGCATCTGCTAAGATCTACTTAAGGTCTTATAAATCTATCTTGTGGTACAACTTTGCTATACTAGACTAACATAATAAAACAAAAAACTAGACCTCTGACATTAAAACTAATTAGTAAGTAGAGTGAGGTTTGGGAAAGAGGCCCAGATGAGGTCAGCTGCACGGCAAAAAGTTTCTAAGTATGTAAAGGACCTGAAAAGTCAGTAATGCTATGCCAACAGTTCTTTCAGGTTTTAGCAAAAAAAAAACCCAACACACTTCACAATCAAAAAATCTTTATGGCTTTTGAAGGTAAGTAAAAGTCAGCAAGTTTTCTCAAGTTTGTATAAAATATCAGTCCCTGCTGAGACTGTAGTAACCACAGTGACTGTTTTAAGAAGCTTCTAGTCTTTGATCTCATCTCATCCTGGACAGCTATATAAAAAACACTTTGATTCAACTAATGATTACTTTTCCCCAAAACAATCACAGAATCACACAGAATCCTAGGGGTTGGAAGGGACCTTGAAAGATCATCTAGTCCAACCCTCCTGCCAGAGCAGGATCACCTAGAGCACACCACACAGGAACGTGTCCAGGCGGGTTTTGAATGCCTCCAGCGAAGGAGACTCCACAACCTCTCTGGGCAGCCTGTTCCAGTGCTCTGTCACTCTCACAGTAAAGAAGTTCTTCCTGATATTCACCTTGAACCTCCTATGCTCCATTTTGCATCCATTACCCCTTGGACTCTTACAATTTGAAGGACCATCTGGATTTTCTCTAAATAAAATGGCAGGGAGAAAAATGCAGGACTGTGAGAAGCATATCAGGATGCAAAAGCACTTAAATTATTAAAAGATAACATTCATATTCAGACAGATGAGTGAGGAAAATACTATATTGCTTTCACCTTCAACATCTCCCCCGAATTGTACATGCACGTTGCTACCCAGTTCTGATGATAGTCACTCCCTAGCAACATTCTCAGTAATTTTAAAAAATGTTCAGCTTCAGTATGGTCTTCCTGGAAAACCTGAGAAAGTAAAGTTTTCAGTTAATGTTTGGAAGTCTCACAGGTTCGTGCATACTTTGCTAATAGCAATATTTATTGCAAAAAAACAGATTAATCTCTCATGCTGTTTCTGAAATAGAATAATGTACCCTAGACTTATTGTCATGAGAATGGTCAAAATTTGGTCTCAGAAAAGCAATAATATAATTTAAATGTATACTAACTCATAACTAAAATAAAACTAAATTCAGGCCACAGAGCAGACTTGACAATGCATGTAATTTTAAAAAATTATTTCTAAATCTGGTGGTCAAAATCTCAGGCTTGGTACAACCTACTGGAGTGTTTAATGTTGGAATAAAAGCCTGTCCCATGGTTGTATTGCTCATCTGCAATGATAAAACTTGAGTAGACAGGTGGAAGAATAGCAGACTTAAAGCTTTGTGGGTCAGCCACAAAGAAAAGCCCTGCTGACACACACAAAGCATTAGCACTTAGAGGAAAACTTACTTATTGTACAAGTACTAATATATTAAGTTAGAATAGAAACTCTTGTACTGGTATGTACAAGCTTTCATAAGTCATTATCGGAAGGAGAATGATTAAATATTCATCAGTGTAAGAATATCTCAGTCAATAACAATAAGAAATAAAAGAATGACTGAACAATGATCTCTAAGAACTAAGCAAAACTAAAGAAGGAATATTAACTGCATGTCTTGACCATTAATTTCCAAAATTATGGCTCCTCAAGGAGTTATATTTTAGAAAGCTGTTTGCAGAAACTGCAGCAATTTTTCTTACTGTGCTGATCTATACGGTTTTTATTCAAAAGATGCAAAACAGGAAAGAAGATCAGATCAAAATCTAGAATGTTCTTTCACATCAACTTCACATTCTTGGTTCATAACTTTAAATCTCTGTTCACCATCTATTCATTCTCAGTCTTTTTCTCTAAAGTCTGCAGTAGGGCTAGAATTTCAGAGGCTGGTAGGATCATTATGCCTTTAGAAACAGACTTATAAAAAGCTTCTGCCAGGAAAGAAAAAATTAGAAAAATAAATTGTTTCAAATTATTTAATGCTGGCTGCAAGTATTAGTAAAGGGAACATGAATGAAGGTATTCTATTTACAAAAGTTGTGGTGGGTTTTTTTTAACAGAAATGTATACTTCTTTAGACACTTAGTTCTGGTGTCTGTTTGTTTGTTTGTTTGTCCTTTTGTTTGTTTCTCTTCACAGATGATATTTATTATTGATTGGAAAGATAATATTTTTAATGACAAACCAACCAAGGTAATCCTAAAGTCAACAGCTAACAGAAATGAACAAGTACAACACAATGAATATATGAATAACAATTGGTGCTCTTATCACAGACTCACAGAATCTTAGGGGTTGGAAGGGACCTCGAAAGACCATCTAGTCCAACCTCCCTCCCTAGAGCGCATCACACAGGAACTTGTCCAGGCAGGTTTTGAATGTCTCCAGTGAAGGAGACTCCACAACCTCTCTGGGAAGCCTGTTCCCATGCTCTCTCATTCTCACAGTAAAGAAGTTTTTTCTGACATTTACGTGGAACCTCCTGTGTTCCAGTTTGTACCCACTGCTTCTTGTCCTATCACTAGACATCACTGAAAAAAGCCTGGCTCTGTCCTCCAGACACTGGCCCTTAACTTATTTGTAAACATATGTAGGGTTAGACTCTCTTACATGCTAAGACTTGGGAAATGTGTGATTACATTTCCCTTTGAATAACCAGGCAAACTCAGCAGTAATCCCTAGAAGTATCTCTAAGTACTAAGTTAGTGGAAAGTAAGTACACACGTACCTTTTCCCATCTGGCAAATTAAGACAGGTTGTCCAGGGACCTTCTAGCCGGTGTAAAGATGTTAGCAATAACAAACTATATTCTTTATGAATAATTGTGAAGGTGCTTTGAGATAAAATTTACACGTTTAAAGCTTAGGATTTGGTATTCTATTGTTATTTTAATTAATTCCTACTGAATTATTAAGCTTCCTATTTTTTTCACTGTTCCTTTCGCAGCACTATTATCATTAATCTTGGACAATTTACTTTGTATTTACCTTGTATATCTTTCTAGCTCTACAGTATTTGATTATTTTATAGTGTATATATATATAAAATCATGTAGATGGAGAAAGATAAAACACAGTTTTCTCATAATCTTTCAGCCTTTATTGTCTTTCCTAAGTTACAAACTCATTTAGGTATTCTAACAGGGCTATAGCTTGGTGTATTAGTACTCAAAAACAAGAAACTATTGTTAATTTCAAGTTACTCTATGTCTGTCAGAATGGGCTATAAATTTCCAATTAAGCAAAGATTTTTAGGCAAGTTACTAATTTTTAAATTGCACAACAGAAGGGAGAAAAGCATAGGAAGGAAAACACAGTTACTGTGCCACTTCCTGTGCACTGAGATAGTGTTCATTGTAGTTATTAAAAAAAAAACCCACAACATATCTGGAGTTGCTTCAAATATTGCAAGTAATTACTCTTTTAGCATTGTCTCGCAATATGATATGATTTGAATGTTGTGACAAAACAGTAAGGGTCATAGCTAGAATATATAGAAAAAGAAAAAAAGGCAAGAGTGTAATATTTCAAGTGTGTCTTTTAAGTAGAATACTGCAACTAGAACTCTTGGTAGCAGATTCATATGCAAAATCAGCTTTCCTTAGCCAAAGATTCAAACTGATTTAAAAAAAAAAAACAGAGATTTGACTCACAGATAGCTTGTTTTGTTATTCCTCTGAATTGCTACGACATTTAAAATTCAAGAAAGCAAAAAAATCAACAACAACTCCAAAAGATATTGAGCTGAGTTTTCTGTCTGGTTTCTTAATCTGACCAAAGATATCCCCAAGCAAACTTTAAAAATTACAGAATGGTATATATTCAAGTAATGTCTACACATCTAATTTGTAAGTGTCGCTTTTAAAACTTCAGTCATATCTTGTGGTATCTTTGGCCAGACAGGGGTCTTTTAAAATGAAACTGTGAGACATTTTTCCCCTCTGTTCAAATACTTTTTTTGCCACACATCCTGTCAGTGAGAAAACAGCACCTCACCCTCCTTAGGCAAGGTGGTCCAACAAATTTAGCCAATACTTTACAGGTATGTATTTGTGAAGTGTATTCCTTATCAGTTCTATTCTATCTCTCCTAAATCCTGCTGGTATTCATACATTGTATGCCCCCCATCACATTTATTAACTTACATACCTGGCTTACAAAATACAGGTCTAAAAAGTTCAATATGAAGTTCAGCTCAGTGTGTAGAGTTGGCCTCAGCTGTTGCCTCCACAGTCAGCAGCCAGAGACACACCCTTTCTTTCTACAAAATCTGGGTAACATTTCTTGGATAATGGTATAAGAAAATTGAAAGAAATGGAAAAAAGAAGCTATGAAATGGGCTTCTCAATTCATAAGATAATGTGGCTATTTTTACTTCCTAATACGCATTCTGTAAAAGATCTGTGGTTATATATGCATGTCTATGAGATTCAGTTTCAACTAATTTCACTGATTTCCAGCCACTGCATCCTCCTAATCACTGGACTGTCAAGGAAGTTGTTCCCATACTAGAGCTCTTACATGATTAAAAACAAATGGAATGGTTCCAATAGGGAAGAACAAAAGCCCAAATTAAACTCAATGTTGGGAAATCTCAGGTCAGTGAAATTCAGGTTCTTAGTCAGAACAGTAGCAATGCCACACTAAGAATAAATAAACATTTTTGTTACAGTAGTACTATAATCTGAAAGAGAAGGGATCTTTTTTTAAATCCTTCTCTGTTGCCTTTCTGTGAGGGTGTCATGGTAATCAAGGTAAGCATGCAATTCCATATGTACAGAAAATTCACTTCCTACGATGCCTGGGATTCTTTGCTTTTCAGACTGTTGCTGGTAGTTGCAAACACCTACCTAACATAAACTCTGACAAATTGCCTAGAAACTATTCTCTTTGCAAATGGTCCTCCAATAATATGAAAATGCAGCAGTAGTTTTTTCCCCTTTGTGGAAACATGTTGTACTTTTTGGAAAGACAAGGTCAGTCTTTCAGAGCTGAAAACTATAATTCATCAATTTATTACCAAAAGAGTTTGTTGGGAAAACTATTCCTAAATATGATTAAAATGTTACAGGCAGAGGAAAAAAAAATAAAATCTTATATTTTAGCGCTATTATTTAATGATTATTTTTTTTAACTTTGAACATTTAGTATATTTATTTTCAATTTGGTAATTTTAAAAGCCTGTTTCATTCTCTTATTCCATCACAGAATTTCTCTGAAGGTCAATTTATTTCTTTTTTTCTGTCATCTCATACAAACCTGTAATTTGTTATGATAAGGGATCAGGATTCTTTCCTTTCTAATTCTCCAGAAAATATGTTCAACAGAACCCAAAGTGGAATTTTTTTGGCAGGTGGGAATCCTTAAAGGCTGAGTTGAGCTGATTCTCTGTTGAGCAAAATAATTTAGTGCAACTGTTGTGTAAAATTACGACTACACTGAAGTTGATCAATACTTGCTGTTACATAATTGTGCAGCTCCAATACAGGAAAACATGGCATAGCTGGTTCACCTTCGCTCATTGCCTGTTGCTCTCAGTGTTTGATAAATAAAATAAAGCAAGGCAAAAGAATATAAAACAGGACATCAGATGACAGAGTAAATTTCCGTTTCTTCTTTGGACAAACATTGATATGAATACTAATGAGCAAGCAGAGCACTCATGTTTCATGATAAACAAGATTGTAAAAAAAGGTTTGGAGTAAGGGAGTACATAGTGAATTTTATTCTCAACTCAATATTTTTCTGATGTCATCTATGTAATTTTAAATTTATTTTCCATTTAAATTATGCAGGCTATTTGCCATACTAAATTGACATTATCATTTAATCTCATCTCTCTATTTGTAAAGTGCCTATAAAATGACTCCAAAATGCAAGACTATGAAGATCAATGATATAATAAGCAGAATAAACCATAGGTCAATACATATCTTATTTTACAGAAAATTGCTTTTGATTTCACTGTACACTGAAAATTAAAGCCTAGTTTCTGACTTCAGTACTTTAAAATGATAATTACGTATGTGTTAGGAATGTCTTTTCACAGGTGTCACAGTACAACAACAAAAGAGCATTAACCAAATTATATTAAAAAAGATAATATAAGAATAAAATAAAATCTATATTCAATTATGCACACACATGCACACGGTCTAATATATCCCAATGTGTACACGTAATAATTCACAGATTATGTAATGTACAGAAGATGTGCTAAGTACCTGTAATTGCCACAAAATAATACTTTTTAACTATGCATCTAAGTGAAGAATATGTTACAGGAGCAAGGCAGAATTTCACACCCAGCACAAGTTTAAAAAGTAAGATTTTTCTTATTTTGCTAATTTTGGAGATTACTGATTTTCTGCTTGTCACGATCCGTGACCTATTATATCTCCTTATTGGAGTGTATTAACTTATCAGGATTTGCTGAGAGATCCACACGTGGGTATCGCCTCACACAGAGGATACAGGAACTTATGTCCCGACTTTTTTGAGTGAATAACCTGCTCAGTGCTTACTAATATTTCTAACAACAGCAAGGTTTATTGTGGGGAAAACAAAGCAATTTGGGGCAGGAGGTTCAAAAGGAGTGATTACAACACATTAAACATATATGGGTACACCTTAGTTACACAAGACAAAATTATATTTTTCCCTATAAGCTGGGGTAGCCGGAATTGTCTCACCACGGCAGTGCAGGTAGGATGAGCTGGGTAGCAAAGAGGCTGCGGGCACTCCAAGCGCAGGTCGCCCCCCCCCAGAGAGAAGCGGCTCCAGGACTTTGGGACTGGGGCTTTGGCAGCTGCAGCTGCGGCGAATGGCTCCGGGACTC
>NW_009952973.1:11089522-11115059 GCF_000747805.2 Chaetura pelagica | reverse complement strand
TTTGCAGGCGGCGCTGGGACTTTCAGGCAGGCAAGCGGCAGCAGCGGGGACGGGCAGCAGCGAGCAGCAGAGCGGGCAGGCAGGCAGCTCCCAGCAGCGGGGACGGGCGGCAGCGAGCAGCAGAGCGGGCAGGCAGCAGGGCAGCTCCCAGCAGCGGGGACGGGCGGCAGTGCGCGGCAGGAAAAATGGCGGCGGCAGGCTGTGTGTGTAGACGACCGCCTCGAACACACGAGGAGAGAGCGAGAGAGAGAGAGGGGCGTGCCGCGCTGCCTCTCTCATGGGGTTCTTCGGCGCCAGTTTTGCATTTCCGGGCTTTTCAGCCAATCAGACGGGACCTAGTCCTGCCCCTGCTTCCGGCCACGGCTCCTCCCCTGCAGCAGCTGCTCCCCCTCCCATACACACAGAGGGGGTTTCCTGCCGCGTGGAGACACCGTTTTAAGTCAGTTTTGTCGGCTGACTCAAAGACATTTCATGTTCGTGTAAGGAAATACCTGGTCCTTCACACTGCTTCATAATGTATCTTGTTTATTTTTGTTAATGTACAAACTATGAACAAACGTGTTCCTATTTAAATTTTTGGACTCTTAGAATTATGCCATTATCAACTAAGTTAATGCATTGCCATATATTGAGTATCAACTACAAATATTGTTGGAAATATTCTCTGTTGGTATGTTATTGGTTGGTCAGCTGAGATAGATGGCATTATTTCTGGGCTTGTTCTGGATTAATTCCAAGCAGCAGTGTTCAGATCAACTATGGGAACTTTTGCTGTACATGCATGTGCATAGGTCCACGTGTGCATCCGGATGGTGGTAACATAGTTTTTTCACATTCTTGTGGCCAAAATATGATTAATGTCTTACCTTTGTAGAAAGAAAGATTATCAGAATAAGTAGTTAGTGTTTAAACAATTGTAGTATTTTAATATCTTCATAAAATGATCTATATGTAATTTCCTTGAATAAATATTTAAGTGCGGTTCCCAGTCTTTCTGCTTTACAAATGCTGGTTGTCCAAACCATGCTATAAGGGGGGTTTATGAACTGTTTCTTGTTGCTAAGTTATTGAATTCAAAAGAGAATCAAGAATGATATTCCATCATCATAATCAGAAAACATTTTTTTACATTGAAAATAAAAGTCAAACCTTCGGCCTACAAATGTCTTTTTCACAACGTGTCATTTTCTGAGAGTTTAACAATGCTTTTGCTTTTGATATTGTTCTGTCATTCTTCCAGGCATGAAGGCACTAACATGGTTTACATTTAGCATGAAATTCACACCTTCAGAAAATCCATTATTTTAATCTGGAGTATGACCTTTTGCCTGAAGATTACTGGAATAAGTAAGCTAGTGTAATTTTTTCTGCCAGGAAGATCCATAATCCATATCCATCAGCCCAACCAGAACTCACATTAAATTGGTAACCAAATCTAGATCACAGAAGTCCTAGGAAGCCGCAGTTCATAATGTTGCAGCTGATATACTATCCTCTCTTCTTTTTTTAGAGCTAGCAAAATTCAGCTTTTGTGCATCTTTCTATTCAAGATGAGAAAATGATGATTCAGTCAGGCATAATTCACTTGATGAAATCCTCTTTACAAATAAAGTTTTGATTCCCTTAACACATCAGAAATCAAACAATACAGCAAAGTACTTTTTTTCATTGCTCTGAGATCTTTTTAGGTAGCATACACCGAAAAACTACTCAGCTTCCGTTTTAGCTCAGCGCAAAGCTATCTTTTTTTCATTGCTAAGCGTGTATTTATCAGAAAGCTGCACCCACTCAATCTGTAATCTCCACATTCCTGTTTTCCAAATTGTCTTTTATTTGCCCGGTACAGCAGTTGTGGCATATTGTAAACAAAAGCATTATAATTTGATTTAGTACATGGTACCACAAGCATGGATAGCAATGCACCATGTCATGAGGGCAGAAAATTATTAATTTTGCTTTGCCACTTAACCAGTACTTCAGGATTTTATGCCTTCAGGCAAAACACTGGCCAAAAAAGCATCTTCATTTCCCAGGTAAGCTCTTCTTTTGAGGGAGCTGTGTTCTTGGGATGGGGTTACTTAGTGGTTTAACCATGTTCTTACTTATCTTGTCTCAGATGAAAGGTGGTGATTACAGCTGTCAGGCTGAGTGAAGTCTCACTGAAACAAGAAAGGATGAGCAACGATTTGGCAGCAGATAGCACATTAACACTGAACAATATTTTCTTCTGCACAAGCTGGCACCAAGTTTCTTTCCAGAGGATTTTCTCCATCTATGTCAAGGCACTTCTCTTGCATGTCCAAGTTAAGAGGCCTGAGCAGAGCACTGATATCCCTTGTTTAAATTCAGGATGTGAAATTTAAATCAGTGTGACAATTTTCACCTTTGTTTTTCTCTTTATAAGTGGTTATAACTGCTACTATTATTTTCATTTTATAAATTTTAAGTCATTGAAAACTGAGGAAGAAGTTATTCAGCCTGAAAAAGAGAAGGCTCTGGGGAGACCAGGGGCCTGCAGGAAAGCTGGGTAGGAAGGCTTTTCATCAGAGAGGGTAGTGATAGGACAAGGGGTCACAGTTTTAAACTGAATGAGGGGAGATTTAGGTTAGACATCAGGAAGAAATTCTTCACCATGTGGGTAGTAAGGCACTGGACTAGGCTGCCCAGGGAGGTTGTGGAAGCCCCCTCCCTGAAGGTGTTTAATGCCAGCATGGGTGAGGCTTTGTGCAGCCTGGTCTAGTGTGAGGTGTCCCTGCTCATAGCGTGGAGGTTGGAACCTGATGACCTTTAAGGTCCCTTCCATCCTAACCATTCTATGACTCTATGAATACAGTCTTAAAAAACTGCTTCTGTGGCTGCCAGATTCTTCAGCTTCACTTCAGTATTCAATCACTTACAAAAGCAATCTGTTTTAAGTACTACATGTCCTTGAACATTAGTAGTTCAAATTTTAGTTTGCTTTGGAGGAAACCACTCATTCTCAATTCTGGTAGCAGGTTTGATTGCTGAGAAAAGTCAGAAAACAAATGAAAAAAAAAAAAAAGTAATAGCTGAGAAAAAATAGTCATGTATAAAAAAATACCAAAGTAAAACACAAGTTTACTATTCTCACTAAACAGTCATCTTGTTTTTCAAGTGGTTATTGAAGTGTAGGCGTGTCAGGTTTATTTGAATAATATCTACAAATCAATAAATTTTAATTTTAAATTATTAGTAAATAAATAAATTAAACCTTAACAGTTTGCCCATTCAGAGAAAAGAGTCTTCGAACACAAACCTTTAAATATCAACACATCCCAAATCTGAAGTGGTGCTCTTCACTGTAACTGGTAAATGCTACATGTTTTATTCAAATTCTTTAAAAGGTTTTGTGGCACTACTTGAGTGTTGCTATAGAGTCACAGTGCCCATAACACATGGCAGGGGCCTGACTCAGAACACTATTATTCCATATAACTTTTACTGTCTTTCCAGGATTTCTTGAAAACCACTTCCTTACTGCCACAGTTCTACATGTCTGCTTGTTCCTCCTTATTTATATCCAAATTCCCTATTCCCATTTTTCCATGCTGTTTCTCTATACAGATGTTTGCTGTTTTTTTCTTTTTGGAAGGTCTGTCAGATTCTCTCCTTATCAAAGGACCTTCGTTCAGCACTACTTCTTATCTCGTAATTACAAGTTTCCAACATCTTTCAGTCTCATAAATTCTTTACACTACGTCAACTATAAGTATCTAAGTCTCTGTTATGAGCAGTAGAATATTCTGAGTTGTAGAATACTTGTATTCATCTAATCATTTGCACATATTATTTCTTAGTACAAAATAACCCAATTACATGTTCCCGCACTATGGACATTGTGCATACAAGCAGATAGATAAACCATCCTGCTACAGGATATGCAGTTAAGTTAGACTGAGGTCATGGATCTGCTTTGCTTGTTCTAGTTCTTGCATTAAATGGCAAAAAATAAAAGATTTTTTCTTGAGCTTTTAGTATGTAATTTTCTTTTATCTCAAACTCAGGCAATATAGCTTTCCTATATAGATCACAGCAATGGGTCCTATAACTTCAGTGAAGCAAAAACCATACAGATGTCATTAAAAGACAACCAATCTATGCAGAGCCAATAAACCAGCAATTAGATAACTTACATCAGCATAAGCCAAAATAGACAACAGGAGTTAATTAGAAAATCTTATGCCTGCCTGTTTTCTTAAGGAAATTACCTTACTAGATTCTTCTTCCTTATCCCCCAAAACCCCTCTTGGAGAAAACATGTGGGGGGGAAGAAAAGAGTTAAATTAACTCTTAAATACTTTTAAATTGCTAGAAACTTACCTGGTAACTAAACATCCTTTAAAAAAAAAATCAATTAAAAAGATCAATTAAAAAAATCAATCTGATTAGGCTAAATAGAGCTACTGCTCAAGAATTCTTAAATAAATGGCTCACAAGTGCTAAAAAAGCTATAAAATATGTTATGCCTTCATAGTTTGCAGACCCTTTATACTTAGTTTCTGGACTAAGAAGATGAACAAAGAAGAATTACACATCACTGTCTCTGTTCCTATTGTAAATGCCTAAACTCATCTGAGCCAGAATTTTTTTGAATGCTTTCTCCCTTTCTCGGTGGAAAAAGCAAAGGACTGTGAGTTGGACTTTGAAAATTTTATGCTGTAGAGTTACCAACATTTGTTGGTTTTTTTTCTGGCAGCTGAGTAGCTCAGTGGTAGAGCCCTTCACATCTCTGTTACTTCAAACTGAATGGTCAAATGAGGATGAGCTCATGAGCTAAAGCCCACAGGAATGGAGGAGTTCTTGGTCAGAGTTTGAGTATCTAACACATCACTGTCCTTCCTTTCCTTTTCTTCTGCCATTCTGCTTAACAATAGCTTATTATGAATTACATTCTGCATGGCAAAGATAATCCCTTACATAACTGTATATAGCACTTAGCTTTAGTATCCCCTCCCTAGATATAGATATTTTCTAAATGCTTCTAAGAAGAATTAAGAATAATTTTAAAAGATTGTCCTCTCATAGATACTCACCCCATGCCTAGTACCCTCCTATTCAATTTTCATGTAAGTATCTTGATTAATTAAGGAATCTAGATAAGGGAAAAAAACAAAACAACAACAAAAAAAACCCAAAACAAACAAAAAAACAAAAACAAAAACCCACAAACAAACACCTTCTCCCGTCTCCTTACGTGCTTAGTCTTTGACTAGCAGGTTCTAATTGTGTTGTACTAAGGCAGTTGACTACTTTCTATAAGATGTGACTTCAGAGTTCATAATATCGCCTTTAGAAAGCTAGTCTTAAAAAATATTTTTTCATCACATTAATGTTGATGAAAGTTTTGTTGTAAAAATGTAGTAAAATTTAACTTTCAGCTGTGTTAGTTTATATGTATATTGAAATATATATTCTTCATGAGTCACAGGATTCTCAGCTTAAAACCTACAGCCCTAATTTCTACCAGAGTATGTTGTTTGATGAGACTGGCAAAATTTCAGATGCATTTCAAACATCACTCTCAGTCATTAAGACCCAGTGAACTGAAGACATTTAATTTCATTTTGTCCAGACTTAATCAGCTTTTTTACATGGGCATCTTCCAAACAGAAATTTGCTGCTTTTAAAAGAATCAGATTGTTCATGAAGATGAAACAAAGTTCCCTCTTGCCTTTCATTTGATTCTAGCAACAAAGATGAAACTCGATCTGTTTATGTTCTTCTAATGTATCCTTTTATGTCAGGTTACACCGCTTCAGTGAAGAAAGAAGATAATTTACGGAGTCTCTAGTCTTTGAAACAAGTCAGCTTCAGAGGTATTTCCACAGAAGCCCAGACCCTTTTCCTTGCTGCACCTTGCTGCCTTATGATTACTTGACAGCTCTTCTCCCTGGGGGGACTGTGAATATTTTGCAAACAGCCATCCAACTGTTGTCTCCAGACAAAAGAAAGTGGGGTCCTTCCTGCATACACTATGAATTTAAATCTTTGGGATTTCTCAGGAGATAGGCACTAAAGGGGTTCGATGAGGCTGGTTTTTTTTTGGGGGTGGGGGGAAAGGAAAAAGATACCTAAAGCTTCTTTGTTCCAGGTAGCAAGTCTTTCATTATATTTATTACCATTAAGAGGCCAGATTTTTGTCAAGTGGGGAAAAAAATACAGGTGTTCTGACTCCGTCCTGGTCCAGTGGAGCACAAGGTCTTGCCTTTCTAATACCTTAAAGATCTGTTAATGTACCTACCTTTCTTCCTCTGAAACAGAGATTCATTTTGTTAAAGCTTATCTGATAAGAGCTACTTCCTACAGTTCCATCACATTTTTATGTTGCAGCTTAAATTGCTTAACATTTCTTACATTAATTGGCAATTTTCTGTGGTCAGAATAATATATTTAAACGATGTGTTGTTTGTACTGAGAAAAAGTACATGAAATTTTATAGTGGTGATGAAGCAAAATCAGCAGGTGTGATTATCATGATAACTACACCCTTGGGTGCTTAGAAGCACATGGCAGCATCTGGTCCATAGTTATCTCTCCAGGGGTGAGATTATTTCATTATAACAACACTGCCCTAATGGCCCATTTCTTAAGTAGTATTCATGACCCTTATACAGATTCCTGCTTGCATTGAACAGCCAGAGTATCTCCCCCATCCCAGCTGTCTCTACTTTTATCTTTTTAATAGAATTCTTTCTCTGTTCATTTCTATTCATTAAGGAGGCACATTTAATACAAATGCAGAGTGCTTTGTCTTTAATACCAGAATTGCAGATTAACAAAATGCATGCCTTGGACAAAACCCAGTCATTCATACAGATTCTAGGTATAGCATAGCTGATTTTGTGCCACACATCTGGTGGAACCTGATCAGCATTATTTGACACGAAAACCTAAATGCCAGAATACGGGGCTTTTCCAGTGCTCTAAACAAAGAATAACATTCCTACCTTGGTACTGTATTATTACTAGAGAAGGTGTAAAAAGAATTGAGAACAGGGGCAAGAAGTTCTGATCCTTTCTCACCTCGCAGTCATTGACAAGCAGTGTGATTTTCAAATAGACTGAGGATACTCTAAATTGTTTAAGAGGAAGAACTACAGAATTTAAGAAACCCAGGGCTGGGCAATGCAGATATGAATTTAATACCACCTTTGCAAATTCCCATCATCATCATCTGACTCCTGGTATATGTCTTCTGCTGTGGCGGGACTATCTTCATGTATTTCAAATCCTGTGTCACCTAATTAAGTCTGGCTAGTAGTGTGCAATTATAAATGTTACATAAACATTTAATGAATACAGAAAAAAGAAAGTACTATAGTTGAAGGAAATTCTTTTTAGACTTCATATAATAAATTATTTTGCCACTTCCCTTTAAAGGTTAATGTATTTTCCCAGCAGTTTGAGTACAAAGGCTTCGAAAGAGGGGAAATGACAGGAAAGTGAGTGCTACCAAGTGAAAAACAAAGGCTTTCTTCCTCTTAATGGGACTCGAGACACCACTAATCTCATCTGGTTTAGCTGATAAGGGTACACATGAGATGGTGAAATAGATTCAAAAGAGAAATATTTCTTTATTAGGCACATTCAACTTTAGTTTGGTTTTTTAGTGTATTTTCTTCTTCATAAAAATAAAAAGCTGAGATTATTACTTCTCTCAAGGTACTAATCATTCAATGAGTTAAATCAATATTTTATTTTTTTTAATTGAGGGGATGTCACAAGATATTTCTTAATTAATTTCATAATTCCTGAGAGCAATTAAAAGGATTATTGTGAGAATGACTGTTGTAATTTAAATCAATTTTAGTACATAAGGTCCTTTTAGCATCATATCCTTTCTCCCTAGCAACAGTGGTTGGAGCATGACAGGGAAGTGAAATATGCCCACTGCATCCAGACAGCAGAAACACAAATTAGAGTATTTCATTGCCTGAGTTTCACACCTCCAATAAGTCTGAATAATACTTTTTTTTTTTTTTCTCCCCAGTATTTAATGTTTTAAAAATTTTCTATTATTAAAACATAGGATCCAAAGGAAAAATGTTTTTTAAGTAAGCCATGAAATTTGAATTCTTTCTTCCTTTTCCTGTGAAACATAACACACAAAATATGTGTGATTGAAAAAGCTGGAAGTAATAGATGATCTATAACCAGGTTTCAGGCATTGAAAATTAATGTTCTGTTACATCAGGATTCTTTTTTAACATTAACAAGTAATACAAAACTTGGAAACAGAAAAGCAATGACCTTTTAAGAAATTTACTTCTACATCTAAATTTTGGATTCACAACTCTACTCAAGAGGTAAGCAAAAGCACAACATGGTACTTTGCTTTCTCTTTTAAATTCAGGAATCCCAGCTCAGGAATCCCTTGAGAGCTCAGTGAATAATTTAATTCTCCCTCTGAAAGGGAAAAACGTCAAAATCCACAGGGTTTTTCTCTTAGAACATGTAAAGAAAATTGTCTTCCTTTGCAAGTCATAGTTTTGCCTCTCAGGCAGCCAGTCACTCAAGCACCTAACATAGTTCTGTGTCAATACTATACATGGAAAAGCAACAAGAAATTACATTCAGCCTTAACTTCAGATATTCCGGTTAAGTTCTTTGTTAGCATTTTTA
This sequence comes from Chaetura pelagica, assembly GCF_000747805.2. Lineage (NCBI taxonomy): Eukaryota > Metazoa > Chordata > Aves > Apodiformes > Apodidae > Chaetura > Chaetura pelagica. The sequence goes on along the minus strand of NW_009952973.1, from coordinate 11,106,416 downwards.
AACAACAGTTTCATGGAAGAAGGGAAAAACTGGTGTTTATCTCTTTTTTTTTTTTTTTTCAGTTGGATTTGTAAATACTTCTGCTTCCTAACAGAGCATAAATCAGTGAAACATGGGGGAACAAAAAAAAAAAAAAAAAGATATTTGAATAAACTAATTAAGCTCTGTTACTGGATGGTACCTGAGCAGTTCTCAATAATCAACAGAGAATGGGGAAGTTCTCAAGAAATCATTATTTGGATGCAAATCAAAGAGTAAAGTGGAATATTTAATTCCTAATTTGTAAAACAAATTGAAGGGAATTTCCCTTGCCTGACATAATATTCTATTTTGCACATGCCATCTGCAGGAGCAAATGTTACGCTGCTTTTCTGGGTTATAGTCTGTTCAGGAAAACATGTAGTCTTTTGCAGAACTTTTGTAATGTGAACTGTTCTATAGAAGCTGAAGTTATATGATTTTAAAAGATTACTCAAATCCTTAAACTTATTTTTAATCATCTTTTACAAAGGTCATGCTCCTTAGCAGTGTGAGGTACTGGCCATCAAGGTGTTTGTATGTCACTGAACTTTTCTATGAAAACATATTTGTAATTGAAAGGAAGAATTTTACTCAGGAACCTAAACTTCCTGTGCGCTTTCTTTTGCAATCACCTAAGAAATGCTAACTGACCTACAGCTGTAATATGGGAATGAGCCAGTGTTTTAGTGAGACATTTAACCACATATTTCATTGTACAAGTGGAAGTTCCTAGGGTCAATGTTTCCTTCAAGGTATCATTCATCCTTCTATATATGCCTATCACTGGAAATTTTCTTGCTTATGGCTGAAGAAATCTTTTTGTTGTAGTAAATAATCTAACCTTGAAGGAACAGTTATATTTCCAATAAGTCTGATTATTGCATTTGCAGGATCTAAAGTACATTTATTGCAGTATTTCTTTTCAAACAAGGGAAAAAATAGTCTTTTTTTTGAATTAAATTAAATGTTTTCAAGGAACAGAAAGCATTGAGAGCTGTGTATTTGTTGTAAAACTCATTTGTAAGTGCCAAATTCCACAACAGTGAAGAAAATTATTACCTTTTCCTGTTAAGTATGAAGATGTTTCAGATCATAGAAAATATAACAAAATTAGACAAGAGAAATAAACCATGGGAAAATACGGATGAAAAACATCATTAACAGGTCTGAAGAAAGGAACCCTACTTACAAAAATCACATGGTAAAACTTAGTAGATGAAGGGGAAAGAGGTTCAATATTAAATCATCATTATTTTGAATAAAACCATTAGGATTGTCTCTTTTAGCATTAAGCCATTACAGAACTATAATGCTCACTGTGATTATTTTTTTGATTAAAGTGTATAGCAATCCTGTCCTACAGGTTCTGTTACATATTTTATTTCACTAAACAAGCTATCTAATTTAAACAAAGATTTTCAAGAGCTTTGTCCATTCTGTAACGTAAGGAAAAGCCTACTTCATCAGTGGCAATACAATAGACAATAAAAAACAGATATTATAATATATTGCTTTAACTTTATCTCATCTAATTCTAACTATTAAAAAAAAATAATTTATTTGTAGGGTTCATATTTTCTCTAAGTATGTGACCGATTGTAAGTATTCCATGCCTAGATGGTTTCAGAGTTGAGAGTTCCTTTGTTAAGAACTAACAGAACAGTAGGACTATCTTCTTCACAATGAGATTATCCTTCCGTTAGACACATTTTTAACATATAAATAACTGTTTATAAAAACAAAACAAAACAAAACAAAAACCACCACAACTCAATACTTGCAAGATTTGACTTGTGTTTGTAGGTGAATGCCCAGAAAGACAAAAAGATGTTGCAAACATGTTGAAAAAGAACAAACAAGAACTAAGTATACAATTTATAGGTTATAGAATAAAATGAGCCTGGTTTTAGTCTGCTTTGGGAAAACAAACAAAAAAAGAACTTAAGAAACCCCTTTTATTTTGAAAAGCAGTTCATTTTTTTACTAACTGAAACTCTATAGAATTCAGAAGTTAATGCAAAAAGCATCATACTAAAATGTTCTAAAAATATATATTAGTTACTTACAAAGTTCCCTAAATGAGAAGGAAAACTGAACTCTATGTCCTATTTTAACTTCTACTGTACACATAGGATAAAGAATGATACAGCTTCACTGCACTTTTGACAGAGAATTGCCTTGACAGTAGCAGAACTTACAAATAACATCTCCTTCCAAATAGCATACGTGTTGTTTGTTCCTTACATAATTGAGATTACAAACTACTTGAAATGATAGTTTATAATTTCCTGGTACTCTTAGTGTATGGTAATGAAACTATTTACGTGTAATAAAGCAAAAAGCCATATAAGCATAAATCCCTCGTATATTAAATGAGTAATTCATTTTCTGACAATGGTTAAGCAGCTTCCTTTACAAAGATATTGAATAGTCAATGGCCTCTATCCTCAAGAATGCTGAGGAGAGATGCAGCAATTATTCTCAATAAGACAATGTGACCAAATAACTATTAAAGAGAAAGATTCTTGGAACAATCCAGTTTTAGCAAAAAAATTAAAAGATTTTAAAACTTCTATATATAATTGGGTGTTTGAATTTATTACAGCAGACATTTCAGCTCTTATTAAAAGTGATGAAGATAAAAGAAGCTGTTAGAAAAAGAAAAGTGTCTGTATATTTGCTGAGAATTTCCACCACCACAACAAAGATTATCTACCTATCAAGTTGATGTAAGGGTATTACTCCATGGCATATAAAGTAGCAGATTGGCTACTCATGAGCCAAAATATGTAATGAAAGATCTCATGAAAGACTGTAGCCAAACAGAAAATGACAACAGCTCATTCTGAACACAGAAAAACATGAATGAGAGAGTCCTCCTTCTACCATTTATTCAGAGATAAATGTTTGGAGATGATCCAACTCATTTCTCCGACCTTCTTCTCAACTCAAGATCGCCCTTCCCAGATCAGTCGCATTGCTGTAAGAAGACAGAAGCTAAGGACAACTCTCTCCTTCCTCCTTGTGGCACAGATATCCTGAATCTGCACAGTAAATTTTCTTGCTGTTTTCTTCAAATTATTCTTCTCAAAGGGAAAATATAAGCTAGGTTCAATAGCTAAACTTTCCTGTAGAATATTCCCAAATCATCACTGTCTCTTCTTTTCTCAAAGTCTGAAGCCACTGCTAGGATAAAGAAATCATTAACTGAGGCAGCAGTCTTGAACTCTCATAAGAGGTTTCTTCATAATTCTGAAATATAATTTCATCATCCTTCTCTTTACCCTCTTTTCCATCCTCAATAGGGGACAGAAATATCTGTTCAATATGTCTGCATTTTTTTGAATGTTAATAACCATATAAAAATGTCTGGTCAACACTTTTCTGGTCTGTTTTTTTAAGAAATGTTAATACTGGAGTCATTAGATGGGAGGACCTATAGGGGTTTTTCAACCCTTAAAATATTAGAAACAATTTATTGAATATAAATCAAGGTATTTTGAAGTTCAGTTAATTTAACTAAAGTCTTCAAAAAGTAAGATGTTTGCAGTTACATCTGCTGAAAACCTTCATGAACAGGTAAAGACATCATCGCATTGAGTACTTTACATTACCTCATAACGCGTTTTAAAATGCAGACAATAATAATGAATGTGATTCATAAAATATGTGATGCAGAATGTTGCTATCCCACCCCAGTGGTCATACTGATTTCAAACTGCAGATAACAGTTAGCACAAACTTCCTCCTGATTCAGTGATTTCTGAACAACTGAATTATCTTTTGGTAAGTTAGAGAATGCAGGCCAGGCCTATTAAAGCAGAAGTTCTTCCTGAAAAGCCTAGCATTAAAATCAGCAAAAACTCTAACTTCTTAATGACCAGATTTTTATTGTTTAAATGTACAGTACTTAACACCTCTGAACACTAGGAGAATAATCAATATGAAGAATATAAAAACCACAGAGCATACAGAATAGATGAAATAATTATTAGTGACTTATGTGCCTAGGTTTTGCAGTTTTCAAAATGTGTCAATTTATGAAATATATAGTATGTCTCTTTTATAATGTGCATGTTATGGGGTATCCTACAGACTATGTATTTTAGTGTTTCATTAAAATCACTAGGTTTCAGAGGAAGAAGGACCTAGAGTGCTCTTACTTTCTAGTTTTTTGGATGAGGAATTAATAGGTTAAACCTGCTATATTCTTGTTATTTTAATTTACAAATATTTGTCAGAAAAAAAGTAATTCAAAACAAACAGTCTTGGCTGACTGTATCTGCTGTAGACAGCAAGGTTTAAGATCCAACAAGATTTTCATTCCTTTAAATCCTTTAACATGAAACTACAGAAGAGAACTAACTTATCTAAATATCACAGAACCTTGGGTACAAAAAATAAGATCTGGTGCAAATTCATTTCTCAAAATGAATGGGATGGTGTAATTCTGCTTTAGTATGGACACTAGAAAAAAGCGGAAATTTGTCTTTGAGCTTTCCAAATCTGTTAAAGATACCTGCAAAGTTTTGGTGTATTGAGGAATTTCTGATGTCTTCAGTGTCATTTGTCAAATATAAAGGTCCTGGCACCTCTTTTGAAACTGTGATTACTGCCTTTGGCAATTTGTCATTGCCTACCTTGCTCCATCTGTTCTTGAGCTAAATAAAGTATGTTTGCTGTTAGAAAGTAATTTCTTTTGTATGATTGTTTTGAAGAATATTTAAAAAAAGTTATTCTTGCAAGTAGACACTGGAAGTTTACAAGAGGGAGAGTGCAAATTTGGAAACAGTTGACTACTAGGAATTACCTAACTGCTTGACATAACTGGACAAACATTTTACAGTAGTTCTATCTTCTAAAAGAATTTGAACAGTAGCACAGATGAGAGTTCTTTTTTACCACAAATTACTCCCTTCCTGAGACTCTTGAATGTTCATAAAAGCACAGAATTCTATATTATTTACAAAGCAGATCACCATCAGTACATACTGGTGCCTCTCAGTATATGTCTAGTAATTACTTCAAGGTCTTAATCTTTCAAATTAGTGAAATTAGCCAATGTACATGTGTTTTCTGATTCACTGATTTCCATCATCGAAGAGGCATGTGACAAAGTGTATTCACATGATCTGAGTACATTTAACCACTATGACTTTGATGATAATTAGCCATTCCTGCATTTGACTGGAGATTTTAATTCTTTTGGATGTTTCTTTTTTGGTAACTTGATTTTTTGATGTCTTAGTAAATAGCAATTTCAATTCTACTGCGAATGGCAGCAGCTCTTTAGAACACACAATTATATATTTGCTTTGTGCCTATGAGTATTTTTGTCACAATTTCTATTGCAAAAGCTGAAACGTTGATCTTTGAGTGCTGGAGTGTCGTTTCATTGACAATGAGATTAAGACCTAATTGCATATTGTAGACGTAAGAATTCCTCTATCAAGAAAATTAATGCTGAGCCATTACATAGAAACTGAAATTCTGAAAAATAAATAAATTCTTTCTTCTCTACCTGTGCTGGTACATCTGTTAAGGAAACAAGAAACAACACCAGACCTTCTAGGTAGACTAGGGAAGTGGTTGTCCCCCTGTACATGGCACCTCGAATACTGTGTTGAGTTTTGGACCCCCATATCTACTTGGTAACTGAAAACTTCAAAATTAATTGTCCATATTGGTAGGCATGAAAAGTCTTCTTTCCCATATATTATATATACTCATGTGAAAAGGACCAAGAATTTCCCAACTTAAATGCTTTACATTGGTTTTTTTTAACACAAATGACCCACACCTGAATAGCTGTGGAAATTTTGAACATCAGGAAATCAACCAGTCTAGAAGAGAGAACATCACTGTTAGGATTCCAAGTCTCCTTCTTTTACCCAGCATCTCATGTCCAAAGAAACAGAGTCCAATAACAAGATGCACAGTCATGTACATGTCTACTTAACAAATGGCAACCATCTCCATTTCAAAATGAATGCAATATCACAGCTCATTCAGATGAACCAGAAGGACATAAAAGCATAGGGATTAAAATTGGTGTTCAGTACTGAAGAAACACAAAATTACTCAGTAGGACTGAGGAGAACAGGTGATGAAATGTGTATGCTCAGCTTTACAAAGAGTAGTAAGAAGCACCTGACACAAGAGGGACATGAAGCTGTTGGAGCGAGTCCACAGGAGGGTCACAAAGATGATCAGAGGACTAGAGCACCTGACCTATAAAGACAGGCTGAGAGAGTTGGGGCTGTTCCTCCTGGAGAAGAGAAAGCTCTGAGGAGACTTTATAGCTGCCTTCCAGTACTTGAAGGGAGCCTACAGGAAAGCTGGGGATGGACTTTTTACAAGGGCATGTCCTGATAGAACAAGAGGTAATGGCTTTAAACTGAAAGAGGGTAGATGTAGGTTAGATATTAAGAAGTTGTTGACTGTGAGATTGGTGAGACACTGGAACATGTTGCTCAGGGAAGCTGTGGATGCCCCATTACTAAAGTGTTCAAGGCCAGGTTGAATGGGACTTCAAGAAACTCAATCTAGTGGGAGGTGTCCCTTCCCATCCAGGAGGTTTGGAACTAGATGATCTTTAAGGTCCCTTCCAACCCAAATAATTCTACAATTCTGTGATTCTAAGCATATGAGTATTGTGTGTGCCTAGTGTCACGATCCGGTATTCGGATACGTGGCAATTTTTTATAAAGGTGATCCCAACTGGTGAAATTAAGACGCAAATGAGGTCAGATGTCATATGCACAACAAACTTTTATTAGAGTAACAAAGCAAAGGTCCCTAGAGCGGATAGGACAGGCAGGAAAACAGAGACAGAAAAGAGAGGAGAAAGCAGAGAGGCAGAGGACAGCAAGCGAGAGAGCATAGTTACCACCCACGGTGCAGCGATGTCGTCGGTGGGGAAGTGGTTCCTGGTGGAAAAATACTTCTTCTTCCCATTCTTCTTGTTCCTCTTCTTTCTCTTCGGTCCCAAACTTTTATACAGTTTTTGGCCACTGCCCCCCTCCCTCCCACTTTTCTTTCCAAAGTAGGGAAAAACTCCTATCTTCTTCCTCCGAGATAGGAGGGGGGGCGGGGAGGGTAGGTATGGCACCAGGTTAAGTCCTGCAGATAGTCTTTGTTTGCTGTGGTGTCTGCATAATGAAGGGAGGATAAGTCCACTGGCACCACAGGTTTAGCATACTCCCAGAGACAGCTGCAAATCTCTTTAGTCCTTCTGCAGATCTCAACAGATGTTGTTTCTCAGATGCCACAAGACACACAACAGATATCTTGAGTGCCAGAGTCCATCACTTATCTCTTGGATTGTTCGAGACAAACACTGTAAATTCTGAATACCACACCTAGTTTTACCCTGTTCTTGGTGTTTATCGTATTAATGTCCACATTTTCATCTTTACCAATTGAGATTGCAATGTTTTTGGGACACAAAAAAGTTACCTAATGTGTTTAGAGAACATCTACTTCTTCCTAATACTACCAAACTCTACTTAATAAATATATTTCTTTAACATATTTTTTGTTTTATTTGCAATATGCTTGTCAGAAGCAGAGGTCACTATATTTATAGCCATTAACTGGACAGAAGGTCAAAATTATTATCTAATGTCACTTTTTTCATCTTTAATTAAATTCTATTTGCATGCACTGCAGGAATAGCTACAAAATTAAGTTAAATAGCTCTGTATTTTAATGTTTATTAGTAGAAGGTCATGATGACAACAGCTCCCTTTTGCAAGATTAACAATTTTAGTCCAGAAACCAGTTAATATATGCTTTTTATCAGTTTCAATTCTTGTATATCCAAAGTTTCCATTTTTATCAAAGCACTATAGTGGCTGTTGATAAGAAAGCCAGCCAACTACCTCTTGCTCTTCCTTCATGGTTATACAGTTCTTTATCATCATGAGCAGATACAACGACACAATGCAGATAAAGAATAAAAAAAAATTAATTGTAACCCTCTACCCAATTCTTAGAAGACAAGCAGATTAAGAAACCAGACCTCAAGATATTCTCTGATGTCTATCATTGTGACAAATTACTGCTGAAAAAAAGTCAAGACAGACACAATGCAAGGGCCAAATCCAGCTCTAGTACATTTAACTAATTTTGTTATTATTTCAGAACAGAAAGCATGGTTTTGTCAGCAGTGCCATATGTCATCTAAAAATAATAATACATAAATTTCATATCCTAATTTTATGTGCTTTACAATGCAAGCCTTTCTCCCCTCTCTCATAGGGATGTCTAGAAGCATCGAGTGTGCTCTTCCCTGGCAACAGAATTTACAGTATTAGTATTCTGGGAAACTGTACATTTTAGTTGTTTCATAGGAAATAACCCTTGAAAGACCCTTGAGAAGTTGTCTAATCCATTCACTGCCCCACAACAGTGAAACTACTCCTGGCAGGTATTTGTCTAATTTACTTTTGAGAATCCCTAGTTATAAAGATTCTACAGTCTTCTCACTCAAATTAATGCTTAACTGTCCATACTGTTGGCAAGCCTTTTTACTATACCTTCTTTGATTCACTTTTACTTATTATTCCTCGCCTTAATCCCATGACAATGAGTTTACACCTTTCTCATTTTCAGCAGTCTAGTCCTGTATCCTTAGCATTCTCTTACTGACTAATCAGCTCTAAATACTCCTGACTTTGTAGATCACCTATCATTATTATAATTCTGCATTGATCTCTCACCAGTTATTCTGTTTTATCTTTCTTGAAAGAATAATGCCTACAGTGGGATATGAAAATCTACTAGATGCTTTATCAGCACTGAGCAGTCTAGAGGACACAGCTCACATGACTTTCATATAGTTCTACCCAGTCTCTTTCTGCAACAATGTATCATTGAGCCACACAGTTTGCTTTGATTTTCTTATTTTCTTCTGAGTCCTTTTAACTTAACCATTCACACGGTACTCATTTAGGGTGACTCTCAGGATCTCTTTTGCTGTAAACTGTCCAAAATTTTTTTCTGCTTAACTCTGTAGTTTATCTGAGCTAGAGCATCTTCTCATAATGGTCTGCCTTGTCTTGCTTCTTACATACTCCTAAGTGTTCCAACACTATGTCAGTGCGCCTCACTTGGCATGAAATCTAGTATGGAGCTACTACATTAAGTTTCAGTATAAGATATAGTTAATAAAATCACAGGCTGGAGAACTGCTGACTGAAGTATGTAACTGCTCTAGAAGAGGCCTGTGGACTGAGAAACTGAAAACATTCAAATATATTGTAAAAGGCACCAGCCTAAAACCATCTAAAGTGCTATTCAGTGCCATACTCCACCCTGTTCAAGAAGGTACTAGGTACAGATGGTGACTGCGAATCTATTGCCCAGCATGAAGTGAGAATAAAGATGCTACAGATTGCTAGACATTTTGTACTCACACTACTTGAAAAAAAAGCGCCATAATTGACCTGATCTAGTGCTGGCAATAAGCTGTACAAGCTGTAGTTAGTGCCTTTCAGAAGCCCCTATCACCAACACTATGACTGCATGATTCAGTAAATATATAAAAGCTAAGCGTAACTCCAGGTCATATGTGCAGACCTCCTGCTTGGCCAGTCATCCCTCTGCAACTGTTTACTTCTCACTGCAGTACTTTGACCGTGTCCTTCTGGATGGGCATCTTATTTTTTTCAGACAATTATTCACTACCTTTTTGCATTGTAACCTTACCCTTCAAAAGGGTATCATTCCCAGCCAGCCAACATGTGCTGTCTTACCAAGGTGTACTGCAAATTCCATCACTCAAGTAATTAAATAGTAAGTCAATGCTGGAGGAGCACCTTTTGGACTCAGTAGGAATCATTGTGGCCATGGGACACATTATGGGATGCAGAGAAATTTTGGGATTGCGCAGATCTTTGGGATGCAGAGATGTTTGGGGGGGGGGGGGGGGTGAATAAGGGAAAACCACAAAATCACAACTACACAAAACTATCAACAACACACAAGGCAAAAAAAAGCCCACTATGCCCACTAGAAAGTGTTCTGAAGTGCCATATCTTGAAGTGCCGTTTCTTGAAGACCTCCAGGGATGGTGACTGCTTGAGCAGCCTGTTCCAGTGCCTGACCACTCTTTTGGTAAAAAAAATTCTTCCTAATATCTGATCTAAACCTCCTCTGCAGCAACTTCAGGCCATTTCTTCTAGTCCTATCACTACTCAATTGGGAGAAGAAGCCAATGCCCACCTCCCTACAACTTCCCTTCAGATGTAGAGAGCAATGTCTCCTAACAGCATTCTCTTCTCCAAACTAAAAAAATTCAAATTCCCTCAGCCTCTCTTCATAGTACGTGCTCTCTAGACCCTTCACCAGGTTGGCTGGTCTTCTCTGGATGTGTTTCAGCATGTCAATGTCCTACTTGTGGTGAGGGGCCCAAAACTGAACACAGAACTCGAGATGCGGCATCACCAGTTTTGAGTACAGGGGCATGATCTTCTCTACCCCTGCTGGCTACACTGTTCTTGATGCAGACCAGGATGCTTTTGGCCTTCTTGGCCACCTGGGCACATTGCTGGCTTATGTTAAGCTGGCTGTCATCCAGCACTCCCAGGTCCTTTTCCTTTGGGCAGCTTTCCAGCCACTCCTCCCTGAAACCTGTAACGCTGCATGGAGTTGTTGTGACAAAAATGCAAGACCCAACACTTGGCCTTATTGAACCTCATATAACTGGCCTCAGTCTGTCCAGGTCCCTCTGCAGACATATCCTACTCTCAAGCAGATCAACACTCCCATCCAATTTGGTGTTGTCTGTAAACTTACAAAGCACTCATCTCCTCATCTAAATCATTAATAAAGATACTGGTGGTTCCTAGATGACATTCTGCTGGCATATCTTCATATGTATGTATGCGTGCATCTCTAAGAGCAAGAGCACAGAGGGCTTCATCCCCCTGAGGATTCAGGGGAAACCTGGCCAGCTTCTTGTGCATGTGTGCCTGGGCAACTGTGTGCATCCAGTGAGAGTAGGGCTGTGGCCTCAGGGGCTCACAGGTCCATGGGCCAGCTGCTAAAGATACTGGGATTCAGGTGCAGCTACTGGGCAGACTGAGTGTCTGACTGAATTGTGCAACTAGAAAAAAAACCTCACAACAAAACCCAAAACTAACAGTGCAGTTATTCACACTGTAAAGTTACTGAAATGAGATCAAAGTCCCTTGTAATTTCATAATGCAGATGGCACCACTTATTTATACAAAGTTGCATTAGATATATTAAATAGAACTCTGGTGTCTCTAGACTCTTCTTTCTTCTTTGTGTAAAGAAAATCAGCATGCCACAACATCCAACAAATAGGACTGCAAAGCAAACCAGGGCTAAAATAATTGTTTAAGAATCGGTTACTCTTTATCTAACCCTTCACTCCCTGACTTTGTCAATTCACATAGGATATATATCTGAGAAAATGTACTGTTTGATCTGTTACAGCTAAATCCTGGCAGTATTATTGAATTACTTAATTCAGGATTATTGTTTCCATGATATAGTTACCTGTTCTCCAAACATATCTTGGATACATTTGCACAACTCTCCTGGATTTTTCTGTCTGAAGAAAGCTGACATTCATCTGCACTTCATCTGTTTTGTTCTTCATTTCTGATTGGGATATCGTTACTGGTTGTTGTGTTTTGTTTTTTTTCTTTCCTCTTCCTTTTTCTTCACTATTGTTCTGGCTGACACATTACTTGATTTTTTATTATAATTTTTTTTAATCTGGCATATGTATTTATTATTATAATCCCCTTAAAGAACAGTCTATGAGGATGCATGGATGCCATACACATAATAAGATGAATTATGTAAGAACTATAAAACACTTTTCATAGCACTTACAAGGTATCACTTTTGGGCTATATGATATTTTTGTGAGATTTTAAAGCAATTGTGTTTAAAACTGATGTTTGAAAAAAGGCTTTGAATATGCATTTCCCCTAAAATGACTTTTCTAACATCTCCAACATTTAACATTGCCTATTAAAATAGCTTCAGAATTTTTAGAAGTTTTTCCCTCTAAGAACACTTATCCAGTACCTTTTTTCCTACTTTCAGGCAAGCAGTCTCTTTACAGAATTTTAGATCAATTTTGGACTTTATGTTTCTAATCAATAAAATGAACCTTATGGAAAAGACGTCCAACATTTTCCTTGTAGTAACTAAAAAATCCCAAGGTGTTCAGCATTCTGCCAGAGCCAGAGGTGAATTTACCACCTTAAACCACACCAAATTGGGGAAGATATGCACTCTTCTGTGAGGTCTTCTGATTCTTCTAATTTTATGCTGTGCATCACACTGCTTGTTGTGAAATGTGGTGTGAAATGGCAGAAATGGCAGAAAAATCTTTAAACTACATTACACAGGAAAAAGCCTGTAACTCAACTATCCAGTCTAATAATTGTGGTTTAGTAGACCCAAACATGCTATGGATATATAGTGTTACTTCTCATGGTAAAAACTACATTTGAAGACAATGTAATTACTGTGTATATAAAGAACTGGAAAAGCACAGAAATAAAATAAACATGTACTTATCCCATGCCATGACAAGCTAACTGAGGCTTCAATTGAATATATATATTTATAAAATTGCTTTTGACAATTCACAAGATCTGATTATGTGGCAGGATGCTCTGACAAAGAATTTGATTATATGGTGTGCTGAGCTGTGGCCAGTAAATAACAACATTTGCTGTTCATGCTTCTACTTGTTATTGTTAGAAAAGTGACACAATATTGAAAATTAACAAGTGTCATAAGCAAATCAATTATTGATGCAGGACAATGTATATACCATTTGAAAAAGGTAGAGAGGATAAGTCATTTTACTTCTGCTGCATCAAGGTATTTATTAAGTGGCTGCAAGTGAAATGTCAATCTTTATGCATGAGCCATAAATGGGTCAAAGTAAATAACACAGGAAAAGTTATTGTCTATATTATTTGAAAAATATTGTAAGTTTATATGGGTAGTAGTTTCTCAGTGAGTGTTATCTGATCAGTTCTCGTCATAAACAAGAATGTTTTTGGTTAAAATGTTCAAGTCCACTCCAAAGTTTCTGTGTTTCTAGAAATTAGTTTTCACACCCATATCTTCTTTCAAATTCATACAACACTGAAAGTAATTAAATTAAAAATGCTACTACATGTCATAAAGACACAGAAATCCATATTTTCTTTAGAATAATTTCTGGTTTTTTTCTCCTCCAGAGAATTGTCCTTTGCTATAAAATCTATAACAAAGGAAATTACAAGGTTTTGTTATGAAATCATACAAAAATTTATTAAAATTCTAGAAGAAAACTGTATTTGAACTGTATTCAAACTTTTCCATTCTGGAAAATAACATTTGGCAGAAGAAACTGGTTTTTTTCATCAAACTTACTTTTGAATTTAACTCTGCTAGTTTGTGGGGTTTTTGGGGGTGTTTTTTGTGGGTTTGTTTGTATGTTTTTGTGGTTTTTTTTGTTTTAGTTTGTTTTAGTTAGTTTGTTTTTTGGTTGTTTTTTTTGGGGGGAGGGGTTGTGGTTTGTGTGTTGTTTTTTTTTTACTCTACATTACATAACAGTGAGTTTGAAATTCTTTAAACAATGCCCTGTCATCTCTCAGAATTTATTTTGTCATAATGAATCATTAAAAAAAATTACCCTCATAGAATCAGAAAACAACAGATACCGGAAGGTGCCTTGAAAGATCATGTGGTCCAGCCTCTTGTGGGATAGGGAGCTTAGATGACATTATATAGCACCCTGTTCTTTCCCACTTCTATCGCTAAAATTTTTACGAATACAAGTTTTAATGCTTAAAGGTCCATTTCTTGCCTTATGCATGTAGGTACAGTATAGAGTGATAACAGAAGCATGCAATTCTACTTTTGTTATTGCTGGTACCATGTAAAAAAAGTTAGAACATTAAATTTCCTATTTTGAAGTGTTGAATTGCACTTTACAAAAGAAACAGAAAACACCTGAATATATAAATAAATCAACACAAACTGGGTAGAAAGTAACAACCTGTGTAAAATACTGAAGTAAAATTAAATGCATTTTTTCTCAAGATGACATATAACACATCAGCATTTAGTAGTCTATAAGTTGGCATCATCCTAAAGAACATACTTTAACACTATTTTACACTAGAAACTGCTGTGAAATACAAATACTAATAAGCATTCATAGCTGATTTACAAACTATGGGAATATATATATATATGTAGTGAAAAAAAATGTCCAAATACTTCTGCCTCCTTGAACATTTCCAAAAAAAATTATTTCAAATGAGATTACAAATAAAAATTGTATGTCTTATAAACTGGCAAAGAGCAATAAAATCTAAAATAGACTATTAATTGAAAATCACATTATTTAATAAATAAATAAATAAATAAAAAAAATGGTAGAACTCAAACAAACATACAGCTCATCACTCAATTGTAAAGTATTGAAATATTGCCTTCTAAAATTGGAAAGTGTTTAAAAATGTATTGAAGAATAAAAGTCAGAGGAATGTAGACAATTTAAATAGAAGTTGTTCAAATTTCTCCAGTAAAAATTTGTCCCAAAGTATACAGAACCACCAAATATTAAACATGAGAGTTTGTTTTTAGAACAAGGAATGAGATATAAAGTACTCTAGATAAGGCTGGCCAAACAGATGCAGCTTTGTTTTTAAATAATATGTTTTCTAAAACAGTGGAAATAGATTGATATTTCAAAATGTATTTGTAACATAAACTCTTAAGAAACTATTTTTATGAATTATATTTTTTTGTTGTTGTTTCATTCTTGCTTTTTTTTTCAGTCTAAACACATGGTATAACTGACAAAAAAGTCATTAAATATTTTGGATGACACATTTATACTTTGAAGAATATAAAATTATTTTAATACGTTATCCAGATCGATCAAGAGCTTTTTAAATCTATCTACTGTTTACTCCTTGTCTAATATACAAGTCTGATAATTACTTAATTTTCCAGAGAGATTGTAGCAGCCTTTTGCGTTTGTACATAATTTTAAGTCTACATTTACAAAGATACTGTACAAAGAAAATAAAGCATATGGTAGTGCATTGAAACAAATATAATATTTTGTGAGGTATTTCTATTTGTGGACTGAATAGAAGCTTACATATCTCTATAAACACTAACATAATATGAGTTATGAATAAACAAGATAAGATTATTTTAACTGAGTTATTTAATTTAAAATTAAGATTGCATGACCTGCAACATACTCTCAACTAAGACAAGAATAAGGATGTCATAGCTTGATTTCACCTCTTGTAGAAAGATTTGTGGATTACTCCACATAGGAAGTGAGATAATATATCACCCAAGCAACAGAGATATGACTAATCCTAAAGGATAATGCAAAGATTTTAGTGTAAGATGGGAAATGTTACATGCATCAACAAGTTCAACAAAGCAGAGACTCATACACAAGCTTTTTAGTGTTTTTCCAAAACCTTCTGTGTTAATTACTATTTATGGGGTAGGTACAGTATGGAAGGGAAATCTTAAATCTACCAACTGAGTATTTCTGCAACTAAGGGCTTATTTCTCTTAGAGTAAGACCACTCCAGAAATAATTGAATAGACTAGAAGAAAAAAAACAAAACACAAAACAACAAATACATTTTGAAGTTTTTTTTCATGATCTTGGCAATTTCTCCATTTACTCTAGCTGGTATCTCTCTATATATATTCCCATACTCTCTATGTTGAAGATTATTCAGAATACAGATATAGGAGTATTGCAGGAAAGGTAAGGCAGAGGATTTTTCAGTGGTTTCTTGGCAGTATTTGGAACAAATTTACTATAAAAAAAATAAGTGAGAGTTTCATGGACTATGAGCTGCATTGTATAGGTGGATTCTATTATCTTTTAAACAAGGTCCCTCAAATAAAGCAAGTATTCTCATATTCCTGCTTTGTCCCTAATTTCAAGTGGACTCCCAACACCATAAAATATATGGAAAATCAGACAATTTAAAAATAGCAGACAAAAGAACATGTCAGAGTAAGGCAAAAATGAAAAAAAAAAAAATTGAATGAATAAGTCTGAAAATTCAAGGAAGAGCAGGATGTTACAGTAAGGAAAAAAAGACAGCTAAGGAGACAAAGAAGTTAAATAAGATAAGAGGAAACACGAAAAACTGAAACACATCAAGCAAGAGAAACATTAAATCAATTATTACCTTGGTTACCTAGCCAAGAAGTTCAGAGTAGAAGAACAATAAATTTCAGTATTCAGTGAGAACATGAAAGTTGGAGAAATTAACTTAGCATACTGTCACGATCCGTGACCTATTATATCTCCTTATTGGAGTGTATTAACTTATCAGGATTTGCTGAGAGATCCACACGTGGGTATCGCCTCACACAGAGGATACAGGAACTTATGTCCTGACTTTTTTGAGTGAATAACTCGCTCAGTGCTTACTAAATTTCTAACAACAGCAAGGTTTATTGTGGGGAAAACAAAGCAATTTGGGGCAGGAGGTTCAAAAGGAGTGATTACAACACATTAAACATATATGGGTACACCTTAGTTACACATCTTATTCACGTGAGGGAAGCAGAGGGGAGGGATTTGCCCGAATGGCTGGATTATATTTTCCCCTATAAGCTGGGGTAGCCGGAATTGTCTCACCACGGCAGTGCAGGTTCGATGAGCTGGGTGCAAAGAGGCTGCAGGCACTCCAAGCGCAGGCCGCCCCCCCCACCACAAAGCGGCGACAGTCGGTGCGCGGCTCCGGGACCGTAGGTGTGCAGACGCTGGAAACGCGGCGGTTTAAGCGGCGCTGGGACTTTTGGCAGCAGCGGCGGCGGGCAGGCAAGC
>NW_009952973.1:11059149-11089471 GCF_000747805.2 Chaetura pelagica | reverse complement strand
GTGTCGCGCTGCCTCTCTCATGGGGTTCTTCGGCGCCAGTTTTGCATTTCCGGGCTTTTCAGCCAATCAGACGGGACCTAGTCCTGCCCCTGCTTCCGGCCACGGCTCCTCCCCTGCAGCAGCTGCTCCCCCCCCCATACACACAGAGGGGGTTCAGCGCCGTGTGGAGACACCGTGTTAAGTCAGTTTTGTCGGCTGACTCAAAGGACATTTCATGTTCGTGTAAGGAAATACCTGGTCCTTCACACATACAAAAAAGCAACTATGGCTAATTATTATTATATTTGTGTTGTCATAACGACTTGAACCATCTTTCAAGGATTCTTTGGAGGCTTTAAATTTAATTTGAGTAAAATACCTCAGTCCTTAGTTCACTGTTGTGTCCAATGGAAAATAAATTTAAAAACCACATTAGAAACGCCCCCCCCCACAAACAACAAACAAACCACAACAAAGCACTCTTTCTAGTTTCGTAACACCATAATGTCTTCTTAGACAGACATTTAAAACTTCTGTTTTCTGAGTTTTACGTGTTTTCACCCCTTAGATTCTTAACATCATCTGTATGTTTCATTGCAGAAGTGATGTATGACTGCATCCATGATAAGGTTTTATCCATAACTTACAAAACTGTAGTAACACTATTGCTTCATGCACAAAAATGGTTCCAGAAAGTTTTTGTAACTCACACTTTGACAACCAGCTGCAGAATCCATGCCTGTTACTACTTCATAAAATCTCCTTGTAGGTTTATACATGTTTAAATAGAGGCTGGTTCTAATCTGAGAATGTGGGCCTACTTATCTTTTGCATGCTTACACATCCTGGGAGCAGATGTTGGGGAAGCACTTGAAAGGAAGAAAAAGCTTTCCATTTTTAACAAAGTGAATTTTAGAACAGAGCAAGCAACACATGGACTTTTAATGATAATGTTTGCCTACGGTAAACAGTACCCTTGGTAAGTCCCAGTTTAATTTGGGCTGCATATATATTATTTCTAAAGTACATTTTACAAAATGAAGAAAATTCCAGCAAAGTACTTGTGACTGAATAAACAATGCAAGGGATTAGGGAGCAGAAAATCCTCCAACACAACCCAGTAATGAGTCATCTATCTGGGTTTAGAAGAATTTAAATTTACTGTGATGTTTTTACTGTTCTGGTTTTTGTTTGTTGTTTGTTGTTCTGGTTTGTTGTTGTTTTTTGTTTGGTTGTTTTTTTAACTTTCAAAACTAGGATTTAAGCAGCTCTAAGCTTAAGCCAAAGCATGCAGGAATTTTCAATATAGTGATTTAGTCATAATTCTCTTTGTATTCAGCTTAGTAGAGAAGCTCTAGAATACCAAATATTTCCAGAATCCAAAGTATGGCAAAATAAGAACAAAATATATATATATATATATATATATAAAAATAAAATAATTGAAAACAAAACAAAACAGAACAACAGTAACTATGCAAGTATGCGTATATACATGCACATATATAGATATATACACAGTGAGAGACAATACAACCCAAAATTTTGAAAGCATTTATTGGACCGAGAGCTAAAAGGAAGCTGGAGAAGTAAGCATAATTTATCCAAACAAGAGCAAACCCTAGATTAATTGACCTATGTGACAACAACAACAAAAAACTTCAGGAAATGTTCTGAAGCAGCTGGTAATATGATCTTGTCAGAGAATATTCCAAGTGGAATAAGTAATGAATGAGAAAGCCTTTATTTCAGAATAAGCTGGCGTGCATGTGGCTGTCCTTTGATGTGAGATCCTGTCTGTAGTCTAAAACAACTAATTAGAATGTATTAAAAAATGTAGTAACCAGGCTATTCTGGAGTAGTTCTGTCCTTCCTAAAAGAAATATTTTAACCAAAGAACCTTTTTCTCATTTTTACTATTTAGGTGATTTGCATTTGAACATGAAGATGTCAAAATCATAATTTTAGATGGAAGAACTAAGAATGCTCATCACAGCAAAATACTTGTATTTGAAGTTAGCTATTAGTACACCATTCAATTTTACTCCTATTTTAAGTAGTTTAGTGCTTGAAATTAAATATAAGTGTAGGAAGCATTTGTGTAAATGTTTACATCTTAGCTAAATTATCCCATCTCTTAAGAATAAAATCTAAAAACTCTACATTCAAAAGAGCAGAATATTATTCTCACTGTTCTGGAGACCTTGTGAGAAACTTTTCACCAAACACCAAAAGCTGGCTTTGAGGAACATTTAAAGTTTACAATGCACCAATGCACTTACAAGGTGACCCTGAGATGCTGGTGTCTTAGTTAAGTATTCGAGGATCAAATATAAATTACAGACATGCATTTCCTTCTCTGTATACTCCATTAATACTTCATAGAAATTCCTAATGTACTAAAAACTGAAATGATTTTGCTGATTATGACAAGTTATAACTTGATGACTCTGTACAGAGACAGTACTCTTCATTAGACCATCAATCCACTTTATTGTAGTAGGAGGGCCAGAAGTCTAGTCCAGGCTGACCTCCACTTGGATGAGTACCCTTTGGCAAGTTTTTCCTAGCTCTCAGTATTCCTTCAGTAAATCTAGCTATTTCCATTCTAACAGGACCAGATGTGAAGAGCTTCTTACCGATACTACAGGCAAAGTATCAACTCAGAATGAAAAAATATATCCTTTTGTGAGTGCTTTCACTGAGAATTAGAGACTTCCCTAGTACAAGTTTAGTACATTTTGGTGCCTCATATTGAAATTGTTAAATTTTGACCACATCCTGCAGAAACATCCAAGACACTGTTTCTGTATGGACTACCTCACACTTCAAGCACTTTATATTACATCTTTTAAAAATATATATATATATATATATATAAAAATAAAATAATTGAAAACAAAACAAAACAGAACAACAGTAACTATGCAAGTATGCGTATATACATGCACATATATAGATATATACACAGTGAGAGACAATACAACCCAAAATTTTGAAAGCATTTATTGGACCGAGAGCTAAAAGGAAGCTGGAGAAGTAAGCATAATTTATCCAAACAAGAGCAAACCCTAGATTAATTGACCTATGTGACAACAACAACAAAAAACTTCAGGAAATGTTCTGAAGCAGCTGGTAATATGATCTTGTCAGAGAATATTCCAAGTGGAATAAGTAATGAATGAGAAAGCCTTTATTTCAGAATAAGCTGGCGTGCATGTGGCTGTCCTTTGATGTGAGATCCTGTCTGTAGTCTAAAACAACTAATTAGAATGTATTAAAAAATGTAGTAACCAGGCTATTCTGGAGTAGTTCTGTCCTTCCTAAAAGAAATATTTTAACCAAAGAACCTTTTTCTCATTTTTACTATTTAGGTGATTTGCATTTGAACATGAAGATGTCAAAATCATAATTTTAGATGGAAGAACTAAGAATGCTCATCACAGCAAAATACTTGTATTTGAAGTTAGCTATTAGTACACCATTCAATTTTACTCCTATTTTAAGTAGTTTAGTGCTTGAAATTAAATATAAGTGTAGGAAGCATTTGTGTAAATGTTTACATCTTAGCTAAATTATCCCATCTCTTAAGAATAAAATCTAAAAACTCTACATTCAAAAGAGCAGAATATTATTCTCACTGTTCTGGAGACCTTGTGAGAAACTTTTCACCAAACACCAAAAGCTGGCTTTGAGGAACATTTAAAGTTTACAATGCACCAATGCACTTACAAGGTGACCCTGAGATGCTGGTGTCTTAGTTAAGTATTCGAGGATCAAATATAAATTACAGACATGCATTTCCTTCTCTGTATACTCCATTAATACTTCATAGAAATTCCTAATGTACTAAAAACTGAAATGATTTTGCTGATTATGACAAGTTATAACTTGATGACTCTGTACAGAGACAGTACTCTTCATTAGACCATCAATCCACTTTATTGTAGTAGGAGGGCCAGAAGTCTAGTCCAGGCTGACCTCCACTTGGATGAGTACCCTTTGGCAAGTTTTTCCTAGCTCTCAGTATTCCTTCAGTAAATCTAGCTATTTCCATTCTAACAGGACCAGATGTGAAGAGCTTCTTACCGATACTACAGGCAAAGTATCAACTCAGAATGAAAAAATATATCCTTTTGTGAGTGCTTTCACTGAGAATTAGAGACTTCCCTAGTACAAGTTTAGTACATTTTGGTGCCTCATATTGAAATTGTTAAATTTTGACCACATCCTGCAGAAACATCCAAGACACTGTTTCTGTATGGACTACCTCACACTTCAAGCACTTTATATTACATCTTTTACTTGCTGGAACACTATTAGTTACCTTAGACTTTCTACTTCTCCATGAACGGGGTACAACTTACTAGCTTTTTCATCACTGATGACTGATTTTTCTGGCAACAATGGTGCAATAAAGTGCTTGGAAGGTTATGACCACAGACTGTAATTGTTACATACTTAGATAGTTTTCAGGTTTTTATTCATATTTTCTATCAGACTATGAGAAGATGTTCAGCAGATTATGTATTTTGACGTGGAGAAGTCACTCCAGAGCTTAAAGTCATACTTAGTGAAAAATCAGTGTCCTATTTATCTGTTCTTAATACTTTCACCCTTAGATTTTTGTTTGGTTGTCTACTTTTGTTGAGTTTATAAGTCACATTTGTCTTATTCTGCAGTTTCGTGGTCCACCACACTTCAAAATACTTGAGGTACCCTAAGTGTGGTTATTGAAATTATTAGATTTATTCCTTTGAAAATACTTTTTCCTCCCTCCTTTTTTTCTAATTCAAAATTGACGGTTATTGTTTGTGCTAGTGTTGTCTAATATAGTAGGGAGTTAAGACTGATGGAAATCAAACAAACCATTTTAATAAGGAAATCTTGATAATCTTATTCTGTAAGGATGGTTCTAACTCTTTCACTCTTTGTCCAGAGACAGCTAATTTCCAGGGAAATCAGTCTGGGCTTTTGGTTTAAGAACTCCCATGATCTTAAGGTGCCTACATAGTGTCCTCTTGTATCTGAAAATACTGGGCAATTTGTGAGCAAAAAAGTGTGGCAAAAGCTTTTTCACTGAGGAGAGTCTGAACTTCATGTTTATGGAACAGGACTGAATAAAAAGGAATATTTTTGGTTAAATAAAGCAGATATAATTTAAAAAATCAGTCCAAGATTAAATTAATTTGAAGAACTAACAATCTAGAGCACTATGCATTTATCCTCTATCTAAATACAACGAGTTTTTACATGTAGTTTTAAAAATTTGGCTATGACTCTCTTATTTGTCATGAAAGGAAATGCCCCTACTCTGCTGGATGATGTTAACACACGTAAAGAACTCATCATGCAGACTTGATGTTAATGGGAAGTAATAGAGTGGAATCCATACCAGATCTATGAAAAAAAAATGTAGATTTCACTTTGCTTGATTTTGACTGTTTTTTTACTTCACTTGTAGCTTTTCACTTTTAAGAAAAGCATTTGTATATGGCATTATTAATCATAACATATAAGGGTAAAATGCTTATCTTACATAGCTAGTAAAATTGCTATCCCTTATTACACTTATTGCTATCTGTTCTGTATTACTTTTGTAACAGATGGAGCACACTGTAAATTTCAGCCCTGATCTCATAAATACAGACCATATTCCCACACTGTTAAGCAGATGAAAGCTGAAATAATGACTTGCCAATTTGTTGAACACCTGCCATGATGCTAGCCATAGCTCTGAACCTACACATTACTCCACATTGCAGTTGCACAGACATGTGCAGAGTTTGGGAAAAAAATATTGAGTGATCCTGAACAGCTTGAAAGACCTTCCAGTTGTAACTGGCAGGAATATGTGTTTTAAACATATATATAAAATACGATATTAATGTAACAAAATTCATAAAATATATAATTGCTTCTCTTTCAAAAATATTAAAAATGGCATTCCAACATGCACTTGTCATATTGTGAAAATTCAATTTCTGTTTTCAAAAATGTATTTTATTTTTTTCATGTATTAATATTGAATTTTGAAAAAGAATCACTTTGAACTTAAAAAAAATAGAGCCTGAATACTGCACAAAACATTTTCTTAATTGCAAGGGTTTTTTTAACTTTTGTGAGGTGTTTCTACATGGCTGACTAAGTAGCTTAGTATTCAGCTCCTTTTGAGAAAATCTAGACCAAATTTCCACTCTAAACAAAAGATAGCAAAGATATGAAATTGTGCTGCTTTATTGAGCACCTTAACTACTAGAGCCACCAATATACAAGGTGAAAACGTTCAAGCATGAGACTTGTTTCTGTACATTAGGTACGTGAAAGGTACAGCGTGACTGAAGAAGAAATCATAGAATCACAGGGGTTGGAAGGGACCTCTGAAGATCATCAAGTCCAGCTCCCCTGTTGCAGCAAGAACACCTAGGGAAGATCACACAGGAACACATCCAGACAGGTCTTGAAAGTCTCTGGAGAAGGAGATTACCCAAACTCTTTGGGCAGCCTGTTCCCGTGCTCTGTCACCCTCACAGTGAAGAAGTTTTTCCTCATCTTGAGGTGGAACTTCCTGTGTTGTAACTTGGTGCCATTTCCCCTCATCCTATCACAGGGCACCACTGAGAAGAGATTGGCCCATTCTTGACATCCACCCTTCAGGTACTTGTAGACATTAATAAGATCCCCTCTTAGTCTTGTCTTCTCAAGACTGAACAGCCCCAGATCTCTCAGCTTTTCCTCGTATGACAGATGTTCCAGTCTCTTAATCATCCTCATAGTTCTCTGTTGTGCTCTTTCCAGTATATCCCTATTCCTCTTGAAGTGGGGAGCCCAGAACTGGACAAGATACTTCCAATGTGGTCTTATGAGGGCAGAGTAGATGGGGAGGAGAAGATCCCTTGACCTGCTGGCGACACTGTTCTTAATGCATCCCAAGATACTATTGGCTCTCTTGGCCACAAGGGCACATTGCTGTCCCATGGATAACTTGTTGTCAACCAAGACCTCAAGGTCCTTCTCCATGGGGCTGCTTTCCAGAAGGTGAACCCTTGAACTGTATTGGTGCATGGCATGGTGTTTTGTCTCCACAGGTACAGGATTCTACACTTATTCTTGTTGAACCTCATTAGGTTCGTCTTTGTCCAGCTCTCCAGTCTGTCTAGATCTTGCTGAATGGCTGCACAGCCTTCAGGTGTATCAGCCAATCCTCAAATCACAGTATCACAGAATCCTAGAGGTTGGAAGGGACCTTGAAAGACCATCTAGTCCAACCTCCCTGCCAGAGTAGGGTCACCTAGAGTACATCACGAGAGAAAAAGAGAGAGACTTGGCTGGATTGAAAACTAAACTACACAGCTTTAATTAAAACACTAATGAATGATACAAGAAAATATATACAATTATATACAGATATATATTCAGGTATGGGCAAAAGCCTCTAGCCTCCCCCCACCCTCAGCAATTCCCACAGCAGTTCCCTAAACCAGGAAGAGTCTCGAGGAATCCCAGAGTTGCTGCTGGAAAAGAGCAGAGAGTTATGGGGGTCAGGAGATCTCGAGCCTAAGGGTTGATGGTGGTGGATGAACAGAGTCCTCTCCGGACGCCGGCCATGGATGGAAGGGAAGGGAAGAAGAAGGAAGGAAGTTGTCTTCTGTGATCTCTGACCTTCCTTTGAGCTTATGTAGATATATGGAATGGAATATCTCTGGCCAATTTTTCTGTCTGTCTAACTCAGCCTCCTACGGGGGAGGTCACAAATCTCCCCATAGTGTCTGAGCCGGCAGAGTGAAGGTGCGACCTTGAAGTCTCAGTAGTTAGAAAAACATTCCACTGTCTTATCAGCCTAGCAGAACACACTGTTGCTAGTTACAAGAAAGCTTACTGAAGGAAAAACATATCAGTAAAAAGAAAAGTTGGCTTCATCCTGGCTCAAACCAGGACACCATCACTGAAAAAAGCCTGGCTCTGTCCTCCAGACACTCGTCCTTAACATATTTGTAAACATTGATGAGGTCACCCCTCAGTCTCCTCTTCTCCAAACTAAAGAGGCCCCAGCTCCCTCAGCCTTTTCTCATAAGGGAGATGTTTCACTCTCTTAATCATCTTTGTGGCTCTGTGCTGGACTCTTTCAAGCAGTTCCCTGTCCTTGAACTGACGGGCCCAGATGTGGCCTCATCAAAGCATAACAGAGGGAGAGGAGAACCTCCCTTGACCTACTAACCACACCCTTTCTAATGCACCCTAGGATGCCATTGGTCTTCTTGGCTACAAGGGCACATTGCTGGGTCATGGTCATCCTTCTGTCCACCAGGACCCCCAGGTCCCTTTCTCCTACACTACTCTCCAGGAGGTCAGCCCCCAACTGGTACTGGTACATGGGGTTGTTCTTCCCCAGATGCAAGACCCTACACTTGCCCTTGTTGAATTTCATCAAGTTTCTCCCTGCCCAACTCTCTAGCCTGTCCAGGTCTTGCTGAATGGCAGCACAGCCTTCTGGTGTGTCAGCCACTCCTCCCAGTTTAGTGTCATCAGCAAACTTGCTGAGGGCACACTCTGTTCTCTCATCCAGGTCATTGATGAAAATATTGAATAGTACCAGTCCCAATACCAACCCCTGAGGGACTCCACTAGTCCTCAAACTCCAACTAATCTTTGTCCCATTGACCACAACTCTGTGATTTCTTCCTTTTAACCAGTTCTTGATCTACCTCATTACTTGACCATGAAGACCACATTTCCTCAGTTTATCTACAAGGATGCTGTGGGAGACCGTGTCAAATGCTTTACTGAAATCAAGATAAACCACATCTACTACCCTACCATCATCTATCCACCTAGTTACTTCCTCAGAGAAGGCTATAAGGTTGTTCAAACATGACTTTCCCTTGGTAAAGCCATGTTGACTGCTCTTAATGACCCCCTCATCCTTGGTATGCCTAGAGATAGTGCCAAGAATAAGTTGTTCCATCACCTTTCCAGGGATGGAGGTGAGGCTGACTGGTCTGTAGTCACCCAGGACCTCCTTCTTGCCTTTCTTGTAGACTGGAGTGACATTTGCTATCCTCCAGTCCTCAGGCACTTCTCCTGTTGCCCACGACTTACCAAAGATGATGGAGAGTCACTAGGAATGACCACTGCCAGTTCCCTCAGCACTTGCAGGTGTGTTCCATCCAGACCTGTTAATTTACAGATGTCCACATTGCTCAACTGATCCCTAAACCAATCCTCATCTACCAAAGCAAACTCCTCCTTCATCCTGACTTCTTCTGGGGCTTTAGGGATCTGGGGCTCCTGGGGAGAGTCTGCAGCAGTAAAGACAGAGGCAAAAAAGGCATTCAGTACCTCTCCCTTCTTTCTATCCTCTGTCACCAGGGCACCCACCTTGTTCAGCAGTGGGCCTATATTGCCTCTAGTGTTAGTTTTATCTGCAGTGTATTTGAAGAAGCCCTTTGGTCTTTGACCTCACTAGCAAAGTTTAGTTCCAAGGATGCCTTAGCTTTCCTTATTGTCTCCCTACATCCTCTGACAACAGTCCTATAGTCCTTCAGCCCCTCCTTCCAAGATCCATAGATTCTCTTTTCCCACTTGAGTTTGCACTGCAGTTCCTTGTTTAACCATGCAGGTCTCCTGGCTTGCTTACTTGATTCCCTACCCATTGGGATGCTCTGATCCTGAGCTTGGGAGAAGTGGTCCTTGAATGGTGACCAACTATCATGGTGTTGCACAAGGAGCAGAGCTAACCTTGCCTGCCTACCAATGACAAGCACACCTCATTCCTAAATCCTCCTTGATGATTTACCAGCAAAAAACACAGTCTCACTGATCTGTTCAAGCTTTCTCATTCATTACTTTTTACTAATCGTTCAACTCCATGTTTTCTAATGTTGATTCTTGACATAACTGGGAAGAAAGAAACTTCTGATCCCAAAATATAGTTAAACATCGGCAAATTTTTTAATACTTATTAAGCAGGGGCTGATAAATAGTCAGATTATCCATTAATAAAACATTAATTCATTAGCTTATTTTTTCTTAGCTTAAATACTGAACATTGTCTAATACAAAAATTTGGGTATGTTAGCCAAGCTTGAAAACCTAGAAATAGACATGAATTTTTTAGTATCTTTTTGATTCTTGATTTCAGTTGTGATAGGAATGGTTCATGAACTGCCAGTAAAGTTGTTTATAATGCAAATTTCCTAAAGGGATAATTTATCTTTGATTTATTCCCAAGTACTATATTCAATATTGTGCAGCAAATTGTTACTGAATTCATAGCATAAATAGGATAAAAAAGAAGTCCCACAGCTTGCAAATCATGTTGTGAGTACACAAAAAACCCCATTTGAAATCAAGGGGAAAGAAGGGTGCTTAGCATATTAGAAGATCAGACATAGGAAATGTAGCATTGTATTTCAGTTTTGGAGAAAAAAAACCTTATATTTTGCTATTCAAAGATAACCTGTAATCAAGTCTCCATGGTTATCAATGGAGCTTGGGAAACCTCTAATGTTAAACATTTTCTGAATCTGCAGGAGATTGAACATTTCAGATATTGTAATAAATGAACTGGGCATTTGTAATGCATTGTATTCATTTGCTTATTTTTGTTAGAAAGTGAAAACTGAGGTGTTTTGACAGATTTAGCATGCTAGAGAATAGAATGGGGACAGTGGTATAAAACAGCAGAGATTTGCTTGCTTTTATACTTTTATGTGGATGTTTCTTAAACTCCTGTCTGTTCTTGTAAGCTGCCAGGAAAAATTCCACCTATCCAATGCTGAGAAAAGTCACAGCCTATTCTTTTTAAATATCAACAGTCTTTTGTGATTGTAGGTTTTAAAGACTCTTTCTTACTTTTTGAGTTTTCAGGTCATGATGGCCCTTCTTGTTAACATTTTACATTTTGAAATGGCATTCTACTAGCATTTAGTACAGCTCAAGCACTTGTCAAAAAAATAAACTGCAGCATACATGATTTTTTTAGAAATGTGTAAGTATTGTTAGTACTAATAGGAAAGAGAGTGACAATGAAGTATGAAATAAAAGTCGAGTTTTTGCTTATAGATATCTGGTAGAAGTAATCTTAATTTAATACAGTACTAAAAATACAATGACAATATTTTTCTTGACATTAAGAAATACATATCCTAATAGGTGGTGGGCCAAAGCAGTAATAATTTTAGTCACAAAAGACACTTAAACAGCATGATCACAGACAAATGCATCAGAATCTTTTACACTAAGTTACTGGCTTTTTTAGGTAGATTATTGTAGTGAGAGCAGATGGTCCTAGTTTATGCCTTTTGTTCTGCACAATTATTGATGTGAATGCTAATATGAGACAATAAGTGGGCTATTTTTTGTCTATAATTGACATTAAATGGGTAATATTGAGGAAGCATTATGGTTAGTTGACAGATTCAAATCCATGTAGTCCTTACTAAAAATCATGCAAGTTCAGAATGTTGTAGTCAAATTACCACCATAATTATCCACACACAGAAAAGAAACAGAACAAAGAATCAGCAGGGAGAAAGATCTTTCAAGGGTATTTATGGTCTGTGAAGTACCACAAACAGTAACATTTCAAATTCAGAGGTGACATTCAAGCCTTCATCCATCCTCCTGTGCCTGTAGTTGTATATGCACTCCGACATGGCCACGTGTCTTACCCACACCCAGTGGCTGTGGTTCTCATATGTACCTGCTAGTGTACAGAGGCAGTCTCTGCAAGTGCCAATTTCCACTTAGGAAGATTAAGTTTTTCACCCTATTATGGCTGCACCTTGTTTGTATCTACTAAATAGCAAAACAAAACCAGTCCAGATTTGCTGATATTCAACAATATTATTTACTCTCTTGTTTCAGAATTGTTAATGGTGAGCAAGTGAGAATCAGGAAGCCTGAAGGTCTTTGTTTTTTCAACACAATGAATCCATGAATGTTTGAAATGGTTTTTCAGTTGTTTTTGTTTGTTCGTTTTGGTTTTTTGTTTTGTTCTGTTTTGTTTGTTGTGTTGGTTTTTGTTTTTTTTACAAAATACTCGTTGTTTAACTTTTATATCAGTATATTGAGAGTGAGGAAATTTTTCTTTCTGATATGAGGAATATACTTTTGGAAGCTTTTAAGATCAGGTTAAACCAACATCTGTCAGAAATGTCACTGGGACAGCTGATCCTGCCTGAGGCATGAGAGATAGATAACATAATCTCTTGAGGTTTCTTCCAAGCCCATTTTCTGTGCTTCTATAACACTGTACTGTAGTAGTACTGTAGAAAAAAACACACTGAATTTAACTTGGTATTTGAAAGTTTTAGCACAGAATTGAAATCTGTAATACTTTCTTGTTCCCATGGAATTTTCACTGTACCAGTTCAAAATTTCTGAGATACAGATATTAAGCATATGTATACATTTGTCAGATGTGCCTTAATTTTCTCCTTTACTGTAGCTTTAGGATGATTTTAAGACATTAACTGCTTGAACTGGAACTACCCTGATTTTAACAGTCTGCAATAAAGAAAAAATAAGTCTTTTTATCAAAGCTAATATGATCATGTTCATACCTGCAGAGGTTTTGATACTGCCTGTTGTTGGTTGGTTGGTTGGTTGTTTTACTGAGGTGTTTAATACAGACTCAATCTTTCTGTGATCCTGTGATCTGAAGTCCTACATAGTTGCTATGTTCTTTACTTTGCCATGGACTTTACCTTGTCCTTCAGACTACCACTACATTTCCTTAGCAGTAAGGCAGTAGTATTTCACTGCTTACAAGCAAAAATTCAAATAACAGTTTCAGAAATACCTGCAAGCACATAAGAGTTCTGGAAATATATTTTGATTTTTTACAAGTAGAAGAAAACCTTTTTGGAAAAAGTAAACTTTATAAAACTGAAAAATTATATGATTTAAAAGTTAAAATAAGGTATTTAGAACTCCCACCCAGAAAAAAGGAAAACAAAACCAAGAAACAACAACAAAACCACCACCATAAAAAAAAACAAAACAAAACCCAAAAAAGAACAAAATTACTTTAGTTCGAAACAGCTATCTTGATCTGCTCCTATTCATATTTTTAAATAACTGTGCTGTATGTTTGAGATTCAAATTGTACATACCCTCTATTCAGCAAACTCTGCAGTATTATCCCTAAAGAGACAAATAATTTATCTTATGCAAAAGAATTCCTAGTAGCTATGTGGGATTCTTTAAAAAATGCCATTTCAATTCTTTAATGCTTCTTTGACCAGAGGTATTATTCAAAGTTGATTTTAAAGACACCTGATTTGGATGGGAATATTTCAATCTGAGAAGCACATGCTTGCTATTTTGGTAATAGTACATTCAGTTGGCAGACATACTAACTTTGTATCTAAAACAAAAAAGAAGTAACTGTGCTAATACAACAGACATGCAGCTACTCTATTATTGCTTATTGTCTGTTGGATACAGAGTCCTAACATTTTCCCTGTCAGGTTTTATCAGAGTCCTGAACCTACTGTATTATGAATGTTAAATTGTAGAAGTAGTGTCACTAACACGGACATTTAACCTTTAGGATGTCTCTACTGTGAGACCTGGGGTGCTTTTCTATGTGCTCTGGCTGCATCCTGTCTCCTGAATTGGATGAGCTTTGCTCGGCATTGGTAAACAGAGTTTACCACAGTTGCCAAAATTGCCATCTTATGCACAAAGCTAAAACAAATTGTTCTTTCATCCCCATTTCTAAAGGGAAACATCACTGACAGTGATAACACATCATTGACAGCACCAACTTTGTATGGTCACTTCAGAGCAGTATAGAAAGCACAGGGCATCCACTCTGATTTTCTGTAGAAGGAAACCTGGACTCAAATCTTTGCAGGCACTGGGATGTCAACCACTCTACTGGGTGACAAAAGATGAGGACACCAGGTCTCACCATAGAGTGTACCTGTTCCAGTCACAATATATCTGAGGCAGCCTAATTCACTTTCCTTTTATCTTCAAACTTTTTTTACTACTCTGAGCATAAACCAGGTTATTTAGCAGAACATGTCAGTCATAACTGCTTGATTTTAAAATGCTCAAAAAGGTACATTTTGCTTTGGAAAAATAAGGATTCTGGATTAGTTTCAGAAATACATACATCACACCTTATTTTGTATCTTATCTGACAAAAATGAAGACACAGAAACCAAAGGTGCTGTTTCTGTGCTAATTCCATAGACTTAATGATTTAAGTTGGAAGGTGTCTTTTTCTTATATAGCTCACATTTAGTTAGCCTTCAACATACCTAATCTGCTGCAGCTAATCTGAAATGATTTTGCTCAAAATACAGTAATAAAATATATTAGCTTGCTTGCGAAAGGAACCCTGTTGTATCAAAATTCAAGATACCCCAGAACGTCTTCAAAGTTAGATATAGATACTATGAATTCTTAATACGTCTCTTTGTGGCAAATCTTTATTTCACTGCAAAATCTGGGGACTAATAGGAATAAAAGAAAGCTATCAACTCCAGAGAAATAACACTTCTAGCTTTTGAAGGCTTTCTAACCAAACATCAAGCACCACTAGAGATGGATCAAAGAATGTTAATAAAATCCATTGGCTTTGTAGCTGTGTTTTTGCATCCTGACATTTTATTCAGGTAACATTCACTATGTTATGAAGATAAACAGCTTATTTATTTCAGAGATTCTTTTTTAAATTTTTCTAATACAGTTATAAATAATCACAATTTTGTATGACATTGAAAACTATAAAAAATGTGAGCACATAGTATGCATTATGGTACATATTACTTGAAATTTTGTTGATTTTAAATCCCCACTCGCGCATTATTTCTGAAGACAGAAATAGCTTATTTATGTTCATGGAGGCCTCTGCCCATTGTCTGTCAACTTGTTTAATTTTAATTATTACCATTAACACCTAGAGAACAACATGATGAGCCCACTGATGTAGGCACAGAGATTCTGGGGGGAATACATGCATGCAAAGTAGTAACCATCATTCTTTACAGAGATCACTACTTATCTTCTACAGCATTGCTCAGACCTAGGTCTGTATGGAGAAGGAAGACAGGAGCTTTATCTTCCCCTTGCCGTTGTTCCTTCCCCTGGAGTTGTAGTCTTTCTGTGTTTTTTGTTAGCCATCTTGTTATTCAGTGCTGTATATGCTGCCCATGTATACAGTCGTCTGACACACCTAAACAAGGTTTACTAAACTGATGTGGCAGAGGACACGCTTTTCAGATTACATCTTAAAAGGCTGTTGGATATGGTGTAGCTGAGTTTTTTGTGGAAATGTGATTAACAGCAATTAATTAAGTACCTAAATTCCCTCTAATATACTAGAAGTGGAAGCATCACCAGAGGTCCTAGAAGGCAATTCACAGAAGCTTTGGGAAACCTGAAAGAAGTTGGTCGAGGAAGGCCTAAAATGTTGTGGTTTGGTTTGGGTTTTTTCTATCTTTACAGGCTTTCCTGAAATGCTGTGTTGCCAGAACCCAAAGGTCAACCCTACTTCTCTTCTTAGGAACCTATGGCAACAAGTAGTCTGACTTTTTTCGGTTTTCTTGTACTCCAGAGATGTTCACATAGTATCATACAAAAAAACCCACAAAAAACCAACCAACCAACCAACCAAACAAACAAAGGTAAGTCTTAGTACATAATTAAAACTGTAAAAATGTAGAGCTTTCAGATTTCACGTTAGTATTTTAATATACTCCTTTTTCTTTCTATGTTACTGATCTGTCTTATTTTATTAGCATAAATTAGAAAAATTTTGAATTAACATATTTGCAGTAGTTTTCCAGAGCAAACAAAATGAAATCTGCTAATTCGTTTTGTAAACAGGCCTTGGGTACATTTTGCACTCACTCCATATTCATACTCCTTTAAGAGGATTTGCAGATGACAAACTACATACAGACGGTAGAGAAAACTCCAGAATTATCATCTGAAAATGTTCCCATAATCACACATTCTTACTGATACTTCTGCATATTCATAAGCTTTTGGGAATTCTCACTTAATGCATCTCATTCACCTCTCCTCCCCACGTCCTAACCCACACAGACACTGGCTTGTCATTTATTTCTGTTATTAGAAGTACACTTGTGCCTGAAGAGTATGCTTTGTCTTCAGCAATCACATGTTGCCACACTAAGTATATTGCACAAATATTGATGTGGAAAACACAAAACCTCCATTAGCATTGTCTTCTTTTCTAAAGATGAAAATTTCAAAATTTTGCTAAACTGAATATGCACATAATGGACACAGCTTGCATGTGTAAGTACAGCAAATGACTATTGAAGACACAAAGAAAACCCATAACTGTCATTAGTAATATTAGTAATATTTTATTGAAAACCAATTTTTGAAAGCAATAGTCTGGAAAGTAGTAGAAAAGTCTGAATACTCAGAATGCTAATAGGCCCTGATAAAGAATGTGCCCCTAGTTTTTCTATAGGTATCTGTGCCCTAACTCTCACTACAGTCTGTGAATAATGGTTATTTCTGAACATAGAATGTCATGATCTTACTGAAATTTGCTAGGTGTGCAAGCAAGTATATGCTTACAAAAGAGAGGCAGAAATTCATTATGCATTTTCAATCAATTTTTATATTTGTATATTGGGAGGGAGCAGAAATGTATCTGCACTGCAAAAGTTCTATCACTTCATTTCAATGAAATTTAGATCTCTATTCTTCATGAAGATCTCAACTTTTGAGATTTTTCTTTTAAACACAAAGCATAGTTTTTGAGTACTGAGAAATGGAAAATAACTTGGATCACTATAAATTTGAAAAATTACAAATCTGTCAACTATAAACATTTTTTCAGAGGATCTTTGCATCCACTTCAACTTCATAATTTCTCAGTTTGCATCCCTTGTTATGTGATTCAGATCACGAACCTTGTTTGTAAAAGAGGCCTGGAACTGTCAAACTCTTGTATGTGAGATCTTATGTAAGTGTCCATCTGCAAGTGGACATGCTCAAATGCATGAGTTACCTTGCCATGAAAACAATTTCTGGATGGGGGCCCGAAGGAGGGTTTGTACATTTTATTTATGTATCTTGTTCTGCACCAAACTGGTGGATCACAAACTATGTTTGTGGACTCCTTGAGCAACTCTTTATGAAGGAAAACATCAGCAGAGCTGAGCATGGATCTGCAACAGTGACAGACACATCTGCTCCTTTAGCGTCTTTAACCTGTTAATTGAGATATACATATGCATCTGAAATGCAAGGTTTAAAACTTCCAATCATATTTATTTATTATAGATCATGAAAAGCCATCTGCCTAAGGACTTTTCAACAATATTTTTTCAATATCATATTGATTTGCAATCATCAGAGAGATGATGGAACTGACATAGGAATATTGGAAGATGTGTGTCTAACAAATCATGCAATATATTTGTCAATAGGTAACACATCCCCAGTCAGCATTTTAAACCTGCAGAGGCATACAATATCCTCCACCTAAAGGTTTATCCTTTTTAGGACCAACAAGCAACACTGCAATATAAATTAATCTGAATTTCTATGATTTCAACAGGTGCCCACAGAGTATTATACAAATAACAGGGGATAAGCATTGACTCTTCACATATTTCCCAGATGCTCAGCATAAAGAAAATGGAAGATTGCAGAGTCTGAAATAGGCCATCTATTCACACCATCTAACTTCAGTCATCTAACTACTGGAATTAAGACCCTAGAATACCTAATGATGTTTCCAGAAAGTAACCCAGAACACTGAGGCTCTGCTCTCATTTCCAGCCTCAGGTGCTCTGGAGTGCTTCAGGGGGCTCTGACTGCAGACCAACATCAACAGCTGGGATACAGTAATCTGCTTCTTACTGCTTAAGTGTGCTAAGAAGAACTACAGCTCTGCTCAGTTGAAATAATTTGTGGAACACTAGGCTGCAGCAATCTGCACCTCTGCACATGGAGTTCGGCAGGCTCCTGCTTTGTTCCTCCACTTATTTTGATTCAGTGGCATGCAGGCACACTGCTTTTTAAAATAACCAGTGTTTTAAATTTTTAGTTAATCTTCCTTTTTCTTGGGGATTTCTCTTTGTCCATTCTTTGGCCATTCAGAGAGACTTAGATAGGCTGGAGAGTTGAGCAGGGAGAAACATGATGAAATTCAACAAAGGGTAGTGTAGAGTTTTGCATTTGGGGAAGAACAACACCATGTCCCAGTACAGGTTGGGGGCTGAACTGCTGGAGAGTAGTGTAGGTGAAAGAGACCTGGGGGTCCTGGTAGACAGGAGGATGACCATGAGCCAGCAATGTGCCCTTGTGGCCAAGAAGGCCAATGGCATCCTGGGGTGCATTAGAAAGGGTGTGGTTAGTAGGTCAAGAGAGGTTCTCCTCCCCCTCTATTCTGCCTTGGTGAGGCCACATCTGGAGTATTGTGTCCAGTTCTGGGCCCCTCAGTTCAAAAAGGACAGGGAACTGCTCGAGAGAGTCCAGCGCAGAGCTACGAAGATGATTAAGGGAGTGGAACATCTCCCTTATGAGGAAAGGCTGAGGGAGCTGGGTCTCTTTAGCTTGGAGAAAAGGAGACTGAGGGGTGACCTCATCAATGTTTACAAATATGTAAGGGGTGAGTGTCAGGGAGATGGAGTTAGGCTTTTCTCAGTGGTGACCAGTGATAGGACAAGGGGTAATGGGTGTAAATTGGAGCATAGGAGGTTCAAGGTGAATGTCCGAAAATTTTTTTTTACTGTAAGAGTGACAGAGCACTGGAACAGGCTGCCCAGGGAGGTTGTGGAGTCTCCTTCACTGGAGACATTCAAAACCCACCTGGATACGTTCCTGTGTGATGTACTCTAGGTGACCCTGCTCTGGCAGGGGGGTTGGACTAGATGATCTTTCGAAGTCCCTTCCAACCCCTAGGATTCTGTGATTCTATGATTCTGTTCACTTCTTCACTTCTAATACTGCTAATTGGCACCTATGCTGTAATGTACTATTCCTCTTTCGAAGAGCTGCACATAATAAATTCAAAATCACTTCTTCATTAAATTTATCCATAGTAATAAAAAAATTCCCCTCCCTTTTTTTTTTTAATCAAACCCTTCCTCCCAAACACATTAGTATTAGATATTTGAAAATTCATTCAGAACATTCTTGATTGTTTCTGGGAAGATATAAAATCTCAAATAAAAGAGAGATCATCAACAAAAGCTGCAGAAAATAGCTGTTTGTCACAAACTTTTGAGCTAGATTTATTTAAACTCATTTTCCAAGATAAATGCATTTTGATGTAATCAAAGAAAGAGTTCTAATAACGCTTTAACTTGGAAGAGAGTTTTGGTAACAGAAGGGAAAACCAAGTGGGACATAGCTGAAGGACCCTGTTACAGCATCATCAGACATCCTCAGGGATGGATAAGACCTAATTTGTGATAAATGCAGGCTGTGATAAGTTCTACATTAAGATAAGAATGCATATCTCTAAAAAAGCACATCCCATGCTGTGTTAAATAATTTGTGGGGGGTTTTTTGGTTGTTTTTTTGGTTTGTTTTTTTTTTGGTAGATATGTGCTTGTAACATTTTCTGGAACAAGAATTCTTTGAAAAAGCTGTTTCTATTTCTCCTTTCCAAGTTCTTTTGAAAACAAATGGAACTATGTCTCATTTTAAAACAAATACTTGTATTAATAACTGAAGATTTATCTGTCTTTAAATTAGGCTCAATGGAAAAGTGACAGCCCTAAGATAACCTTCAGGTGGTCACTGAAGCTGTGGCTTTAACAATGATAAATTATCTGCAGTGATATTTGTTCTACTTTTTGTATTTTTTACTAACTATAGGAAGTTCTCTGCCTAAGTGTGTGGTAACACAGTACTTTGGAGGAGAACAAGGGATATTGAATTTTGCCACCCTTTGAGTAGGGTAAAACTCAGACACAAAAAGGATAGCAAAGGGAGCTAATAGAATCATAAAACCATAGAATTATAGAGGTTGGAAGGGACCTCTGAAGATCATAAAGTCCAGCTCCCTTGTTGCAGCAAGAACACCTAGGGAAGATCACACAGGAACACATCCAGACATCTTTCCAGTATATCCCTATCCCTCTTGAAGTGGAGAGCCCAGAACTGGACACGATACTTCCAATGTGGTCTTATGAGGGCAGAGTAGATGGGGAGGAGAAGATCCCTTGACCTGCTGGTGACACTGTTCTTAATGCATCCCAAGATACTATTGGTTCTCTTGGCCACAAGGACAAATAGCTGTCCCATGGATAACTTGTTGTCCATCAGGACCCCAACTTCCTTCTCCATGGGGCTGCTTTCCAGAAGGCGAACCTTGAACTGTATTGGTGCATGGCATGGTGTTTTGTTTCTGCAGGTGCAGGACTCTACACTTATTCTTGTTGAACCTCATTAGGTTCATCTTTGTCCAGCTCTCCAGTCTGTCTAGATCTTGTGAAGAAGGATGGGAAGTGTTAGTGATATTTTGGAAAGTGAAAGTATTAGAAACGGACTGAGATTTAAATGGGGTTCTGGACTGAGCCAATGGAAAGGGTGCATGATAAATGGACAGAACCTTTTCTACCTCACTAGCCAAAATGGTCTGATCTTGAATTATAAATTTATTCCTATTCTGAAATTGCTGCTCTCCTGATAATTTCCTTTCAGAGGAAATTGAACTACAACACATTCCCCAGGGATGTACTGAATGTTCTCTAACCAGTAATGGTCATTTGGCCAACAGGTGCAGCTGCAGTGCTTGTGAAATAAATGTGCAGGGAAAGGATGTAAGCTCCTCCACACCAACTATTTAATTCAGTAGATCCATACCTGTTTGGGTTGCACTGTTAATGCAGACTTACCCTTTCTATTTTACAATGCATGGTTGCAAGACTGAATCCTCTCTGCATTTTTTTAGTCTACTGTACCACAATCCCCCAATCCTTATGTGTTTTTTTGTTTTGTGTCTGCCCTCTAAACATGAGAGTACTGTAAACAGGAAGAATGTGTCTGAAATATGGTAATACAAGTATTCAGGTTCTGTAGGTCTAAGGAAATAGGAATTGTTTTCTTGTTTGCTCAGAAATCTGAAAATTCTTCTCTCTAAAGGAAATCTCATGCATACACAGACAATCTACAGACAAGCCAAACTTCACAAAATAATTGATCTGACCCCAAAGCTTTAAATTTTGTGTGGATAATCATTTTTCTATAGGAAAAGTAAAGACTGAAACTATTACCAGTCTGACTGTTTCATACTGGGAAACTTGACTTCATGATATTCAGCTTATTCTCCCCAGAAATAGTATAAAGCAGTGTAAGAAACATTAAATTATTTTACTCAACACTACACTGAATATAAACACTGTTTAGATCCACAGAAAAGAGTAATATCTCACACAATTTTTTACTGGGTAGGTCTTTGTTTATTTTTAATTATCTGTGCTATGACTTGAGATCATTAATTATTTCTCTGCAAAACAAGGTAGACCTCAGTGATCCTTCTTTTAACTTTATAAATATACAGAAGAATGTGAACTAATGCTTCAAAATCTCCAGGTAAACATCAGGCAAAGCTACTTTCTGTGTAAAATGAGAGTTGGTGAAGTCGTTTAATGCATATGTGAATCTTTGAGTGTCTTCTTTAAAGTGTTTTATAGTGTTTTAAATAGTTTTATAGTCTTTTAAAGTGTTTTTCACCATCCATTCAAAAATATCAGAACAGTAAAATAAGGACTTAGGTATTCACCTAAGCAGATAATTTGGAAAAATAAGTTTCTGATCAACATGATCTTGTTCACTGAACATATGACAATCAAGATTCTTTTTTTTTTTCTGTATCTATAAAAATGTGTTTTTCAGTTTTATATGAAATATTTCAATTCATATACATAGAAGGTAAAGATGACTCCTAAAACTAATAAAAAGAAATTAGTTATGTTCATGTAAAAGGCCAATGCATTCACTCAGCAAATCAAAAGGCCAGTTATAGCTTCCTCCATTGCTTCAAAGGATAATCAGATTTTCTTAGAACAGTCCAACCTGCTGTAGCAAATATACTGGTATAAGCTGCTGTGTATAACTATAGTGATGTTTTTCTTCATATGAATTACTTAAATATATTCTGAATCAGGAACCAGAATCCAGGCAAATGGCTTTGTTAAAGACTACAGAATCACATACATTTTTCTTTTGGCTCAAGTAATATTTAAATATTTTATAAGCAGTTGTAAAGCTCCACATTCAAAAAACTGCAATTGCAAAAAGGAATATCCATATTCTAATACTAAAATAATTTATACTAAGTGGAGCAATCCAGAAAGAGATTGAGATCCTTTTTCATCAGAACAAGTCATTACATTGCAAATAGATCTTTTCTTACATGTGGGAAATACAGACTTAAATACCTCAAACAGCACTTTCACCTGGGCAAAGAGTTTAGCCATAGTAATGGAAAGCAGCTGCTGTTGTTTCCTCATAAAATAGAATCTATACATTGATTTTAAACCAATGTAGTTTGGTCAACTTCATATTAAGTCAGAAGTAGTGCTGAACAACTTGAAGGTTAAGTAAATAGACGACAGGAAACTAACAAGCAAATAGAAATGGTGTTATTAACTTCAGTAGAAGCAAATATCAACCATAAACATTTATTATAATAATAAAAAAATTAAAATGTTCTTTCATAACTTTATTCTGAATTAACAACTATTATTAATCTTTAAAATCTAACATATTTTTAAGCAATATATTCTGGTACTAAGAGCACAGAGATACCTAGGTACCCATCTTATTAGAAATAAACTTTTCTCTCAGATCACAGACTTTGAGAAAAACCATAATCTTATTTCCATACTGTCTTGGATAGTGACATATATATGGACATTGATTTCCTTTTTCTAGTGAAATCTTTCTTATTATGTTGAATTACAACAAACTTTTTGTGGGGGAGATTTATTCAATTTAAGATTTCTCTGTGATAAAACAACAGACTTACTGAGAAGGGCTAATTAGTGGTTAACTCTTTTACTCGTGTTTTCTAAATAGGAACATTAGTTTCACAGTTAATCTCTATTTGTAGGGTGAAACGCAGCAGTTTAATTTCTAAATGCTAATTTCTCTCAAGAATTCTCATACACTTCTGAGTAAGAGTTGATGAACTGATTTTCCTAGTCCCCGAAGGATGGCACAGTAATTGCACCTCTCACATTATTGTTTCGGACTGCCCAGTCCAAAATAGCATTGCCAGCATCTTTAATGAATTTTAACACTGCTAGAAACACAAGCTACATGGGTTAAGATCCACTCTTCTCTACAAAATGTCAGTAATACCTACCTATGACCTATCACTACTACCTATCATTAAAGTTGTAATCTTCTCTGCAATTAATATATGCGTGGACCAGGATCTCAAATTAAATATAGCAATACTTGGAAACACATTTTAAAAGTCAGAGTTAAGAAAAATGTGTTGCCAACGTCGTTCTCAAATGTAAAGAAACAAATTAATGTTGCCTTGTGTGTATTTAATTTGAAAATTTTTGCACATGCAACAAGAAATTTGTGTGTGAAAGTCTCTCAGTAGGCTGCAGGGTACTGATAATATATCTGAAAAGGATCATTTAGGTTTGCCTCTAAGAGTAAGATTCTTATATGAACATCCTGCTTGTACCTTCAAAATGCCAGTAAACTTTTGTCTACATTTCTTCCCGTGTAGCTGGTCTCTTTGTCTTTTCAAGAAAAGTGTGATGCAGAGCATGGATAAGAGTCATATAAAGAGGGATGACTCAAAACATTAGAATTGACATGAGTAGTCTGGAAAAACACATCACAAGGCATATCAAGTGCTGTGAATGTCCCTATGATTGACAGGGATGCACTTCTGCTGGAAGTGACATTTCATGACTTTGCAACCTTCTTGCTCCAAAACAAACAGTTTTGGCCCTCTATAGGTACTAGGGCATGAAGGTGTTCCCCTGACAAAGATGCCCTTCTTTAAAGATAAGAAATACTCCAATTTGCTGGTACCCAGTCTGCTTTGTTAGTTTTTCAGCTTGTAAAATTTATACAAAAAATAGCTGAGATTTTTAACTCACTTTCATTTTGAAGATTCATCACTCACCAGTGAGTTTTTCAGATTGACTTTTTATTAGCAAAAGATTTATTAATTTAGCCCCATATATATAATCAAGTCAGAGGGTTTTGTTTTCTTTAAATTGCCAAAAGGAGAGAAGAGCTGAAGCTGTGTAGTTTACTGATGTAATGGCATAACAGTTACTGTATTACATGATTGTCCTGGTTTAACTCAGGATTGACAATGAAATTGTTCTCAGTCCTCTCCCTCTCCCACCCAGCTAGGGAAAGGAGAGAGAGAATAAGGAGAGAGATTTTCTGTATTGAAAACTTAAATAGACTGCTTTAATTAAATGCTAATTATAAAAGAAAATATGTACAAATATTTACAAGTATGTTCAGGAGACTGCAAAACCCCCTCAGCAACTCCCATGGCATCTCCTGAGCTGTGAACAGTCCCAAAATGTCCTGGAGCTGCCAAAGATAGAGGCAGAGCAGACAGGAGCTGAAGGGAGAGTTACGAGGGTCAGAA
This sequence comes from Chaetura pelagica, assembly GCF_000747805.2. NCBI lineage: Eukaryota > Metazoa > Chordata > Aves > Apodiformes > Apodidae > Chaetura > Chaetura pelagica. Next base: position 11,064,894 of record NW_009952973.1, on the reverse strand, counting down.
ATGCACAGGCCTAGGGATCAATGGTGATGGATTGATGGAGTCCTCCCCTGGATGCCAGCCATGGACAGAAGAGAAACAAAAGAAGAAGAGCTTGACTTTCATGATCCCTGAATTATATATGCGATGGAACAGTTTGGTTGGTCAGTTTTGCCATCTGTCTAGTCCACTCCTTCGTAAGGAGGATTGTAGATACAACTCTTCTTCACCTTCAGTGTCCAAAGCAGCAAATTCTACCAAAAAGTATCCTTGGTTTCTCAGCAGTATTTATAAACATTTGAGCATTATCAGTCCCCTAGCTGGAAAACTTGCTGCTACTTTCAGCAAGAGTACTGCTTAAAAGAGAGCTCACTGAAGAAAAAAAACCTTCAGAAAAAAAAATAAAAAAAATAAATTGGCTTCATTCTGGCTCAAACCAGGACAATTATTTATAATGTTACAGAAAATTTCTTATCCTTTACAAATACTCATCTTCCTCAGAAAAAAAAATTAAATTTCTGCAACTAAGTGACAGACACCTGTTCTGTTTTTTCAAAACAAATAAAATGATATTCCTTCTATGTGTTGCCTGTTACACTGGGTCAGAAAAAAACCAATCAGATTATCCCAAAACAATCAGTGTCAAAACAATCTGTCAGCCTTTGATTTACAAAAGCACCTAACATAAAGCTATAATACAGTTGTATCTTTGAAGACCACATGACTGTGATTCTGTGCTACATATAACTTTGTATTATAGATCTCTTTATGTTACTTGAAAGAAACTCTGTACGTGTAAGAATTATCTAGCTCACTCATGCTTCTTAGAGTTGTGTATTGACTTTGGCCCCAGGCTCAGGTCCTAGGCACTATCAGGTCCTGTCCAGTTTTGCCCAGAATATTTTTTATAAGCTTTGAAACCCCTGAAACCATGAGTTAATGAAAGTATTGACAGAATCTTAACTAGAGCATCCTAAACATGCTGTTTTAACAATAATACTGTTTTCTTCCAAGGGAAAAAAATCAAGTATTGGACACAATTAGGATGACATTTTTTTATTTACTAACAGGAGAGGTGTTATAATTAACAATGAGAAAACACCAGTAAATGTGTAAAGAATTCATTAAAATAGCACACAAAGGATTTATTCTCTTGGATAGAAGTTGAGAGGTAGGGCGCAAGTTTAAGTCAAATGAAATGATACAAAATTGCCCGAGCCTGCCTGTCTTTCTGTTTTCATTACATTCTCCATCATTTCTACATGCTAATTCACTTCCTTTTTTTCTGTTCTCATTTTAGCCACTCAAACTTTACAGCTGCATTTGTCTAACTTTCTTATTATTTTCAATTTTTCATGTGACATTTCCTTTCGTGAAGGGTGTCATATACCTATCATTTGAAGATGGTGGAACTTGTAAACCTTAGACAATGGCTGATATCACCCTGCTGGTCTGGAAAAGTTAGATGTGTCAAAAGAATAGCTTTGTTTCCATACTCAGGTACCCTTTAGACTTGCTGAAATTCTTGCCAAGATTCCAAATATTGATGGAGAATTTTATGACATTTGTCTATATGAAATTTTAAACTCATAAATTTTTGTTAATTACATAACAAGAATAATGAAAAATAACCCTCCAAACTATTTAACTATCAACTCTCTTTTAATTTGAAATACTAATTAGATGAAAGCCTCTTCAGCAAAGTTTAGTTATGTTTTTATTAAACATTGTTACATATTTTTGATTTAATTATTTTCTATCCTCTTATTTTTAACCAAAGAAAAAAAAACCACAAAACAACAAAACACATAACAAAACCACCACCACCACCAAAATTGTATATTGCCATTCTTCATATTTAACATTTTTTAAGTGCATAATATCATCCAACTGAAATTCTATTAATTTTGACCTTGTACAGTAAGAAGTCTTTTGGACTATGCAGTACTGTACATTTTAATGGTATTTTTCATTGTAACTGAATGCATAATCAGAATGAACAGTGCTCTTATTGTAGCTTTTTCAACCAAACCCGTCCTGTGAATTCTGTCTGCAAACAAGAATCGTAAATTACTATACTAACAGGCACATTTTAAATTATAATGGGGAAAAAAATGAGGAAAAAAATGACAAAGAAAATGAAGACTTCATGAGACATTGCATTCTGAGCTTTTTGCTTCTGTCACACTGCACCAATACTAAAATAAAATTTTAAAAAATCCACAAAAACAGCAGGTTTTGTAGACATAGTCTTAGATCATTGCATGCATAGTTCACAGAGAAATCAACCTGAAATTTCAGAAATCCAAGGCACGCTTTGACTACATAGAAAAAAATAAGTGATGTTTATTCCATCTACTACTGATCTGCAGAGCAGCAGGGCATAATAAAATCAAAGGATGCATAGTAGATTTGTAATAAAATATTGCATTATTAATTAGGTACATTTTAAGCAGAGTGAATATGATATAAAGACTAATTTTCTAAAGAGCCACAGGCAGGTAGGAGCTTGCCTTCCAAGTCAGTGAAGATATGACCTCCAAGTTGTGTAGGGACACTGGTTTATTTTGGGAATAGAAGGAAACCATAGGTACATAAAATTATCGAAAATATTTCTCTTCAGTCTCCCAACAAGATAAACACTGAATGACCCATCCAGGTCCCTCTGCACCATCAAAAACTTTTGGTTTACTACTTCTGTTCCAAAATACAATGCAGAAATTCTTGTGCTTTAGGGAATAAATCAGTCATTAGGCCTACAAATAGAGCTGGTTTCAATGGTTTTGAAAAGACTACTTTCAAATGAAATACGAAATCTTGCAAAAATCAACACATTTAGAGGAATTGAGTCAATTAACTGGAATTTACTTTTGAAGGAAAAGTGGTAATGAGTCCAAGAACACTGATACAAGACCCAGTCATAGATTCAGAATACTACATATTTTTCCTGCATTCAGCTTTTTGTGACCTTTGTGCATCCACATTCTATTTTCCTCCTCAATTCAAGCTCTGGCCATCTTATTCAGGTATTTCAGATGGAATATCACAAACAACACTTTTTTATGTATGCCTACACTAGAAATTCTCTGTGATCTCTTACAAATCATTTGGAACTGGCTTGAAGAAGAAACAGGTTTGCATCAGAAATACATCCTAACAAGGTGTAGTCCTCCCTTTTGTGTTAGAAAAAAGGGACTGTGACAGTACTTCTCTACTTCCCCTTTTCCTACTCTATTCATGCTCTTATTCCCTGCACAGTACCGCAGCTTCTCTCCCGCTCACTTCATCTGGAAAATGGGGTTTAAGGCCTGCAAAGAAGATGTAGTCCTGTCCTATCCTGGAACACTAGTGGCACAAATTCTTCACCAGGCAGGTGACAAGGGACAGGAGGAGAAAAGAAACCATTGTTTTCTTCATATTTTTTTTGCAGTTATGATTCAACAAGTACATCCAAGCAATGGTTTGGATACAGTTTTGTTTTTTTCACAAAAAGCTCATGATTTCTTTTGGATTCAGCATGAATTCATTCTTACTTCCACCTACTGAACCAGTATTTTGTATACCTTTTTAAGGCTGTCATCTGTTCTTCTTTGACAAATACTCATTCTTTGTTTCCCAAGTAAGTTCTGCTGCAGTTTTGTCTTTGATTGCTTGAGGACAAGTGAGGGAAAGCCAAACTAAAGATAGCATTCTAAAAGATCTCCAAAACTGGGCATAGGTTTCACTAGAGCTGCAATATAATGTTTTTAAAATTCAGTTAGTGCTGTAGGCATTAGTGTGACCTCTGAATTAACTGAATAAAAGTAAGAAAAAAAAAAGTAAAAGGTAATAAAACCTTAGCTTATGTTTAGAGATTTTACCTTGTCAAGTAACCCATTCTAATCAACACAACTTCTTTTTCTGCAAACAGGAGATACTGGTCAGGCTTCCTTTTGGTAGCTGCCAACATCACCTAAAAATAGTAAACATCTTGTTTTTACTGCTTACTGGAAATCACAGCCAAACTATGTCTTGTTTGCTAAAGCAATCAATTTTACAAAACAGGAGAAAATGTTTGTGTTTGTTCACCTTTCACAGTCCTTGAAATTATGTTGTAAAGGAGTATGAAATACCCAAAGATATTGGAGAATTCTTATCTATGAGAGCTTTTTTCACCTAAAGAAAAAAAATGAAACACAACAAAACTCAGGAGTTTTTGACTCTAGAGCAAGAGCTCAGCAGAAGTGGACTCCTAACTTTCTTGAGAGACCAGCAAATACCTTGAGTCGCAAGGTGTTTTGTTTTGTAGAGCAGTACTGTTTTTTCCCTTTCTCTAGTGAAACACCAAGCGTTGCAATTCTCACTCAATCTGGTGCTAATAAAAAATATCCATAATGTTGTTTTCCAATTCTTCAAAAGTCTGTACTTACTAAAAAAAACTAGTTACATACAGTTGTGGTGCATTTCTATCAACAATTTTTATTCTTTTACCTTAAGAAATGGCTGATCCTGAACATTGAGTCCAAGGCCTGAATGAATTTAGGGGTATGAACAGTTTTGTTAACAGTGTTAATGTCAAACAACATGTCCATGGATAGAACACTGGATACCATGCCAGGAGCTGTCCAGCTGTGCTAACACATGTTGCCAGCTTTTCTCACTGGAAAACAGCAGTTCTTTGTGAGACCTGTGGAGAAGCAAGAGCTGTTTCAGAAGGATCAAAGTAAGGATGATATGTACACTGTCCTTCTGCTTAAAGGAATTTTTCTTGACAACATTACCAATTAATGTTATTTGTATGTTAAATACACAAGCTCAAGAGGTAAGTTTGCATTTTCTAGTAAACTCAGGGATATGCTTGATGAGTGCATTAGCCTAAGATTTACATAGCTTACTGTTAGTGAGAGGAAAAAACAGTAAAGCCTTCACTAAGCCTACTTCTTCATCTACAGTAAATAGTATGCTGTGACAATTTAATTTCGTTATTGCTATCTGTACTGAGCCATTGATTAATGCTATTATAAGCTGACTTTATACTGATTTCATTAAAAGCCTACTACTTATCTATTACCATTTTCTCTGGTCCTATGTGATTTGAAAAACATTATTTGGGATTCCTACGTGAATGAGCTCCAAATTTACGTAGAGCTTCAAAGTTACTTCAGCTCCAAAGTTGCTTAGAGACGGATGAGATTTTAGAGCCTCAATTCTGATGCTGCTTGACCTGTCAGGTCATATTACTTCTTAGTACGGTGCATTCATAGTAACACAAAACATCACTTGTAGAACGTGATACACAAACTACTAGAGGAGCTGTGACAATAAAAAGGAATTTCTAACACTTCATACTGTCCACACATCCTTTCAAAGTTTATTTGCTAAATTTATGTTGTGTCTATGTTATGGATGTAATCTGGCTATAGATTCCTCCTGCCACCCAGCTTTGTCTCAAGCTGAACTTTAATCACTTACTATTCCTTCCTTCCTTCCTTCCTTCCTTCCTTCCTTCCTTCCTTCCTTCCTTCCTTCCTTCCTTCCTTCCTTCCTTCCTTCCTTCCTTCCTTCCTTCCTTCCTTCCTTCCTTCCTTCCTTCCTTCCTTCCTTCCTTCCTTCCTTCCTTCCTTCCTTCCTTCCTTCCTTCCTTCCTTCCTTCCTTCCCTCCTTCCTTCCCTCCTTCCTTCCCTCCTTCCTTCCCTCCTTCCTTCCCTCCTTCCTTCCCTCCTTCCTTCCCTCCTTCCTTCCCTCCTTCCTTCCCTCCTTCCTTCCCTCCTTCCTTCCCTCCTTCCTTCC
>NW_009952973.1:11017700-11059027 GCF_000747805.2 Chaetura pelagica | reverse complement strand
CCTTCCTTCCTTCTTTCCCTCCTTCCTTCCTTCATTCCCTCCTTCCTTCTCTCCTTCCTTCCCTCCTTCCCTCCTTCCTTCCCTCCTTCCTTCCCTCCTTCCTTCCCTCCTTCCTTCCCTCCTTCCTTCCCTCCTTCCTTCCCTCCTTCCTTCCCTCCTTCCTTCCCTCCTTCCTTCCCTCCTTCCTTCCCTCCTTCCTTCCCTCCTTCCTTCCCTCCTTCCTTCCCTCCTTCCTTCCCTCCTTCCTTCCCTCCTTCCTTCCCTCCTTCCTTCCCTCCTTCCTTCCCTCCTTCCTTCCCTCCTTCCTTCCCTCCTTCCCTCCTTCCTTCCCTCCTTCCTTCCCTCCTTCCCTCCTTCCTTCCCGCCTGCCTGCGCTTGCAAGCAGCTTTTAAAATGCAAACCTCAGAAGTTAGCAGAAAGTTTAAAGGAAGCAAGAGAAGGCAGAAATGTCTCAACGTTTTTTGAGTGTCTTGTGTCTGCACATGGAATGGAAGAGCACCATTTAGGCACAGATAGTGAGACAAATCATCAGGCTCAGAAAGAGGAGTAAAGTGTATTTGCACCTAATGCAGAAAACTCAGCACCACAATGAAGTTCACAGGTTAAATTTAGGACGCCTTCTTGGAAAAATCAAAAGTTCGTTAACTACTTAATGATTAAAATTCCTCCTTTGCACTAACAGCTTTGTGGAGACTTTGCTGTCTGTTGCACTGAAAGTTTTAATATAGAAATAGAGGTAGTTTGCTGCTAGATTTGATTCAAGCATCAACCTCTGAAGAACACAGTCCAACAGATAGATATAGCAGAGAGAGGTCTGTGAACAAATGTGGAAGGTGATTAGAAAGAAAAGAACACTAACTTTTAATATGCAGTATTTTGTGATACATTGAGTTAAAGCATGTATCATTCCTATTGTGTGCAGGACAAAGTCCTAATACAAGCAAAGCCAGTGGCTGATTTTCTAGTGGTTTGGATAGCAGAAGTTTTTGAAAGGCAGAAGAACAACTATGGATCTAAAATTAATTGTAGAGACTGATCAAATTAATCTAGAAGACAAAGGGACAGGATGAGTGATTTCCTAATGTTTTGTTATTAAAGCAAAGCATTTAGAAAGACAGGGATCATGGTAGAGATCTTAGGGAATCAAAGAGAGTTTACTCCTTTTCCACTCTCTTTTTTCCACTAAACTGAAATCAGCAGCAGACACAGAATACTTAAAATGCAAACAAATACACATATTTTTGTAAAAAGCCTATCATAAGATAATAAAATTAAATTTTTATAAAAGTACATTATGTGGATTGTAACCAGTATAATGTACACAAAACATTATCTTTCAAACAAAAAGCAATAAAGTTGCCAAATAAACTGATGTATTTCATAAATAATCTGCATTACAGTTTTGTGGAATGCCAGAAATCAATATATTTCATTAGTCAACAAACACTTAAGAGCTGAAAAACAATTTATTATGTACATAATTCAGTATAGCTTCCATAACTGTATTAGCTTATGTTCCTTGCATCTTTGCATTTGCTTGGTATCTGAGATAGAATTGTTTCTACTGTTTTAAAAAATAGGGGAGAAAAATCTGCAAATAAACAAAAGAATCCGTTTATCCTTTCTGATGTGATTTGAAACATATACACATTTAAAATGTCTGTTTTGTACTATGAGTGTATCCAGTTTGAAGGAACTCCTTCACAAAAGGGGAAATTAAAGAGCAGATTGCTAAATGGGGTATAAACATAGTTTCACTCAGGCTTGCTAATACATCAGGCTGAAAGCCAACACTCTCCCTTACTTAAAATTATTCTAAACAGTGCATGTCAAATATTTCAGACATTATTGAAAATGGCTGTCACAGAAAATGTAAAAGGACTCTGCATATATTCAGCAAGGCCTTATTGTCTGAATACGTGAATCTCTGCACTGACACGAAATTGCTACCCTGTCAGCATGTAAAAGAACGGATCATTTCATCTCTTTAGTGATGAAGTTTCAAATCCACAAAGCACAAGCTATCAGTCCATTGAGATGATTACGATGCCTCGAACTTGACAGCTTGTGATGACAGCTTTCACAAATCCTGGAAATCAAATTGTTCCTTCATCTAACAGAAGGCAGGTGTGTACAAAGCAGAAAGGGGTGAGGCTAAACATGAGGATACAGTGATCTTTATGTTCAGTGTAATTCCTAAAAGTTATACCAGGAAAAAATATAGATTTTGATTTTGAACCTCTTCATGATATACACAGATGAGGGCACCAATAACCCATATGGGTAAAAGGTTTGCCAGGAAAGGAATATCAAGATAAACAGATGGCTGTACCATTGCCATATGGCTCCTCGGAAATTGGAAGACACTGTGGCATTTTGCCGCAAGATAGATCTAGTGTTATTTCTGTTCCAATATTTTAAGCAATGCAAGGAAGGAATACATAACTATCAGTAATTAGCTATGTTATGTAAATATATTAAAAAAATAATAACTGTTTTATGGGAAATTTTGTAGACTGAAGTGTTTCTGAAATGCAGATAGTAATTCACTGGAAAATTATTTGCTTCAGCCCTTTATTTTTTGTACTCTTTACTCAGAAAAACATCCTAAATAAACTAAGTTGCAGTGCTGATGAGGCTTAATTTCACAGTTTATCTCCCTGTACAGAAAAAAGAAGTCCTCCCTAAACACAGTGTTTGCAGCGCTAAAAAAGCAGAGGAAAGAAGTGAGCTACAGACCACTTGAAATAAAGACAGTAATTCTAAAATTCTGCTCAGCTGGGTATCTGCATACACAACAAAATTATTCAAATATGTCCTCATACCCAAGGTACTCCTGTTACTCTAAGCAAGTTCAATTGCCATCCATTGCCTTCCCAGAAACTTTGGAAAATCCTTTCAGACAATTTTAAGTCTTGATCACTTGGACTTCTCAGTGGCTGTAGAGTTGTAAAGCCTCCAGTACCTGCCTTTTTTGTTTGTTTTTTTCTCTTCGTTTCCCCACTGTAGGTCAGGCTCCAGGGGAAATATCAGCAATAGCTTTGAAGCACACCAATGGTTAAGCTCTGTGTGCTTTTTGCACTCAGCAAAATGTTTCTTCACACATTTGCAAATGTCTTTTCTTTAACAGATCTTGCATCCTAACCCATATTTCATTAGAAAACTGGCTCTACTGCAGAATATTAAGAAGTATGACCAAGGCACATTAATGTTTCACTTTTTTATTGCCACTCACACTGAGACACCAAGTCTTTTGACAGAGTGAGTTGACCACGTCTTTTGGCATGAATGACAATAGATCTTCAAAACTAGCTTGTTCACCCACCTACTTATTATTACTGCAAGCTGCTGTTAAATTCCATTTCTATAATACTCAGCTATATTCTGTAGATTAGTTCTGCTAGGTTGGCTCAACAACAGCTCTTGGTCAGAGCCTTTTAATACCCTGTTCAACGGAGGAGAGGTAGGAGGGAAAAGAAAGAAGACAGGAAATAAGAAGAGGATTGAGAAGAAGTAAACTCGTAGGGAGCTTCAAGTAGTTTATTATCATGGCTTGTCTATTCAGTGCGATCAGGACAGTATGCTCTCAAATTAAAATATCCTAGGCATTATGGAAGTAATCTTTCAAAAAAAGATGCTGCATTTAATGGCCGATACATGGAGTTGTATAATAAGCTAATTGTTAATTTTCACCAGAATTCTCTCCACTTCAGACTTAGGAGGCAAAAATTTTTTGCTTAATTTATGGGAGTTCAATCTCCCACCCTTCCCACCTTCCCCCACCCCCATTTTGTTTTAAAACGTTTATAGGTTTTTAAAATTATATATTTCCTTGAGATATTTTGCTTATAGTGGACTAACAGTTTACACTTTTAGATAGAATTTTTTTCACTGATGTTACCAATGTATTTGTGAGCCATTTGTGCTGTGATGCTGTCTTCTGTTAACCAGATTTTGACTGCTCAAAATTCAGATGTTATTTTACAACTTAATTGAAAAATCATTCCTAGAATGACCTTATCTAGACAGAATACTGAATGTAGTTTCAATCCACTGTTTGAAGCAACAGACATTATTAGCAATCTTAGGGAATACAGAGGTGTTTTTCTAGGTATAAAGAAATTGATTATTTATCATAGCAAAATGAAGGTTAGAAGGAAATAATAATATATTGGGATGCATTAGGAAGAGTGTGGCCTGTAATTCAATGGAGGTCATCCTACCTTTTTATTCTGCTCTAGTGAGGCCACATCTGTAATACTATATTCAATTCTGGGCTCCCCAGTTCAAGAGAGACAGGGAACTACTAGAAAGAGTCCAGCAGAGAGCAACAAAGATGGCTGGGGGATTGGAGAATCTCTCTTATGAGGAAAGGCTGAGAGAGCTGGGACATTTTAGCCTGGAGAAGAGAAGGCTGAGGGGAGATCTTATTCATGCTTGTAAATATCTAAAGGGTGGGTGCAAGGAGGATGGAGTCAGGCTCTTTTCAGTAGTGCCCAGCAACAGGACAAAGAACAATGGGCATAAGCAGGAACACAGAAAGTTCCATCTGAACATGAGGAAAAACTTCTTTACACAAGACAAGGCACTTGAACAGGCTGCCCAGAGGGATTGTGGAGTCTCCTTCTCTAGAGACATTCAAAACCCACCTGGATGCGGTCCTGTGTAGTGTGCTTGAGGCAATCCTGCTTTAGCAGGGGAATTGAACTAGACGATCTCTAGAGGTCCCTTCTAACTCTAATGATTCTGTGATTCTATGATTACTTTCTAGTACTATACTGGAAGGAATGTAGAGGAAAACCGGTTTAACTAAAGGACAATTTTAGCACAATAATTGGTTATAAACTGACTGTTGAATCCTTTCTCTCTAGCAGTAAGAACTGTTGAGCCCTAAAATAGATTGCATAGGGAAACTTCTCACTGCAATCTTTAAAGAATAGGCCAGACAAATGTTTTTAAGCGTGGTGATCCATACAACATGTGGAAAGATTGAATAATTAGGCAACCTCTAAAGCTTCTGTCAGGCTTATTTTGGTAGTATGATTTCATACAGGAACAGAGGATTACAACAAACTTAGTGATCAAGATATTGCTTTCAAAACAATGCTTTTTATTGCTAAGAAAAATCAAAATCCCCAACTTACTTTTTAGCTGTTAAAGGACTATTTAAGAATATTTTTTGCTACCCAGAATGGATGTTTGCATGCACATAACTACTGGGACAGTTTTCCAGGAAGTTTTCACCTTCTAAAAGGAATCTTACTCAGCACCTGGATGAAAGGGACAGCTTTAGCATTCTTTTCAGTGGATATGTTGCAGTTTAAAAAAAAAAATATTAAAAAAAAAATTAAAAAAAGATCAAAGCTTGAAAAAGACACAAAAAGTGCTTAGGCTTTGTCCATTTTTAAACCAGGGTAATTTCACTTATCACTTCTGGATTTTGTAACACTAAAACTTAATTCTTGAATAAATTATCTCAGATATCTATTTAATTACAATGTTTATCTGCTTTAAATTCTAAATGCTATTGTATACACTATTAAGATAAATTCCAAGAACAATGTGAATTCTACTTTTACAGTTTTCTAAACTTAACTTTCTTTTTATTTATGTTGAAGCAGCACCATAAACCTAATCAGAACCAGAATCTGTCTTCAGTGCGTAGTGATTGGCAAAAAAAATATTTCAAAGAGCATAGGCAGGTATTTCAACGGAGCTAACAACCTCAACCATGACTGTTTCATTCAAATCAGGACTCAGAAAGTCTTGTTTGTGGGCAGCAAATAATATATATATATCAGTTTGTGCATCTAGGATCTTTTTTTGCATAGGAACTCACTTACTTTGCTCAATTTGTGTGCTCAACTTCAGGATTCTGATCATTAAACTTGTGCCCAAAGTCCTAAAATCTCTATCTCCTAAAGTCCACTTTTGCTTTGTATGAGGGCTAATAGTTGTTGTAGCACAGTCACAGATCACTTGAATTTGGCAAGCATAATTAGTATGCATAATGTAGAAAGGTGTTACAGAAATTGAAAATTGTCTGTAGACATGTTCTCTTTTAATAATTTTCTTCACTTGTCTGAAACAGGGACTTGCCCTCTGTGACTCAACCCAGAGAAATTACCAGTAAAGCCCCAGCAGCACATAACCATCTTGGATAATTGAAATCTCCAAACGCAGCAGCTCTCAGTCAGCTAAATCAGAGGTAGTGTGAGGATTCTTGAAATGTAGAAAGCTTAGCAATAGAGGCCTAATGACAGAGTGTTAGGACACCTTGGGTTTTCAAAAAGAAAGTACTTTGTATTAGAACTAGGGGTTTTGTTTCTTTTTTGGCTAAAGCTATAACATTCTCTGAGTATAAGGAATATGCATTTGATGTTTTTTACTTTTTTTTTTTCCACTTCTCACAAATGTTTAAAAATAAGTTAAGGATCTGTTCACTTCTTCGTTTGAAACAAGTTTTCCTTTTAAGCATCTGTTTAGCCTATGATAATAGTCTTCCTCCTGGGAAAGCTGTTCGTCTTTGTTGCCTGATTCAAATACCTCTAAGACAGATTGCTTTGAATCTCTAAATAACTTTTGCTTTACTTTCTACTACATATTTGTGTTTGTGTGGCTGTTTCTTCCTCTCTGGCTAATTAGTACAATTATTCCTGTTATATTTATTACACTGTTAAGCATAAATAGAGCTGCACCACTGACCATCCTATTGCTTGAAGAGAGATTAAAATACTGAGCTATGAATGAAGTATCGAAAGAATCAGCCTCCTTTTTTTTGTTTTTTCCCCCTTTTGCCTGGGCATAGACCTTCTTCAATGTTTAAGTTCTGTTTCTTCTAGAAGAAAGGTCATACTATATTATCAAATAAAAAATAAAAGAGAAGGCTGGTATTCCTCAGCTGTTACTAGAGGATGCTATGGAGTGACTCTCAAAGCCTCAGGAATTAAACAAATCTTCCATAGCCTGATGAAAAATACTATAATGAAAGAAGCAGAAACCACTGAGCTTAGGGTAATCTCACTTGGTTTGTATTCCTTAGTTTTCTGTTTTGGTGAAAATGAAGTTTTTTGTAAGCAGCTTAAAAATTCCTAATGAAAACAAATCACTCAAGCTAACCTTCAGCTGCTACTGTAGTACTAGCTTATAATGTAGACCACAGGTTCTGGGAAAATTGTGTCTCCCATTTTTTCAGAAAAAATGCTACTTATTGGGAAGGAATGGTTAGCACAAAAATTCAATATGTCAAAATCTTCCCTCTACAGCAAAACACCAAATAGCAAGAAGTTAAATATAGATGTAGGTAAAGGCTAAGACGTGTTGCTTCTTGAAAGGAGTGGCTTTTGGCAGCAAAGCTGGAATGAAAGTGAGCACTTGTACCACTTTGTGTGAACTCCAGTTTACACAAAATGAATCTGTATCAAACTGATCTCCTAATTCTGGCCCCAATCCTTTGTCCATAGCACCTTGGAGAGTTCTAAGGGTTTCCTGAAGGTCTGTTTAGATGAAGACCTGCTGCTGTCACTGCACTCACTGAGAACTAACCTTCACTCCTTGTGTTCAAAAAGATGGGTTTTACTCAGCATGAGGAAGGCAATTCTGTGTCCATATATGTATTTTCAAGTACAGTTATAACTATTAAAAAAAAGATGGAGTTTGTCACAAAATGCAAAAAAAAAGAGAGCCTTAATTTCTATGACTAGAGTGAAGCTGATGGTCACAGGCACTAGGAAAGGCCATAATTAATATGTGCTCTGAAAAGCCACCTGGTTATGCAATTGCTGAAAAGCGCATTTTCTAATAATGCATAAAGCTGTTATGAGTAGTTAGTTACATCTTTCTGGACTCCTTCTGGTTAATTTTGCTAAGTGGGTTAATATTTGCCTAGAGGAATTGGTGAACCTAATCTAAAAAACCCTTAGGCCTCTTCTAATTAGAAAAAAATAGAACTAAAATATAATAATATTCCAATTCAGAACTTGAAGACTAGGATCTGGAAGACTTATATCTTACTGCTGGCTTTGTCAGAGACTTAAAAAAATAAAATAGCATTGTAATAATTTTTATTATAGCAATATTTAAGAGCAAATTTAAATTGAACCTCCACAGGGCTAGGCACTGTACAAAGCACATAACAGTAGGTGTTTCTACATGCACTGCGAAGGAAAATCTTCACTGCATAGAGAAAGGACGTGGGAGCTGGCACACAGAGGGAACCATATGATGGCAATAAACATGATATTAGTATCTTTTTCATTCCTCTTTCTTTAGTGATTTACTTCAGAGGCAATAAACACAGGATAAAAAGAAAGTAAACTGAGCCACAGGACAGGGAGAAAGTGTAAAATGGAATGAAGCAGGCTGACAGGAGAAGATTGGAGCAATTAGTGAGATAGAACAAGCCAGAAAAATTCAAACAAAACTACAAATTTCATAACAGCTCAGGTGACACTGCCTTGGCTGATTCTGTGTCTATGGCCAGTTATTTTTCTCTTTTTCTGTGTCATTTGAGGAAAAGCTGCAATTGCAAGTGGTAGTGCTTTTCTGAAAGATCTGGGTATGAGAGAAACCCTTTTGTTCTTTCCTCATGAAAATTTTTGCTCTTCTCTTTCAGAGTAATTTCTAATTAACATAAATACTTCCATCTTCCAAAATACAATGCTACGTTAGGGCTTGAGCATGAAATTGCCAATCAAAAACCAATCTAAATACAGAAGTGTTACTAGCAAGGCAACAAAAAAGGTAAACAGCAAGAATCTTGAAAGTGCAGTTTGATTTCAATCTAATCTTTTTCAGCAATCCTGATGCTTTCAAACATGTTTTGTTAGCTGTGATATTCTAAATCTGTGAAACTAGGGGGCCTGTTTTTTTAAGTTTGTTTTGATAGGATAATTTCTTCTCTAAGGTGCTTCTAGATGTAAAGCAGTCTTTAAAAGAGGACATCTGTATATATTCATTTACCTTGTATGCAAAATGTGTGTGAAACAGGAAGAAGAAATAAAGGTAAACATGACCAGCCTTCATTATGCATTTATCCCTCAGGCCTTGCAACTTCTGCAATACCAATCAAAGCTGTATCAGAGGGACATGTGATTGCTGATATTATCTCTACTGTTATCTATTTTATCACTACTGCTGTCAGTCTTTAACCAATTACTAGGGTACTGTCTAGCAAAACTTCATTTATAAAGCTGAAGTGCCTGCTCTCATAGGGCAGAAGGGGTAGGCATCTAACAACTCTTATGAACAAAACTTATTAAAACAATTCCTGACGATTTCTCAGAAAATGCTATCCATTTAAGTCAATTCATGTTTACTGTGACAGAGGAAATGGAAATGTTAGTTTTACACTCCTAAAGTCAGTACAAATTTTTGGAAAAAACTTCTTTAATGTTAGAGAGGTATAACCTGACACAACATTGTATCTGCCACTATTTACACATTATCTGCAATGGATTGTATGGTGGGTTATCAGGTAATTTATCATAAATTATTACACCATGGTTGTTATTTCATCACATTTCTTGTTCATTTTAGATGCTCTGCTTACCATATGAACTCACACTTTGCTCATATGGATGACATTTACGGGACAAATATACTTATAATAAATATTAGTAACTTTGGCTTATCATGTTACTTTACAAACAGTGAAAAATTCTTCAATGCACAGACTTTCAGTTTGCAACAGACTGTCAATCTGCTAGCTGTATTCTTCTTTAAATATAAGAGTGCCTGTCTTTTGAAGACAGGAGAAAGGTGACTGCTGTTTTGTATTCTTGTTCAAATGCTGCATATAAGAGAGTGACTAACTGCATTTTCTCTTATAGATAAATTCTATGTGGTCTTTTGAATAGCCTTGAATAAGTTACTCAGATGGAAAGGGATGGGGGTTTTTTTGCAAGTAAAAACAGGTGTTAGTGCTGTATTGTTTTTTGTTAGCAGTATATTGTTGTTAAAGACATTATGGGAAATTGCTATACTTTTTCCCCTGATAGCTGTGATAAATTGTGGACTGGAAATATATGAAAACTGAGCTTTTTAATTATTTACCCAGAGAAGAATAAGCATAAAGTCACAGGTGGTTGCTGAATCTGCAGTGAGCTTTCCACAGCTGGAAAACCACAGCAGCAATTTTTGCAGCCAGATGAGGTTTGGTTCACTTGTTTCACCTGGGAAGTGTAGAGAAAGTCCCTCATTTTTCATGAATAGTGAAAATGGTTGTGACATTAAATATAAAAGTATCATGTATTTGTGACTGTCTATCCTTGGAAAAATAATCTTTCTTCTATGAAATGTGGCAAAGATAAGACAGACTCCAAAAAAGTTGAAGAACAGAGCTGATGAGGTATTTTCAAATGATACTAAAAACCTTCCTCTGTGATTATATGTGGGGATTTGGTTTTGATTATAGATTCTTAGATATGTATAGCAAGCATGTACTCGGGATGTTGTATCTATGGAACAATTATTTTTGTAGCTTGGAAGGCAACACAAGGCAATTGTTTACCATAAGTTCTTTATTTTACCTTGTGTTTTGCCTGCAAGAAACCACTGAGATTGATAAAAAAACACTGGGCCAGACACTCAAAAAATATCAGATATCTGATGTGGGTTTAAATAGAAAGTTGCAATTGTACTTCAACATATGTCATAACTAGACATAAGCTGCATCTACTGCTTGGGTGCAGGGTAGAATTTAGAAACTTCAGTTAGGGAATAATGAAATATTTTCTATCAATGTAATTTACAGATGTATTTGATAAAAGTTTAAGAGATCCAGCCTCCTGGTTTTGCATATATCTGCCCCTTGATACAGAGCAAAGTACAGATCTTAAGGTCCATTAAGCTTCAACTCAGCCTTTGAGTCCAGAGGGTTGACCAGAGGCTGTTTGTTCTACTAGAAGTAGAGCAGTGTGTGTCTAAATAGCTTCAGTTTTACACAGATTTAAGGCAGGGTGATAAAAATGTGTTTGGTCTTGACCAGTCCGGCCTCACAGAAAAATTCCCATTTCGCTTCTGTTGCCACAGCCACAGGTTATCCCATAGTCTTATTTTATTACTCTAGGCAGTGGCTTGCTACCAAAATCTCTGCTTTCTGTAACTAAGCAAGGTTACTCTTATCTGAATTGGGACCTCACCTGACCTGTCATTTTCCCCTCATTGTCTCCCAGAATGGAGGGAATGTTCCAAGTATTCACTCACAAATAGCTCAATCTTCTTTTCTGGTTTGGCTAAAATTTTTGCCTGGCCAATCTTTTAGGAAAAAAGCAAGAAAACTTAATTCTTGCTACAGTGTTTAAGAGATGCATTATACAGTTCATTTGGTAAAAGAAGGAATCCAGGGTTAATCACATTTTTAAAAGTATGAAATTAAGCATAGTAAATAGATCCCTGAAGTCTTTTAGCCTAACTGTGGTTTGCATAAATCTTTTTCTTGTATAATTACCATAAATATTTTAAATCCATAATAGCTTTTTTTCCCAAACAGTTCAGAAGAGGGAAAATAGGCATAACATCTTTTACCTCTCACACAAACTTAAGAGCTCTGTTTTTAAATATTCCTATGTGGTGCTCCTATTCTGGAAACAATTCCATAAAAATCTTCACAATCTACTTCCACCAGATTAGAATACTTTTGGTAAAAATGTTTGAAAAAACACAGTCTATTTAAAAACAGTTGATGCATGGAAACCAAGACAATACTATCATTACAAAAGCTTTATTCTCTGTCTTCTGTAGATGCCAAGAAGTGCTGCCAGAGTAAGTGAATTTTGCAACCACTTTGCAGTTTTTCTCACAATTTGCTACCTGCCTTTCAAACAAGTTTCTTTGCAGCTCACAATTAGCACTCTTTCTCTTCATTAAAATAATTTCCCAGATACTTCTCAAACTTCAGTATGCAATCATGTTCCGCTTTCCTTGGTAAAGAACAGAAACTCTTTTTTGAAAGTCAAAGTTCATCTTTTTTTGCCTGATGGCAAAAGGCTGATATCTACAAAAAACGTAATTTCAGGTAGACCTGGAAAGTGGAATTGAGAGTGAAATTTACGTGTTTGAGACACCCACAGTGGAAAAGCCTACTCTTTATATATTCTCATTTAGAAACCAGATAGTGTGCAGATACAACCTGGTCTGCATCTTTGCCCCCACTGGTTACATTTGTTTGAGCATCTTCAATGTGTACATAAGTTCTTAGGTAGGACTATACAGAATTTCTATAGTTAAAACTAAATATTTACTAATCCACCATGTCAATATCTAAAACTAATGTTCTAAAAAGTATGAATATGCTCCCTACCAGCTCAACATGTGCTTGACAAGCCTCAGCTGGGTAGGCAGTCAGTGATTAACTGCTGATGCATTACCTCCATGGTGCTAGGTTTTGTGATAAAAGTTCATCTGCACACCCACAAAAGAGCACAGAAAGACCACAGCTGGGGTGGAAATGCCAAAAAAACCCTGACCCTGCTCCTCCCAAGCCCATTACAGGAGACATCAGACCATCAAAGGCTCATCTTCACGAACTCAGAGGAGCACCAGGGCACAAGGATGACAGGTATCCAAATTAAAGATTTAGAGGAAAGAATGTCCTTTCCAGGTCCCTCCCATACTCACCCAGAAAAAACTCAATCTGAGAGTCCACTTGCAAAACACATCAGAGTGAATGCTGGAAGTGCACCTTTTGGATTGATTAGGGTTCACTGCCTGGGGCTGTAGGACACATTATGGGATGCAAGAGAGGAGCATTTTAGGATTGCACCGGGCTACTTCTGGGAACTTTAAAGGAGGGATCTAGGTGATTTGGGAAGGAGCAAGTGTTGGAAAACAGAGGTATAAGAGAATAAAAAGAGTTGGTCACATGTAAACACTTTGCTGGTCGGTTGCTTATCTGTCAATGCCTAAAGACTGATCAGTACAGTTAGTCTTTTCTATTAAATTTCTTTCTAATTCTTTCCTGTGAGTGAGACCATGGGATGAACTGGCTATTGGGGGACCAGGGAAGTCCTGAACAGCTGCTGGAGACACCAAGGGGATTGGGGGTCTGTAAGAATGAGACCCACTGGTGTGTGTGTGTCTAAGGGCAAAATCACAGAGGGATTGGCTACTGGCAGCCAAAACTGGCAAGGGGAGTTGTGTGTATGTGTGAGTGGGACAATTGATGTTATCCACTGGAGCAGGACTGCAGCCTCAGGGGCTTGTATGTCCTGGTGCCAGCAACTGAAGGGACTGGGATCCAAGGGCAGCTACTGGGCAGGCTGCATGTCTCAGCACAGCTGCTGCAGGAATCCACATAGTACATAAATATGTGTATGTCTTACTGAAGGACCTCTTTCTTGCTCAGACAGAGTGTGCAGTAGGATGAAACTATTGATACCGTTTGTTTTTATGAGAGTGATCCCATGTGTCCCTCTGTGCTGTGTGTTGCAAACCATATATGTATGCATATATGTGTATTTGTGGTGTATACATGTACTCTCTGTGCATCTGTCAATGGGGAATACATTTTCAGCCTCACTACTGGTTTGACCTGGTGGGCATTGCAGTAGCCTTGCCTCTCTCAAGCTGCCCTATCAAGCACAATATATTTTCCTCTAACACCCCCCCACAAACCTTCCCAAAATCAATCTTATATTCAACACAATAGTAGTTCTTACACCATACCCCATAACTCGCCAATCCCCTCACTACTGGTTTGACCTGGTGGGCATTGCAGTAGCCTTGCCTCTCTCAAGCTGCCCTATCAAGCACAATATATTTTCCTCTAACACCCACTCCACTGACTCTTGCAATAGGTTAATCTTTTATTTCAATTAGTAGTTGTCTTACAAGTCTTATGAAGTGCTATACCTTTTCATGTATTTCAGAATGCTTTGAATTACTATAAGCAATTATAAAAATATAATTCTAGTTTTCTTTTCACTTGTCTTGTCTTGCATGGCTTTGATTTTTGAGCACTTGCATGGATCAGTAATGATTTTGCTTATTATAGCTGAGCCAAAGCCACTCAATTGTGCTCCACAAAGCATGAAGTTGCAGACACCTGAACCCTTGAATTGTGAGTTCCATATCTGGATTTTATCTACAGCAATTTTCGGTATTTGTTTTTTTAGATTTTTATTCCATAATGTTCTGGACAAAGATATATTTATGTACTTTTTTAAGGTCTAGTAGCTTATTCTTCTAAAAGATTAGCTGTACCTGTTTATTCAACCTTCAACTTCTACTATATCTCTGCTGTGATAATTCTCTAGATATTAGAGGTAATACAGAGGTAAAATATTTTCAGTATAGATGATATAAAACCCTCCACTTTTCATGTGACAATTAGGGCTGCACAAGTGTTGAAATATACATTGGGGGATGCATATATTTGCTATTTAAAAACCAGAGAGACTAAAGGGAGAGGCAAAACTGAATGTAAAAAAAAAAAACTCCAAACACTCTTCTTCGGAGAGGGATTTCTAAAAGCAACACACACAGTTTGAGAATTAGTGATTAGGTAGTGTTTTCAAGCCTATTTGTTTTGAAAAATCTGGCCTTCTACACAGTACCCATCAGTAGGTAATGTAAATTGAACTGCGGGGCACTCTGTAGCAAATCTACAGTCATTATCTCTTAGTTGATTCTGTCTTGTGTCTCATAACTTTTCAGAGGTGCATGTGAAGCTGCTCTCATAAAAGCTATTACTTTGTCTCCATGATACCTGTTGATATGAAATGATGAAATAAAGATGATTACTCATCCCAGCAGGCACTTGCTTTGACCTTGTTGTGCGTAGTTTATCACAAACATTGCTGTGTGGTATTTCAAGTTGAAAATTAGGCAGATGCAAGAACATAACATATGCCACTGGGCCATTTTATGTCTTCTAGCAGTACACATGAGAAGTTTATAATGCCACGAAAGCAACATTATATAGATGATACAGCAAATTCAAACAAAAGCCACTGCCAAAGGTGTGCATGAAAATGGGACCTAACTACTTAGTTTCTCACATTGAGAATAGAAATTTTGCAGGAACATAATGAAAAATTCTGTGGAACAGAAAATAGACAAAGATTAAACACATATTTCTTAATAAATCAGAAAAATTAGGATACCTTTATCAATGTTGTTCCATATTTAAAATTTCTATTATTTTCCAAACATGGTTCTGCATAATTGGAGAATAAATAAACAATTTGTGGTGAAAAGCTTCAGTGCCTTCAAATTAAGATTATTTCAACTTTTGTATGTACAAAACACAAAAAGATATAAAAGTACCAAGAAAAAGTATAAATATGACTTTAAATATTAAAATAAATAAATAAAAAAAACCCACCCTATTATCTTCAGACTTGTTCAGGAACATATGTCCTAATATCACCAATCCATGAAAATCAGATCACAAAGCCTTCCTCTTTTCTAG
This sequence comes from Chaetura pelagica, assembly GCF_000747805.2. Classification (NCBI taxonomy): domain Eukaryota; kingdom Metazoa; phylum Chordata; class Aves; order Apodiformes; family Apodidae; genus Chaetura; species Chaetura pelagica. The sequence goes on along the minus strand of NW_009952973.1, from coordinate 11,043,615 downwards.
ATATTTTTGATGACAGATCTCTAAAACAGTGATAGCTTTCTCACACTTTGTAACATTGCTTTTTAGAACAACTAAGGACACTCAACAGAGATCACACAGGAATAAGGACTGGCAAAGTAAAAGATTAATAACTTCTGTGTTTCATTTGAAATGTAGCTGTACTCTACAAGACAACTCTTCTCCTGAACTCTGAGCTGAAGAAGAAAATTCTTGTTATTGTTCTTTTTTGACACTACCTAAACTACTGCTTATTTCAGTGTAAACATGATTTTAGGTATTATGTCCATCAAAGTCTATTATTATTATGTGTTTAGGTGTGGCTCAAATTATACCTATGGGAAGTACCTTATATATGAAATTTACTAATCTTGAAACCTGTTTTACCTTGAAAAGAAAAGATATAATTGGAAGAGTTAGATTTTGGTTTTTGGTTTAGTATTCAGGGAAAGAAAAGTTGTAGGTTGAAACTGCTGCATCCATTGTTGAGTTTCATGAGAATAAAAGCTACTCCTATTTAAATTGAGCCAATTATTTCAAAAAGTTGTTTGAGATATTTTAGCTTAAAAATATTTTAATAATAATGTTTTACATTTTATAAAAGTCACTTAATCCACACTGGAGACACAATTCTGTTAAACACCATAATTTTTCAGAATTCAATTTTCCAGGTAAGGAAATATTCTCATTAGAAATTTTATTATGAAACTGTAAGTCTGAGGCATACAGTTATAAAAAAAAGAAAAAAAAAAAAAAAAAGGCAAAAAAAAAAAAGCACCTTTTCTCTACTATATTAGCCTGTAAATAATAAGTACATTAATTTGTAAAACTGAGTTCAGATTACTTTCTCTAAAATACTTTTCCATTATGATCTCTACTTCATGACAATTTCTAGTATCCTTTTTATAGCTAAGGTAAACTGTTTGCTTCCTGTTTTAATTATTTTTCAATTAATTTATTAAAGTATTTTGCAGCTATTAAAATAACTGTATTAAAAACTGGGCCCAGAACAGGATTTAATTAAAAGACAAACAAACTAATAACTCAAAGGTAATACATTTTCTTCCTGATAAAATAAATTACAATGCATAATTTATGTGCAGAAAGAGAGAATTCCTATTTAATAATTTTTCTATTTTGCTAGAAGTGGCAACACAATGAAACAAAACTATTGTGGAAGAATTAGAAAGTGCAACTCACAGTGAAGAAAATTAAATTGAATTATTTACACTAGCCTTAATAGACATTAGGTCAAGGTCCAAAAAACAGTTTTTAATGCCATTCTACTAGCAGGTAGGGAAGGAGGAGACATATCATTAAGAGTATTTGTTTCTGACTCAGAGGCTTCACTTTTTCAACAATAACACTGAACAGAAATGTGCCTTTCTACATCTGTAGATAACTGTATTTTCTAAAAAAAATAGGCCACTGTAATCCAGTGTGATGCACATGGAATCAGAACAGTAAATAAATTGAAATATTTAGGTGTTCATATGGATCTCTAAAAGTGTTATTGGTTACATAAGCAGATCAAATTGCTTTAATAGTACTCTCACACTGCCTTTATTTTTATTAAAATATTCAGAAATTGAAGGATATGTAAAAAAAAAATAATAAATAATCCTTTGAGAATCCCTTCATCAATTGTCTTTTCCAACCATAATAACCAAAATAATCAAAAGAATCAAAAACCGTATTAACATTCATTATGATGCATCCACATATACCAAATTGTTTGCTAAAATTTGACAAAATTTTAGTTAACTTAAAAATGCTAAATGCTCCTTGCCTCCCTGTTTAGCAGAATAAAGTCGTTACTCTTAAAAAAACCCAACACCTTTTGTCTACGGTTCTAAATAGTTCATATGGATCGCATGAATAAAACCGGTAAATTTCTTTAAACTCGCAATCTGAGCAATTAGGGATTACACACCTTACTGATTTTCAGTGACACTCCTCTTCCTAGATCAAAAATGAACATATGAAAATCTCATCCCAGTTCCTGAGACTGAGTTTAAACTTCACATGGAGCTCTATAAATACCTTGTCTTCAAATTAGCTTAAAAACTTTTGAACACACTAGGATAGACTAATTTTATCAAATCCAGTGTCCTCTTGTCAAAGCTAAACTATTCATCTCTTCCCAGAGGTGAATCTCTGCAGAGATGATGGACAAAGAGATACTTTCTAAGGAAAATTCATGCTGTCCTAAAATAAATTTCTGTAATAGTAAGAACAAATCCAATTTGTATTTACTTTTAATATACACAGCAAACAGTAGCACTTTATCATGCTAAAGACACCATGGGCTCTAGGTGTCCAACTGTTGTGACTGGAGCCAGAGTGCTGGCCATGTGTGCAGCATGGCATTGCATCATGTATTGTACCTTTGCACCTCTTCCAGTTTTCATTTGATTAAAGAGAGGCTTCATATATAATTAAAACAATAAACACTGGATAATAAACTCTTTTTATAAAATCATAGAATTCATGCTGTGAAAAATGCTACCTTCTTAACAATCAACATTATTAGCAATTTATTTGTTTTCTGCAATAGTTTTATTTAAAATAAGACTCTTTTGCAATCCTATGCTCATCATTTTAACACAAATTCTAAGTATTTTTCACTTGAAATATGTTACATTTTGACAAAAAATAATAATAATAAAAAAATACTGGGAAAAACAGTAACCTTTATTTTAGAGACTGCTTTTATGGACATTCACGTATATTCTGTGTTCCCAGATGGTTCAACCCAAATACCTTAAACATTAGAGTTATCATGAGAAAAACAGAGTTGCAATGAATATTGAGAAAAGCTAAGTGCTTTTAATTCAAAGAAATGTCCCAACATTTAAGTGTTTTTCTTTGGCATACACATCAAGGACTTTCTTTCACAAATTAGCTGTATGCCTGCATACACATTGGTATGCATGAAGTGCCTCTTTCCTCTGAAACTTGAGCTTGGGGTAGGAGAAAAAAGATAAAAATATCTTTCTTTTTATTTCCATCCTTTTAGCATGTGTGTAGAGTGCACACACATGAGTAAGCCAGGGCTGGATACAATTATTTTGTCCATAGTTTCTTCTGACAGTACCCCAGCAGGCTTGGCACTCTTCTGTATCTCCCTTATTTGCCCTCAAAGTCATGCTGCAATACAAAGTAGTCTGTATAAAACCCTTTTATTTTTTATAAATGTTTATGCTACTGTATCTACAATCTGATGTGGAGTTACTTTGAATTATGTCTCTCCCTTGCTGGCATGTAAAATGAGTCTGTGCACTCATTTTTCTTAAATTATTCTGTTCCCACTTTAGCCTAGAAGTGCTTTATTCTGGAGTCCTCTGAAGGACCATCATCCAGTTGAATTTGTGTGTTCTGTTAGACCTAGAAGGTCTTCTGAAGACCTCAATGTTGAGAGTTCTCCCTAACCAGCCAATCTCCTAAGTAAAAGAGTTTAGTTCTAGCTGAGGATTCAGAGCAGGTAATGTACATGTAAAACATAAAAGGCATCACTGCAAATTGACAAGAGAGCTTGTGACTGTCTCCATGAAATGATACTTTTTTTTTTACAGTGGCCAGGCAGGGGAAGGCAAATGCAAAATTCAAGTTCCTTCTGATTCCACCTCCTGGTGCATTGTTAGCTCAGGGGCTGCAGGACGTGGGCAATCCTTTGTGAGGAGGAGAGGGAATGAAAATGTTTTCACAAGGTCCTCTCATATTGAGAGTAAGAATCTAAGAAAGTGCTGTGGGTAAAGAAATCCCCAAGGATTTTGCCATGTGTTTAGCCTCTTAATGTTAACAAATCTTACATTAGACTTCAGGTATAAAATGGTTAAGGACATAAGCTCTTATTGTATGATTTTGATGCATTATCAACACTCTGAGAGAGGAAAAACAACTCTTTAAACAATCTACTGACCTTTTAAAAAATCGGAAAAAATCCTATATAAAGTAAAGCAAGCCTGCCAAGATTATCCTACTTCCCTTCTTTTTGCATCCCAGGAAGCTGCAGTCCAACACAGGACTTTTGTATAAGTCATGAGAATCATTGCAAATAATTCTGGCCATCTTTCCTCTCAGGAAACTCCAAAGACTACAGTTGAAGTAGTGTAACTGTCCTTTTTTATCACTTGTCCACATACCTGGGAATTAAAACATTAAATTACTTGGAGCACTGTCTCCTGTTGATCTAAGCTTGTCCCTTTCATAGGTCCTTTTCATGGTGCTCCTAAATGTTGCTAATGCCTTGCAGGTGCAAGAGACATGACAATTCAGGTTCATACCCCTTATTTCACACCTTTCTGCTTTTTCTGAAGTTAGTGTTTTATCATGTGGTGCATGGTGACAGCCATGTCACTTTTCAGAATCTGTATCCACTTCTCAGAATACTGTAAATACTTGGGATAACACTCGGTTTGAGCTATCAGTGGAGGAGGAGATCCAGCAAATAAAGTTACTATTCGAAATTATAAAATGAAGCACTTAGACTAAACAAGAGAACAATATTTGGCATAGTACTAATGCTACACATGGGTGCCTCAGAAGACTCAAAGAAGTACTCTTAACATAAAATCATCATACAAATACATTGTATTTACTGATCTTAAAAAGTATCTACTTTCTGGAAAAAAAGGACCAAAACACTATTGGCTTAGATTAGTAGACCTTAAAATAAACACTGTTAATGCAATTTTAAATAGAAATTAACAAATAGCAATGATCACACACTATTACAAAACTACTAGAAGAGATTATCTGCACAGTTTCCTGTGTTTTAAAAGTGCAGGCTGAGAAGTAAGTGCAAAGTCCTACCTTGGAAAAAACATTATTTGTGACAATATCCCACACAAAGAAAAGAAGAAGCGAAAGAAAAGAAAAACTGTCCATAAAGGAAATGTAAGCTAGAAGAACATATAAGAATTACCTGATGTAGAGAGCTGAATGGTGAGAACATAGAATCATTGAATAGTTTGGGTTGGCAGGGACTTTATGATCATCTGGTTCCAACCCCTCTCCCATGGGCAGGAACATATCCCACTAAACAAGGTTGCTCAAAGACCCATCCAACATGACCTTGAATACTTCCAAGGTAGGGATATCCACAGCTCCTCTGGGCAGCTTAAAACCCACAGCAGAACTGGATTCATGATTTCAAAACTGTGGGAAGTGAGATGTCCTAGAGCAGAAGAAACCAGAGAGAGAGCTGGGAGAAGATAGCAGTGCAAAACAAATGAACAAAGCCCCACTGTTGAGACTGAGACTACAGAGAAAAAAGAGAACAAAACCACTCTAAAACAGGGTATAATCTTGTATTCACATGTGGTAATCAGCTTAACTGCCACTATTTTCCAGCATTAAGATTAAAGACAGGGAAGTAAAAGAAACATAGGCAAATGGATGCACACACTTAAATTCACTTGGAATATGCACTACAGGAACAATGTCTAGCACACAACATATATCCAATTAATAACTATCCCTTTATCAGCATGCCATTACATAAGATGAAGGAAAGTAAATATGCAAAAAATCAGAATTTTCAGAGATTAAAAACAATGTGAAAATTTAAGATAAATAAAAATCCATTCAGTCTCCATACAGCTTGAAAAGAAAGTCTCAAGCCTATTTTTTAAAATCAAGTCACAGATTTGTATTCAATAATACTGATTCATGTGTCCCATTTGATGACTAGCACAAAACCTTTCCCACAAGTAGTTCCACTGTGGGAGAGGCTTACTGTTCTCTCTGTATTAAGCAAGAAAATATTTACTAAACAATAATCAAATCGATATATATCATAGCCTCAAGATCACTTTCACTTCAGACAAGTTTGAAAAACTGGTGCTTTAGGCATCAAAGCCCTCATCTGATAAATCACATATAGGCTGCCAAGTAACTAGTAAAGCATCCATATAACAAAGATGAATAATGACCTGTACAGGCTTTATAAAAATGTTCTTAGGAATGTCTTTAAATAAAAGTCATGGCAAACATAAATGAAGTACATATAAAATAACTCTGGGAGCACACTGCTGAATGGTGGCCATAAATGATATACTGATGGTGGTAAAAGTGAATATGAAATATTAGAGAAAAAGCCAGATGAAAGACTGTTTTTTCTGTTTGCCTAGATACTGTAGGAAACATATACCTGCTGTTGCTCCTTAAACTGACTTTAGCTCAATACTATACCTGTAATGAAATGTCATGTCTTGTCTTTGTTTACATATACAATGACCAGAATACTAAGTCCTTTTGACAGGAGTGTCTAGCCCTCTTAACAGTACAGAGAAATACAAGTAGTGTGTGTATTTTCTGTCAACTCAAAGGTTAAAGTCTCCTTCACTTATGCCAGTGTCAGTCTCGAAATTTCTGCTGCCTCGAACAGAGTTGATTGGTACAATGCTGCTGAAATAAAAGTTGTAAGAGAAAGGAAAGTACTTAGAGAAGACAATAGAAGGAAGAATTCAAAATAATTAATCAGTCAGGTACCCTAAACCACAAAAAGAGTTGGAAATTGAGAACACGCACATCTGTAGCATAGCCTTATTTGCATCCGTTAATGTCCTGGTTTGAGCCAGGATTAAGCCACTTTTTCTTTTACTGATTTTTTTTTTTACTTCAGTAGAAGTGTTTCCCATTGTTGTCTGAGAGATTCCTCCCATGAGAGATGGAATTTTAAACATAACAATTTCCCTTTTTTCTCTGTTTATAATTTATATTATTTGAATTATTTATTCATTACTATGTGAATCAGGAAGAGGTGTTGTGTGAACCTGCCAGCTGATAATTATAAAGTGTATTGAAAATGTTTTGAATGTCACACTGGACACATTTAATGCATGCTTTAAAAATGTGAGGTTGAAAATTATTTTAGAAAAACATTATTTAAGAATAAATTCTATCTTGGGTAATGAAATGGGAGCTGACCATAATAGAGAAATATTAAATAAACACCCCCCCCAAATAGGCTAATTTGTCAACCTGACACATGAAAGTATTTACAAAGCCAAAATAATGAATGGAAACTGTGGATATACCATATATCTGAAGGGCTGGGAGAATGAAGAGAAGAATATGGAAGATATATATCCATATATCATTAAATTTATGTTCCTGATGTTCAGTTCAATACTAGGTCCCAAACGATTAGCCGAATTGAAATAACAGAAATGTAGGCCCAAAGATATGGTGCACATGTGGCTAATACCCACTTGGATACATAAGTGTCAGCAGTAAAATTTATGTGGTGTTCCTGATTGGTAGAATATAAATCACCATTTTACTTATAGCCCATTGTAAAACTTCCCTTCTTAAGTTTCAAAAAAGTTATTTTCAGTGTGAAAGGCAACATGTGTGTTCTTACCCCTCTGAGTAGGATCAGTTTTATAACTTTTATCATCTCAGCAACTACTGCATTTCTGCAATATTGTTCATGAAACATGACAAATGACAGACAATTTCTTAGAATTCCATATCTTAGCAAGGTTTTGATACAGAAGATCAAGAAAAGAAACACATGGATCCTGGTATCCTCATGTGTTATGCCTCATTTAAAGATTCAATTTTTCTTCGTTTCCATGTCCAGCTTTTTCCTGTTTTCCTCTTCTGTGATGAATGATAATACTTTCTGAGCAACCAGATTATTCTACACATCTAAGGAAGATATATTAGGTTTTGAGCTTATCTTCCAATAGTGGCACTAAGATAGATCAGCATATTTTTTATGTATCAGAAAAGATACCAATTTTTCATTTCAACGCTCCCAGAGACATTGATCCTATTCTAGTTCAAGGTGCTTAAACCATACCCGTCACAGTGGCAGTGTAGAATAGAAAGGGAACAATATTTTACACTGACTGATTACAGCTGAAGTTAAACCAACTTTTTATTGTTCTGTGATTTACATATAGTAGTAGTTCTGATAAGTAGTGAGAAAAACAAGCTACAGTTCAAAGGTGGGTTCATCAGTGCCTGTATAAACCATGTTTCCTTATCACTTTCAAGTGACCCAGATTTTTCTTTCCTTCCATCTTGTATACCAATAAGACCATTTAAAAAACAATTGCAGAAGACTGCCATATCACAGAGCTGGATTTTCCGTGCATATTATTCCTACAGAAAGAACCATGAAAGATGGAAGAGATAAGGTTAAGTTTCTACCACTGGTATTTGGAAGACATGTTAACTTCTTTATTTAGAAACAAGAGGAGTAAATTTCATCCTTTCCTGATACATTGCTCATAAAAGTCTTTCTCAGATCTTCCATTTAAAATTCTAATTGCTGCAGTACAGATGCATAATGTATTTTGTAGGAAAAACTTCTCAGTATTTCTAACTAGTGTGCTGACAGGTATTATCTTCTATCCCATTTACACCTATGGAAAGATTTTGCCTAGTGTAGAAAAAATATCAGATTGTTCATACAATTTAGCTCTTCACAAGGATAAGTAACTAGAATGAAAATGGGATGCCATTTTGTATATGTGTTTCACAGTCAAATACCATAATTTCTTCCCCTCCTCAGGTTTGTAGGAAGATTACTCTCCTTAATTTTTTTTAAATTAGTTTTTATTGATTGTATTTTAAATCTAGAGTCCAATGAAATATTGCTACATTTGTGCACCTAGAGAGTAACTAAAAGTGTATGTTTTCCTGTGAGAAGGATTGTTGTTATTAAAAGAAATGAGCTATTTACATCAAGTTTAGTACTGGCTCTATTTACGAGAAAAATATTGAGTCAAAAAGATCTGCACATTTCTTTCATAATATTACAAAAATATTGCTTCATCTCTTCTCATGTCTCTTTCCTACAAGTCCCATTCCAGTCCTCCTCTCCAGACTTAATCATTAATTCTTCCTTAGACCTGCTGCTTCATCTCCTACCATGAGTCCTATTTACTACCTATTTGCATATGCCCAAATTCTTAGCTGATCCCTTCCCTGTTTTAACAGATAGTTACACTATGCTTGAAACACAGTATCTGGAACACCTGATGGCACTAATGAAGCCTGTGACTGATTTTGGATCAAAGATTTTCTTGGTAGCAGCTATCATGAGCTCTCAATGTATTTCACAATAAGTCACCTTTTTGTAGAAAAGGTTTTCAAATAAGCTTCCTAGTCTGTGTGTAATATTTACAAAGCTGCTGCCTTTTGATGTTAAAAATGCATTTTAAATGATGGACATATCTTGTTATCCATATGGCTTTAATTTCTGAGATACCAGGATTTCTTTCAAATTTCATCACATTTGTGGGAGGTAGTAAGGAATCATTATGCTTATTTCAGAGTTGGGAAATGAAAAATGGAAGCTAAGTCTAGGAAGCATCTTCTGATTCAGGCATCTTAAATTGTTTTAGGAATCTAGATGTCTATAAATATGTACTCTCAAAAAATGTCCTCTAACAGCTGGCATCTACTTTTAGCAGGTACCTTAAATATCTGGGATATATGCCCCTCATGCAGGACATCTTGAAATCATAGATGTCTGATCCACTACTGATCCAGCTGTCTGTCTCATGACTCCCCTCTCCCTCTCCATCTCGTCCCTGTCCCATTTCTCTCTCACAAATGCACACAACAGAATTATTCCTTTCATCCCCAAATGCCCATTTTCCATCGAACCAGTTTACAAGCTTGTAGGTTTCACAATTAAAATTCCAAAACATTTTTGTAATATTTCTTTTCTTGTTAACTTGTAAACTCTCAACAAGGTGCTTTTAGATGAAGCACCATCTTGCTTATACCAGGATTTGCTAGAGATGCCAGATGCTCAGTATTTTGTGCCTTCCTTTTAAATTGTTGTATGTATCAAAGAAGCAGCACAGATTTCTCCGCTTTCCCCTTCATCCACTTCATCCTACCCATATCTAAGCATTCAATTCTTCTACAAATGCCTTTCTATTACATATGTAACATTACATACCATTAGTCTTGTAGCAAAAGTTTCTGACACTATTCAGAATGCAGAGGAAACTTTAAGTCCCTTTGATGCATTACAGCTCACATCACATCATATCAATTTGATCCACACAAAGCCACATGCTGACAGAATCAGACATAACAAGAAACAATGCATCAAATTTCTTTAGTCTTATACTCAAGGTGCAAAGACAAATGCTATTACAGAAGCTTGTAAGGCTGCTTTATAAAACTCATCACCAGAAAGCAGTACATCTTGAACAGTGCTACACTTTAAGTGCTTCAGTAGAGCACTAATATATTATTTGATAGCATAACGGCAGCACAAACTTACTGACGTGGTGGAATGAAGTGCTGCTAATCATAAAAAGGCAACACAGTAAATAGATCTAGTGGCACAAGTTTGATGTAAGGAACAGTATCAGTGAAATATAATATTTTGCCAACACCTTACCTTCATACTGATATTTCTGTTTATATCCCTGGTAGCTAGCATCCCATTTAAAGTATATATTATTTTCACAGCACTCCCTAAGCTAAACACATCCAAGAATAGACCATCTGTTCATATTTTAAAAGCTTGTAAAAGAATATGATTCTTGTTTGCCTCACATTTCAGATTCCTTCTTAAGGTTCTTTCAGTCCTGAAATCTCTCTCTCCTGTTACCTACTAGTAAAATATTAAGTATTTCTTAAACGTGTATTTTCATGGGGTACACTTGCCAGCTACTGTACATGATCTGCAACAGTACAATTAAAGGACAGGTATTTTGTATGATTCTTTCAGGATGGTTTAATGGCTGACTGTTTATTGGTAATAATGTTCAAAGAAACAGGGATCCAGTTACAGAAAAATCTGGTAAGATGTTATGGTATTTTATAAAGCTATTATGAAATCACATGTTTGAAGGCTGAGCACAACATATGTGTTTTCTCTAGAACATGATTTTAAGTTGCATCGCCTTTGTGGGAACAACCTTAAAACATTGTTAAAAGTATTTCTCTCATAAGAATGGAAATTTTATGTTTGTTGATCTGTTCATTTGACCAAAAGAAGTAAACAGTAAAATTGGATTATAAATTACATTGGAGGGCTTATCTTTTAAGGACAGGTATTTTGTATGATTCTTTCAGGATGGTTTAATGGCTGACTGTTTATTGGTAATAATGTTCAAAGAAACAGGGATCCAGTTACAGAAAAATCTGGTAAGATGTTATGGTATTTTATAAAGCTATTATGAAATCACATGTTTGAAGGCTGAGCACAACATATGTGTTTTCTCTAGAACATGATTTTAAGTTGCATCGCCTTTGTGGGAACAACCTTAAAACATTGTTAAAAGTATTTCTCTCATAAGAATGGAAATTTTATGTTTGTTGATCTGTTCATTTGACCAAAAGAAGTAAACAGTAAAATTGGATTATAAATTACATTGGAGGGCTTTTTTTTTAAAAAAAAAAAAAAAAAAAAAAAAAAAAAAAAAAGGAGTCAGGTAAAAATATTTAAGAGCAGTTAGGAAGATGTCACAGTGATGACATATACTTGAAATAAAGGAAGTAGCTATCTAGTCTTGAGTCAGCATTGTTTCATTTACCTTTATTTCCTCAAGTGGTGATATAAAACATACAACACCCCCCCAAAAAAAACCCCCAAACCTAGTTTGAATTAGTAATCAACAGGTTGGCAAATAACATTGAAATGTAATTTTGTCAGACCTGAGAGCCCCCAGAAATAGAATATTAGTTTAATTTCAGCACTGTTTGGGATAGTACAAAAAGCTAAAGATCTAGTTGGGAAAAAAGACGTCATGATTCTTCAAGAAGAAAACATAGAGGATTTGCTTGCATCCACTTGATGTAGTGACAACCATACAGAATGGCTTTCTCTGTGTTCCTCAGGAGAGGCCATTTAATGTTTTAACATTAAAAAGTCCATCCTCTGAGTTTTCTTTAAGCACCTATTGTACAAGTGCCAAAAGGCAAGGCTTTGTCGTTCACTCAAGTTTTAAAATTGGGATTCTGTTCTTGAAATGTTACAGTATAAGTTAGAATAAATACTTCTGCCTTTGAAGGATGCTGATTGAAGAGAACCTTTTAAATAGCTTTCAGCTAAAAGCAAGTTCAAAAATTGTATATTGATTCAAAAACCCACAGAAGCAGTTGAAAATGAGAGTTTTAGAAAAATATGGCACTTTTAAGAGCTAAGCTTTGTTCTTTGTCATCTTCTGCAACTGTACTCTTTTCAGGGTCTTTCTGTATGAATAAAAAAATCTCTTCAAAGCTATAATTCCTGGTGTGTTTCCAGTGTCTTCTTATAAATAAAAACTGAAAGAAAAAAACCCAACAAACCCCAAACTAACAAATGCAAACAAAAAATCCCGAACAGATGATTCTCAATAATTTTTTAATTCCTGGTGCCAGGACCATGGAAGAGCACAGGTGGTGACTGGATACCAATACCTCTTAGTAGCAAGGTTACAGGAATTTTGTTTATGCAGCAGTGTCCACTCAGAATGAAGATTACTGAAATAATGGCATCTTCGCTCAAAAGTAAGGGATTATGGAAGTATTTTTACTTAAGAACAGAATTAAGGAGACTCAAGAGAGGAAAAATAAACTTTTGCAGTAGCCCTGCAGTGCTGTAACGGTCTTGTGGTTTAAGCACTCAGCATGAAGCTATGTGTCTGTAAACAAAAATAAAACCTGAACTGCAAAATGTGGATACATATTCCAACAGCCCCTCAGAACTACACAATTAAAGACCTGTATTTTTATATCTATATGCTGTAGTCTGTGTCCACAGGAATTAATTGAATTCTAGTGTCTTTTATGATGTTGAATGAAGGAGCTTGCTGTGTAATATCAAAAGTATAACATAGAATAATTAAGGTTGGAAGGGACCTCAAAGATCATCAAGTTCCAACCCTCCTGCCATGAGCAGGGATCACTAGACCAGGTTGCACAAAACCTCTTCCAATCTGTCCTTAAAAACCTCCAGGGATGGGGCATCAACAACCTCCTTGGGCAACCCATTCCAGTTCTTCACCACCCTTATAGTGAAGAATTTCTTCCTAATATCTAACCTAAATCTCCCCTCTCTCAGTATAAAACCATTACCCCTTGTCCTATCATTATTTTTTCTGATGAAAAGCCCATCCCCAGCTTTCCTGTAGCCCCTTCAAGTACTGTAAGGCTGCTATAAGATCTACCTGGAGCCTTCTCTTCTCTAGGCTAAACAGCCCCAATTATCTTTGCCTGTCTTCATAGCAGAGGTGCTCCAGGCCTTTGATCATCTTGGTGGCCCTTCTCTGGACCCTCTCTGGACATATCCTTGTGCTGAGGGTACCAGAACTGTATGCATAATTCCAGGTGGAGTCTGACCAGAGCAGAGGGGCAGAATCCCTGGAATCCCTGCTGGCCACACTTCTTTTGACGCAGCCCAGGACACAACTGGCTCTCTTGGCTGCGAGCACATATTGACAGCTCACATTGAGTTTCTCATCTACTACCACCAAGTCCTTCTCAGGACTGCTCTCAAGCCATTCTTCCCCCAGCCTGTATTTGTGCCTGGGGTTGTGCAGACCAAGGGGTGCAGGACCTTGCACTTGGCCTTGTTGGCCTTCATGAGGTTGGCATTGGCCCACCTTTCCAGCCTGTCATGGTACCTCTGGATGGCATCCCCTCCCTCTAGGGTGTCAACCCCACTACACAGCTTGATATCATCAGCAAACTTGCTGCTGTCCATATCTCCAATAAGGATGTTAAACAGCACTGGTCCTAGTACTGACCCCTGAGGGACACCACTCATCCCCTGTCTCAGTTAGGACATTGAGCCATTGACCACAACCCTCTGGGTGTTGCCATCCAGCCAACCTGTTATCCACCAAGTGGTCCATCTGTCAAATCCATGCCTTGTCAGTTTGGAGACAAGGATGTGATGTGGGACAATGTCAAACACCTTGCACAAATCCAAGTAGATGATGTCAGTTGCTCTGCCACCATCCACCACCTCTGTAGCCCTGTTGTAGAAGGCCAACAGATTGATCAGGCATGGCTTGTTGCTAGTGAAGCCATGTTAGCTGTCACTAATCACCTCCTTATTTTTCACATGCCTTAGCAGACTTCTCAAGAGGATAGCCCTTATACTACAGCATAGTAGTTAAATGAAAGCATTTTATAGGAAAATCATCAGAAATGCTAAAGAAATTAAGGTACATGAGTCCTCGTTGAAGTTTAACAGTAGAATTTCTTTTGAACTTTTCATGATATTAGGGGTTTAAACTCAAAACTTTGAAATGTACATTCAAGTTATGGACCATCGCAGGAACTATGGGTCCAGTGACCTATCTGCATTCAGGCTCACATTTAGCAAGATACAGAATTCTGCTGAAGATGTGGAGTGTCTGAAATCTTATAATGTAACTCCATAGTGAATATGTTCTTTCCAAAGCAACAAACGCAAGGAGATGTGAAATAAGGATTGTGCAGTAAAGAGTTTGGAGGAAAGAAGGAGCTTCTCAGTTTTGAAGTAAGTAAGAGAATGTTTTTTACTTGTTTCTACTAAGATAAAACAAAAAGAACAACAAAACTCTACTATATCCCTCTCTGAGGCTTTGAAGTTACAAAAGCCTCACACAGCGGACTTTCTAAATGACCTATTAAAATCTCAGGACACGTTTAAGTTTTTTCAGTGGCTAGAGAGTTATTCAATAGCTGAAATCCTCTATTTTAAGATTGAAGAGATTATAAAACCAACCAAATTGCCTTTTAATTATATATTTCTTAAACATTGAATTATGCTTTACTTACCATAAATCTCAAGATTTTAACTTAAAAAGTGAGACATTCATTCTTAACTTAATTATTTGATAAGATTAGAAATAAATTATTAATCTGAATCTCAAAGAAATCTCTATTTCTTCACATATTAAAAAAAAAAATAAAATCATTTTCCTGTGCTTGTGGAAGGAAAGAAGAGGTAGGGTAACAATCTACAAGACATCTCCAGTGACAAGGAAAATCTATTTCAGATAATCCCTCTTCATATTTGAGGCATTTCTCTATAAATTCTATTGGGCTCCTTCTCTTCCGCTCGCTCTAGCTCTTACATGAAATCAGCTTTGTCTGATCAAGAAAAGGCACCAACAAGAGAAGGACTAATCAGCATTGCTCTTTTGGTTAGTACATAAATAAGTAAATATATTGGTCAAAAGTCATTCTCTCACAATGTTTTTCTCTCTCACCACACTGCCTGTTGCTCAGTTCCAGTGCTAGCTTAGTCCTCGCTGTGAGGGGAACTTGAGCAAAAAGTAAGTACTCACACTATCTCTATGTGGAACGGAGCAGTCCTGTTCTCTGCCGGTATAGCAAAAATGAAGGGAATACTTAGGAAGGCATACAAGCCACAGCCCATGAAAATCAAATCAAAGTGAACAAATTTGAACACAGTGGTAAACCTCATCAACTGCATAATGTAGATTTTTATCAGCATCTGTTGGGCATGCAGGGCTAGGTCAGTTTGTTTCAGAACCTGAGCAAACTGTTGGTCAAGTAAGGGAATGGATGGTTTTCTGGGGCTGGAAATGGAAGAAGTTTTCATACTACTCACCTGCCTAAATCACTGGCATTCAATACAGCTTTTTGAAAATGACCAGATGAAATTATGTTCACTTCACTTTGTGCTGGTCACTGAAGATTCAGTAAGATGGACCTTTTCTTACACTGTTTAAGAGTTAACTTTGCACAATCTCAAGAATAGTGAGAGATTCAGAAGAATGAGAAGTTCTGAGAGATCAGTTCTTAAGAGAGCTAAGTTATACTTGGGTATCATATTATTGACAGAAAGAAATCAAGCTAAAGGTAGAAATTAGAGTAAAGAAGGGCTGGAGAACATGAAATAAGCTTCAAAGAAGATATAAGTATGTTCACCCCATATAATATGTGTGATGGCATAATATGTGTGAGAACACTTGTGTTTGTGAATAGCAACAGATCAATAGTGGTAATGCTGACATACATGTTTTTCTGTCCCTGGCACTGAGTTCCAGAAATAGGCTGAACTTTGTATTTCCAGTTTAATAAACACAGTGAACATCACAGAACAGTCAGATTCTTAATAAGGATTCTAAAGTAGAAGAGAGGGTCAGTTCTCTCTACATTTTGTCAAATTTTTAATGTTATTAGTCAACTTATAACTCTTAGAAAGTTCCAAACTAGTAAATCGTGTCATCTCTATCAAAGAAAAGATAGATATTGTTTAGATATAAATCTACCAGTTCTTGGTATACCTAGCAATTTGTCAAGAAGAGCCTCATTTAGTAAACAATTCTGTAAGATTATTGCAATATAATTACAGAGATGTGCAACATGCTGATATCTCTGGCTTCATTCACAAGACATTATTAGAAAGTAAGGACTTCTGTATCTTGTTCCTTTGAGATAAATTTCAAGCTGAAAAGTTCCACTTCATCTTTGGAAACTTATAAGTTCAGCTCCCTGCTCCTTGGATATTAATAAGTCTCACACAAAGAGTTTTCTTTATAAATACAATACTCAGTATGCTGCTTACAGACAGGATGTGACCCTGTGATCACCTAGAAGGGTGAATTGGATCTGAAGAAACACAAGAGTTGCACGAACAGAAGAATTTAACCCCTAGAGAGCAGGTGTTTGTATGCTTGTCATCACACTGTACCGGGAGGTAGTCTCAAAAGCTAAATGACATCTGTATGGATCCCAGACACAGCAATATGTGTTTTTTCTTGGGATGAGCCTTCTCTCTAGACAGTGTCAATCAATCCTGGGTACCTAGTGATGAAGGACTGTCAGAAAAGGGCATTTAATCCTCTCACCTTCTCCACCTTTACAGTTTGATGGGTGAGTAAAAATAATGTTTTTAAAAAGAAGAAGGATGCTTTATTTCACTTCCTCATAAAAAAAAAACCAAAACAACAAAACTGGAGTAATGTACTTATGTTGACAATAGTAAGAAGAAAAAAGATATTTTGCTTTTAAATTTTGCTGAAGAAAGGTGACAAAGTCTGCCCCCTCCCCCCTTCCCCTTTTAAACAATCTGACAAGTGTTTAAACTACTTTCAAAGACTGCAGTTTAATATTTTAATTATGTTTAATAGTTTTAAAACAAATTTCAATTGTGGAAACGTTAATTACTAAACTGCACAACACTTTAGTTGCAACACTAACAGCAATATATAATAGTACTGCAAGTGTGACTGCTTCTCAAACACATACGGTTCATGAAAAGGCTCCCTGGACTGAGAGTCTATTTCATATAACAAGACAGTAGAAAACACTCTGTGTCTTTTTACAAATACTGTACTGGACAGCAAATGGGTACCAGTAGGTTCCAAAAGAGCTCAAACTGGCCCTATAAATCCTTAAAAGTATATGAATAAATTTATTTCTTCCTTTAATTTAAATATAAAATATATTATATAATTATTGCAAAAAATAATAATTTCAGTTAACTTATGTTTTTTTCCACCAAAGAAACTAAGGATTTAATTTAATTTTTTACTTATAATTCTGTTTTCTGTCAATAAACAATTCTAATCCAATATCTCAAAATAAAGGACTATAAAAAAATGATTCATTTCCTTTGTGAAATCAGTATTAAGTATACTGGGAATTAGTTAAGGTTCCACCAAAATTTTTCCAATCTCTTATTTGAAAAAAAAAGATTTTTTTTAATAAACGTCTTAAAAAACCGCTCCTGATTGGAGTCTGATACAGCTGAAGTATGTGGAAATTCTGGACAAATAACAACAGAGAACAGACATATAAAATGCAGCTCAATGGCAGAGAAGAAGCAGAAAAAGGAAAAATCAGGAAAGTATTGACTTTTATCTCACACAGACTTGTTAATCTTTCTGTTCATGCCTGCTGTTAATCCCATACATGATTTTGCTGCCTTTATGGTGATAGCTGATTTTCAGTGTTTGTAGAATGACTGGCCAATTTTCCAGTTTTCTGCTTAGCTCATTACAGTCCCTGATGCTACCTCTCTATGGATGAATTTCATCCACCTCATAAGCAACTGACATAATCCAGTGATTCTTCTTGCATTGATCTAAACTTTTCATTTAATTTTAAATAGAGTCATTATCTTCTGGTGTTCTGTCTTTTGTGACTCTGAAATTCTTTAGTGATTTTACTTTAGTTTTCTATGTGTATGTGAAATTTTAAGCCAGGGAGCAACTTTGCTTCAGTTCGACTTTATTTTCAATATCATCCAGCCCTGTGCTTACATGCAGTTGAATGAAAGAAATTACTAAAAGACATGAACATAAATTTTTGATATTACTGTTCTCTGCATTAATGTTCTCAGAATCAAACATAGTTTAGCTTCCAGATGAATGAAGACTATCCAACATTCCTTTTTCTTTTGTGGTTATTCATGTTTTCCTTTTCTTTTGTAGCATACAGAGAAATAGTCAGTCTAGAGACTGGATTAAAAGGTTTTTTAAAATGAAGACAAATAGAGCAAGGAGGAAATGTAACTGTAATATGAGAAGAAAATGGGAAAAAAAAATGAGGAGAAAAAATAAGAAAAATCCACCTTTGTGGAATCACAAGTTGAGGAGAAACCTCTTATGATGCCAAGTGCTGCAGTAAACCACAGAAGTTAGCAGAAGAAAAGGCCCTTGGCACATTCTATGAAAATGGTAGAAATTACAAAACAGGATTTCAAATTAATCTGCACTGGGACTTCAATATTTCAAGTGCATTACAACTGGGTCTACAGCTGTAATGGTGAAAGTATTAGCAGACTAACTTTAGAGATAATGGCATACCCATAAAGACAAGAAGTCAATCTACTTGTTGACATGTGCTTCCTTACTTCAGTGGAAAAAACAGCATTCTGACTACAGGGGGTACTGGATTAGCCCACGTTGCATCACTGTTGCCACAAGGAATGAAGTGTCAACGGCAAAGTTCTTTTGAATGAAAACAAGCTTTTGCAAAAACTCCACAGGATGCTTTTTCAGTTTTCTGATAAATCTCAACCTTCATGTTTTTTTAAAAAAAGATTTAGTAAGCAAACACCTGTGGTTGCAGTAGAAGGAATGACACAGTAAACACTACTTATATTCCTTCAGTCAGTTCGACATTTCATTTTGCTGCAAGAGCACCAAGAGCTTCTGCACTGTAGAAGCTGGGAACTCTAGAAGCTTCTTGGTAGCTCCTGTATACTGTAAATTAGTTGTTAAGATAATTTTCATCAATCAGGTGTAATATGTTAACATGACAACATCACAACTTAATGTGTTCACAATTTAGATTAGTAATTTTTATGGACACTGATGCAACTCTATTTCTGATTATTCTACCATAGAATGCAACAATGATAATGATGATTATTCTACCACAAAGCAATGATAGTGATGGTTAGAAAAGGACCCATACTGAGTCCTGTTCTAACCTATTGAGTAGGATATTGCTCCTAATATTTGCTCCTAACAGGAACAAATGCATTGCTACAGACAATCTGACTGAGACTGCAGCAATTCTTGAAGTACTTTAATAATTTGGAAATTTCTAGAGGAATGGTAGATGGGAAACTATTTCTGGACTTAGCTTTGGCAGTAATATTGAAGGTTTCTTCCTCAGCGTCTGGGAATAGAAGAAAGAACAACCACTGAGTCACGTAATTTATCCATCTTCTGTACTCCACGCCGTCAGAAATATCAGAAAAGAAATTAGTTCTCCCATCTGTTTCTGAAACCCCTACATATATTGATAGGATCTCATTTCAGTAATATCACTGAAGTACTTTTTAGAATAGATATCACAATCTGACTCTTGGGAATGTAACATCATCACGTACCTGTAAGGAAATGAATATGCCTTTAAGCAATACAATATTGATTACTCAAAGAAATAAAAAAACCCTATACATTAATATAGAAATTATTTAGTCTATCTTTTAAAGGCAATAACTTAAGTCAATGGAACAGTAATTTGAATGTCCAAAGCCAGTGCTACCAAATAATTATTTTGGAGTGAGTTCCCAGGTCTTTCTTGGTGCCTTCTTCTTAGCTAAGCTCTGCTCTGTGTTTTCTTTCTTTAGCATCTTATGGGGTTCTTTTCCTACAGAATATGAGTTTGAATGAACTCTATTTACAGTGTGAGACAAGAGTTCTTAATTATTCTTAGAGCCCTGAAATGTAAATGTATTGCACCACAGTAAGCCATAAAACTGAACAAATGTTACCATGGAAAAATAATTCTATAAGTGAGTTTAAATATTAATGCTCAGTATGCCTTATTAAAATTCTGAGAATTAAATAAAAGTGAGTGATATTTCCCAAACATTGTTTGCAGAAGAGAGCTTAAAAGCTAACAGTCTATTTTATGGAAGAGGAAAATAATACATACTTGTGCCAAGCAGAAAAAATGGTTTGCTACACATAAGGCCACATAGTTTGGAATTCATAATATTCTGCATGTTTTTGGAAAGGCTGCTACATTGTAAGCCCCATGTCCAGATGCTTCAAGAGGATAATATCTTCTCTGACTCTTTTTTAGAAAAAAAAAAAAAAATGCTTCCACTGAAAATTTGACTTTCATAAATCATTTATTTCTGCACTGTTCCTCAGCTGGCACCTAGTGTGTCACCTTCATTGTATCTGAAATGTGACTTCAGAATTTAGTAACCACTTGAACAAACAACTATTCAGGGCAAACAGTTTATTCCACACAGTGAGATTTTTAGTTTACCTTAAATTGTCTTATCTATTAATCTCTGTGAGAATATCACTGACTGAGAAACACAACTGAGGACAGTGGAGCTGAACTGTGTCTGCTGAGGTCTTATGTCCTTAGTACCTTAGTAAAGTGAAACCTTAACCTTATTTAAATGAACAAATGCCCATGTAAGAGAAGCAGAAGCCTTGCAACTTTGGACCTTTAGGCTGACAGGCTCAGGTACATTCCCGGCAACTTACTTTCATGCAGACTCTGATTTAGATGGAAAACAGTAGAACTTGAGGGACAAGGGCAATTACATTGACATGTTGTCCATAAATACTAAAAGCATTAGATTGTGTCATTAAAGGCTAATCAGAATAAATATAAAGACAGGTGTAAGAATGCTGGAATATTGTGTCCAGTTCTGGGCCCCTCAGTTCAAGAAGTACAGGGAACTGCTTGAAAGAGTCCAGCACAGAGCCATAAAGATGATTAAGGGAGTGGAACATTTCCCTTATGAGGAAAGGCTGAGGTAGCTGGGTCTCTTTAGCTTGAAGAAAAGGAGACTGAGGGTTTATATTTTCTCCTCCCCATCCCACCAGGAGAGAGGAGTCAAAGTGCGGCCATGTGGTTCTTCGTTGCCAGCTGGGCCTAAAGCACAACACATGCTTAACCTCACTAGTGACTGGCCTTGGGAATGTAAAGCTAAAGCAGCAGGACATCTACCAGTCTGAGGCAGGAGAAATGTAGCCTGAAGCCCATTGGATTAGACTATCTTTAACAGTAAGATTTCCCATTTAATGTTTATACATATAAGTAAATTTTTAAGTTCTTTTTACCCAAAAAGTGTCTCTCTTTGCTCTTAGCCTTGCACTATGCATATGTGCTATGAAAAGGGTAAGGGGGAATATGGTCAGGGAGATAAGGGCGTGTACAAGTTCTGCCTGCTAAGAAAATAGACTTTTCCTAGGTTTCGGATGTATATATGCTTGAGATCTTGTGGTAACATACTTAATTGCCCAAAGGTAGCTTTAATTAATTTCTCTTCTATTTGCTGATGCCACCTCTTGGTATAAAGGTTTTATACTAAATGCTAGAATTCACCCACATTTTACATTAAGAAAAATAGGCAAAGGCAAGAAGTACCACCATTCAAATGAACAATCTGCTCTCTGAGTAAAAGTCACAGTAGCAAATATGGAATTAAATCCTCCTTTAGCAGTTACAAGTGGCAGCATGTGCATTTATCTGCCAAATGTGCATATTGGTAACTGCCATTTCTACACAAAGGACCTTATCACTACTCAAATTAGTTCCACTTTTTTCCTTGTGTTTGCTATCTGTAGATCAGTTACTCCCAGTTTCTCCTGCCAGAACATGTGTCACAGTTTGACTTAGGTCCGACAACAATGCTCTCGATCCCCCCTCCCCCCAACCCAGGTAGGGAAGGAGAGAGAGAAAAAGAGAGAGACTTGGCTGGATTGAAAACTAAACTACACAGCTTTAATTAAAACACTAATGAATCATACAAGAGAATATATACAATTATATACAGATATATTCAGGTGTAGGCAAAAGCCTCTCGCCTCCCCCCACCCCAGCAACTCCCACAGCACTTCCCTGAACTGGGAAGAGTCCCAAGGAATCCCGGAGCTGCTGCTGGAGAAAGCAGAGAGTTATGGGGGTCACGAGAGATCAAGCCTGAGGATCGACGGTGATGGATGAACAGAGTCCTCCCCGGACGCCGGCCATGGACGGAAGAGAAGGGGAGAAGAAGAAGGAAGGAAGTTGTCTTCTGTGATCTCTGACCTTCCTTTGAGCTTACGTAGATATATGGAATGGAATATCTTTGGCCAATTTTGCTGTCTGTCTAACTCAGCCTCCTACGGGGGGGTCACAGATCTCCCCCTAGTGTCTGAGCCGGCAGAGTGCAGGTGCGGCCTTGAAGCCTCAGTAGTTAGAAAAACATTCCACTGTCTTATCAGCCTACCAGAACATGCTGTTGCTAGCTACAAGAAAGCTCACTGAAGGAAAAAAAAAAAATCAGTAAAAAGAAAAATT
This sequence comes from Chaetura pelagica, assembly GCF_000747805.2. Taxonomy (NCBI): domain Eukaryota; kingdom Metazoa; phylum Chordata; class Aves; order Apodiformes; family Apodidae; genus Chaetura; species Chaetura pelagica. The sequence goes on along the minus strand of NW_009952973.1, from coordinate 11,020,920 downwards.
GGCTTCATCCTGGCTCAAACCAGGACAACATGCATTATTCTTCAATTCCACATAGACAGCAAAAATTTAAATCCTTCAGTCAACATTCTACTCCTTCTAACATTAATCAGCAGAATCTGTAGTTTCTAAATGGGAGCAGTGTTCCATAATAAATCTTCAATAGAACTCTTGACTTAGACTGCAACTTCTGTGATTCTGCATTTTATTGGCCATGTGAATTTGAGAGCTATGCTCATCTTATCAAAACTATTGTGTGCAAAAAACTGAAGAATAACAAACAGAACGCAGTCTTTACATAGTCAGTATCATAAGCAGTAGCTGAGTCCTTTGATTATAAGCCTTCTGCTTTTGCAAAGCCATATGTCTGCTTCTGAATTGACCCCACAACAAAACATGGATAGCTAAATGCAATGCATTTGATAGGGAAAAATGTCAGACTCAACTCTCTTCATTCCTGGAATTGTCCTAGTCCTTCAGGTAGATTTTAATTAATAGATAGATAGATAGATAGACAGACAGACTGACTGTATAGATACACACATGCACTCCAAGATAGCAATGGCTGTCACTTTTCATTTTGCAGCCACACAGTTGACAGTTCATCAGATCCATTTTTATTTCAGCTTCTGTATCACAGTTTGCAACAATTCCCACAATATCAACATCTCCAAATATAAACAAGATGTTAAAAAAAGCCACAGAAACATTTAGTAGACCATAACGAATGTATAATAAATGCCTAACACTGTATACTTCAGCTTTGTTCCTGAATGCTTGACTTTATCCTTTGTGGAAGTAGAGCCAGTGCATGCACAAGTATAACAGTTTTTGGGTTAGTTCCCAGTTACTGCAGTGAAATTGTGGTGAACCACTGAAGCATCTTACATTGACATTAGAATGTTCATACCTGACACTTTTTCAGGCATTACTGAGCTTTTCAAACTGGTTCACTTTTCACATTTCAGTTCTACAGTCTGGCTGGCTGCCGGTAACCTGATATAATAATGATTTAAGCTTTTAGTGATTTACTTCACTCAGTCTGCTGTAAAATAAAACTCAGAGAGCAAGAAAAAGATCAAAATGTCTCCTTCTAAGAGTAGCACTAGGTTGTAACTGGACACACTTAGTTTGGGATTCAGTTCAAGATTAAAACACCTGCATTCAGACATCTCCATGTGAGCTGTATGTCTAAGCTAGGCTTGGAGCTAGGCTTGATTTAAGTGCTTAAACAAACATCTTTTTGAGTCCTTAGGATAGTCTCCATGACCTCTTCCTGCCACTCTATGAAGGTTGTAAGTTTCCGGTATAAGCTGTATCATATTCTGAAGTTCTTGTAGCTATCTTGAATACCCCAGGCTATCTTGGATGCAAAAGAAGCCATATTTAGATGACTGGATCCATCTGGTAGTCAATACAATCAAGAGACTCATCTTACTCTGACACAAACACATGAGATGGGGCTTGTTTACATGTATACAGCCTCCTTGTATCATTTTAGGCAAACCGGTCTCAAGGTAGCAGCTGATCAGTTGAACAGGTCCTTGAATTCTACTAACCTTTTTTACTATATCTTCACTGATTGTGTTTATGTCCATTTGACAGATTTTGTCATTAAAGACATTTCCCTGAAGCAAATATTTCTTATTTGCTTCATTATGCAGGTGAATCAAATACTTTTCTAAAATAAATAAATAACTGCATACATAGTTAAATAACATGGAATGTCTTATGTGACATAACACCTGTAACACTAAACCATCTTAAAAATGCATTTTATTTACCACGTTGCCATAAAATCTCCTTTTATTGGTAAGGCAAAAACTGATTTTAGAGTATTAGTCTATGACTTGTGCTGTGTATTTCATAGTTCATAAGTGTTAATTACAAACAAAAGAAACTGCTGAAATTTGAAGTTTAACTTTTATAAGGAATGTATATGTCAAGTGAAAAACAGTTATGAACATGTTCATACTGCTTAATTCAGTTTAGCATATAGTAGATTTACAAGGAGGTAGAAAAACTGTATTGCAAAATATACTGAGTAACTGCAGAGGAATAACCTAAAATGTGCCTCTCATGCACAAAGAAAATGCATATTAAAAATAAAAAACTCAATAGCTGCTAGACAACGTTTTACAACATTATTATTTTTGAAATTAAGAAAACATGATGTACAGCTGGTTTTTAAAAAGAGCATGTACTGGGAATTCATGTTAAATTCAGTATTTCACACCTTCAAATGTGAACTGAGATGGAAATTTTAAGACAACAATAGAAATTTTCATCGAAATTTAATTATTTTATAAGCACTTGGTAGACAAACTACCTTTCACAGAGCTCTGTGGTTTTAAATATTTAAAATAACAAAGGAATATAGTATCACAAAAAGTTATAAGCAATTACTAAAGAAAAGAAAGGAGCAGATAGCTCTCTGGACATTTCTGTGTCCATGAAATCCATGAAAACTAAAGTATTTTGAGACTATTTTCCCTCAGGGCAAGGAAAACAACACATTTCTTAGTGAGGTAAAATTAAGAAAATTAAGAAAAAATATAGTAAGAATTAAAGGTTGTGGTTTGGGTTTTTTTTGCATTATAACTTGATCATAACATGATTAATTGTCATTTGCACATGTTGGTGGCAGTGTGAAAGGTAACAAAGTCTCCATGTTCAACTTAAGTGTAACCCTCAGACTGTGATCACACATGTTGTGTCCAGCTGGTTCAACCATCATGCTTTTTATTCTGTTTCTTGGTCTGGTGGAAGGAATCTATCTGACAAGAAGTCATTCTTAGATTTGTCACAGCATTTAATCTGCTATGTTTGTGCTGCCACTTTCTTCCTTCTCAGGAGAGCTGAAGAGTTCTGCAAGGGAAGAGGTTCAGTCCCTACCTTTCCTTAATGGGGGAGAGCCACCTGAGCACTCCACCTTCTGCAGGCACAGGCTCTCAGATCCAGACAGCTTTCAGCAGGTATTGTCCTGCTAGCTCATCAAAATATTTCTTCATAATACTTACACTTAAACCACTCCTGCTTTAATCCAGTTTCCAGTTCTGAATAGTAGATTAATTTAATCTTTTTTTTTTTTTTTTTTTTTTTTCCCTCATGGGACAAGACTGCTTAGGCTTTTCAGACATTCATTGTTTTAAATAGACTATTTTCACTAGATAAATTAGAAGAACTCTTCAGTTACTGAAGGGGCTTATGACTCCCCCAGATG
>NW_009952973.1:10989934-11017643 GCF_000747805.2 Chaetura pelagica | reverse complement strand
CATTTCACATAGTTGATGCTTTGACATGAAATACAATTGATACTCAATACAATTGGACTGTGGTGGATTTTTTCTCCCCAACTCTGTCTGCTAAAGAACATAAGATATTCTTTTTCAAGTGAAAAGAAAATCAAAACAACTAAATTCACCAAATCAAATAAAAGATGTTGTACATCATATTTTCATACAGTAGAACTGGACCCCTGGAACTCTACAGGGAGATTCATATCGTCGGAGTAGAGGCAGAGCTACTGCCACCTGGCTTCTCTTTGAGTTTAGGCCAGGAAGGAATAAGTTGTTATTGATGCAGGTCTCATACTCTGTTCAGGATTTTCATTGTAGATAGAGCAGCTTTTTTAGAGGAGATGTAGACTCCGGTTCTCTGACAGGGAGGGGATTGAGAATGCTTTCCAAAAGATTTTCTGATCCTGAGGACTAATATCAGATCTACCATAAAATGTACCATAATCTGGTACTGCACAAATCTGTGGGAAAAAAAACAAAACAAAACAAAACAAAACACATATATATAGACAAGAAAAGAATAAATTTTAAAACTTTGTGTTGTCTCCCATCCATCTTATTTTACTGTGACTCTGTAGAATAAAATGTTTTAGGAACCAAGCATATAATGCATAATTTTTATTCAGTTGATTTCGTATCACCCATTTACTTATGCCATTAAATTCTACTATGCCATATAAATCTCCACAGCTATGATTACTCTATTATAACTGCATGCCCTGTTGAGCCTTATTGCCTAATTGGTAGTTTACAAGGAAATATCTGTGCTGGTTTTAAGATTAGCATCCTGTTTCCTCAGCAGCAAGAAATATTTGCTTGACATGTTCAAAGTTTTTAATATTGGTATGCCTGCTTACACAAACCATGAGTGTAAAAATATCCTGTTCAGATGAGTAGTGAAAATAAAAATAATAAACAGGTGTTTGCAAAATTAATGTTTTCTATGAGTTTAGAGAACATCTTGAAGGCTGGTTCAGTGCTCATTTGCAGCATTATAATGCAGGCACATCTCTGCTGAATTGCAAAGCTAAAAGTCAGCACTTCTTTTACTTGGTGGTCCACAAAATGTGGACCACCAAGTACACTGTTACTGAGAAGCCTCCTTAGGTTTATACATAGATGCCACAATGAAGACGTATCTAATGAAATATCTCTGCCAGCTTGGTTAGAAACTACATATCCCATACTAGCATTTTTGATAAATAGACTGAAAGGAGCATCTTGGATGTCTAAGACCTCATGCAACCAGCTAATCACTGGGACTGATTTCTCCTAAACTAGTGGACCAGAGTTCATTTAGAAGATTTGGGAATTATGCCAATTTTGCCAATTTCCTTCATGGTTCTGTAACTGACAAAATGAAATCCTTCATCCTTCACAAATCTGCAGCTCTTGGGGCAGCTTTTGGGTCACATACACCTGCCACATTTCTTCCTCTGTTCACATCCCAGAGAAGAAAATAGGCTTCAGTAGAATGACAGAAAATCTCAGCTGCATTTCACATCAGGATAAGATTTATCTACAAGAAACTCCAGCCACAGGCTTTTGATCTGAAAATACAGAATATAACTACTACTTATGTACCTTTTGTTAAGGGAAATATTTTATCAGAAGAAGAAACACCAGTATCCCATGCTTGGAATATTTTATTATGGAACAGTCACTTTCTGGAAGAGGTCTCAAACAAATACTGACAGTTGTTTGCATTTGTGCATAATGTTTCAGGGGGTGCAATGTTCTCATTTCTAGCACCCCTATAAACCTTTCCATACCCTAGAGCCCCACTCTTTCAAATCTCTGGCTTATTTCTGACAGCATCTCAGTCCTGGCCCCTGTCAGAAACTAGCTTTGCCAGTCACAAAATACCACCTCTATTATATTCAAAGAGTTGCCTGGATCTAGACGTTATGCACCTCACATATCTGCAGACAGTTACTTCTTACCTAATCAGAATCTAAATGTGGAATCCTGAGGTGCAATTGAGAGGCTTCTGCACTAGACACAGCAACAGGTACACAGTGTGCAGTATATGGGGAGCTTAAAGAACAGTGTTAAGCTGGTCAGGGATACATCATAAGATTAAGCTTTCCAGTAATGTCTTCCATGGTGGCTAGAGAAACACATCCCTTCCTCACTGAAATATGGAAACAGTAATTATAAAAATAAATTAAAAATGGCACAATAACTGTTGGCATTTACAGCTACATGAAAGCCTGAAAGGATAGATAAACTTCCCCAAATCTTACAGCTTTTTGACCAATATTTGAAGTATAAAAGAGTGGCGGTCTACATAAACCCTGTGTGCTGCATTTGTAGAGTGCTGAATAAAAGGAATAAATCACAGTTTTTTGCTTTTCTGGTGCTTTATATCTGAGTTTCTCTTCAACAGCTACTGCATCATTTTCATTGACTGCATGAGTGCAGGAGCTCGATATGGGCACAGACTCACCTAATTCTGCCAATTCTATCCATTAAGTAGTGATCAAGCTTAGGGATAGTGGCAGTTTCTCCTCCCTTCCACCAGGACAACTTACCTCCACGGCAGTCATCCATGGAAAATGGTAAAAAATGGTCGTAAGTCATAATGTCTGTGTTAGAATTAAAAGAAAAGTTTACGTAGAAGTCAGTATTAACTTCCTCTTCCTTCTGTCTCATATTTAATCTCTCAAATTTCTCATCAGTAGTTTGACAGTGTCTAATTTTTTAATTATTTTTTTTTCTGTTCTTCTGCTGTGCAACGAGTTATTTCATTTTGGTTTTCAACTCTTTTTTTTAATGTAACTTGAAAAAATGTTAAATTTTTATTCTGAAGACACCTGTTTAGAAATGTCTGGTCTCCATACCCTACAAACAGTTTTCTATGTCATGCTTTTCTGGATGTATTGGACCACTCTCTATGGAATATTTTTCCATATCTGCTTAAGATACTGTGCTTGGTTTTGGCTGGGATAGAGTTAAGCGTGAATCTGCACAGTGAATGTGTTCAATAATGCAGCATGGGTACCAACAGGAGCATTGGACCATGTTTTGGTCCCCTCCTAGTTCTAACACTTCTCTTTCTGTCATCTTCTATGCATTTCTCATGGAATACACTATATCCCTCTGCAGGCTATTGCTCAGTGCAAATGCACATTATGTCTCCCAGACTGCTTCATGGTCCTACAGTTGGGCCGTTTCTGGAATGCCAGGCACTATGCAGTGTGCCATCTGACTTATATGTAACCCTATTCAGTATGGAAATTTAATAGCCAGTAACAGCACTCTGAGCTTTAGGTGCAAGGCATTTTACCATCTAGATAAACAATCTTCCCTGAGGTAGAGGCAAAGCCTGAAAGACTCAGTTGAACCCTACAAGGAGCACAAGGCCAGTTGCTTCTCATTGAGTTTCTCCGTTTTTGTTTTTTTTAGTTCTCTTAGATTAAGTTCACAAAGCCACTAACACTGTTTCCAGTAACACAAGAATCATAGTAATTTCCAGATATGGGAAGATTCATTTTGAGACTGTTTGCTCTGTCCACATCACTTTATTTTAGTCTTGTTCATTTGTCACTGACAACATCACCTGCTGAGCTAAAATGTTTTCCAGCCTGAAACTGGAGGATAGGCAATCAAGATTAATGGCCCACAAATCACGTTAGCAAATAGTTTTCTTTGACCAGTACGGAATCCCCATTTATGCTCTTGTTGGATAGCACTAGGAAAGCATAGTTGAAAAGCAGTGTACAGTTTCTCTTCATACTATTTCATTTTCAGTCAATTGACGCCCAAAAGTTGCCAGATTTATCACTTACAGACAGCATCTGCTGACCTGTCATGGCGAGTGGTCAGAGCTTTCACAGACAAGCATTTTTTCTTCTGGTTTATTTGTAAAAGCAGCAGAAGGAGAAAAGTACTTATTTAAAATACAGACCTACACTTATTTATTTTGTTTGGAGGATTCTCCACATGCTTAACACTTGCCAAAGCAAGAAAATAATAGTTGCAGAGGGAAGCTAAAACTTAAGTGGTGCATGGATGAAGGCTCTTGTAGCAAATGTGAACTTTCACTATTTTCTCTGTTCAGCTCTACTAGAGATACACATCTCATTTCTGTTTCAGTGTCATTTTTTTGGAACCAATGAGTGCAACAGTATGCAGGCAAATGGTGAAGCTAAAGAATATCATCAGTGCAATTCTTTTCTTCATGCTATACTTTCAAAACTTCTGGTTTGCTGTGTTCATGTTGCAAGAAATCTGGCTTCAAAGCAAAGTAAAGCAAAGAACAATATAGTTAATATACACTTAAACATGTAACTGTTTTTTCTGCCATAACAGCACAGGCCCACAAGATCTCTTACAAGGCTGTTCATTATTTAAGTTAGATGCTGTGGAAATGTGTCCTTCAAATGTTCCCCATTCTGCCAAGTATTCCAGTAGCCAAGACACAGACTCCCTATTAAACTAAGAACTCTTTCTGAAACCCCGTATGGATTTTATTGGATCAATGACTATTTTGCATTGTAAAGACAATTATTTTCCTACATTTTTATGCATGTAGGTAATGTTTGAAATATGCAAAACTATGTTAAGAGCACAGTTGCAATTATGAAACTACAACCTTGGTTTAGCTAAAAATGAATGGTAAGCATAACATAATTCTGGCAGTAGCCATTTAGCCTGATATCTGTCTTGTATGCAGATATTCAATGGGTGGATGTCTTCTTTCCATGAAAAATCTTCCCTCCCCACCTGCAAAACTACATTTATCCTGTTTCCATCAAATGCTAAGCTGTCCTCCAACAAGGCTCTCTTTCATAGCTTAGGATACATTTCTTATTCCTGTGCTCAGAATCTCCCACATAATGAGAACTGGCAATTTCAGATTTATTTACTATCTAGGTAAGAAGAACCTCAGAGATCAAGAGGCTCAGCTGCTTCATTCTGTGAGTCAGCAGAGGCTTCCTTCTCTGTGTCAGCCAAAAGGAAAAAAAAATCCATCACCACCAAGTATAAAAAAAGCCCAAGGTAATACACCTTTGCAGCATTTTCTGCCAAACATTATGTTGTTCTGAATAATGTGGGATCTGTATGGATGAGAGCAGGACTCATAATAGGATTCTGCAAATTCTTCTGAAGTGGAAACATTTTCTTCTTTTATCTATAAATCTACCAGGCAAACAATTATAAGTTTCTAGAAAATTATAATTCCTTCCAACATTTTACCCAAAGACCATTAAGCAGGCAATTCTTCTGTGTCTGAAGTATTATTTATTTATCGATGGACAGGAGCACAAGACTTCTTTCTCTGGTGTGGGTATTAATCTAGAGTTATAAATAAGGAACATATGGAAATACAGTGTAAATGTGTTTGGGTTTTGGTATTTTCATTTCTGTTCATCATCAAAGAGCAAAACTCTATGATCTGTTAGCTCAGGCCACAGGAAGCAAGTCTACTTATATCAAAAAAAGACTCCTTAGGCTATATATAGTAAATACTGTGTTTTCTTCCTAATGTAAGTATTTATAAATCATCCCAATCCATTGATGCTGACCTTGAAAGTATTTCCATCTCTACCTTGATCATCTCAGCAAGACGAAACAGAAGAGAGAGGAAGAATTTTACATTGTTATGTCTTCTTTCACAAGGTTATAAATAATTTTAGCATTTCTGCAAAACTATGAGTATGCTGTTACCATAATCTGATTAGATTTCTCTGAACATCCTTCTCTCCTTCAAAAACTTTACCTGTCTGACACTGCACTTAGCATCTGCTTAATTGGAAAGGCTGAGCCATTCCTATATAGGGCAATACAAAATAACTGCAGCACTTCAGGAGTGGGCAAAGAAAAAGCTGGAAACTTTGACTGACATTTTCTTCCCTGCCATCCTCTGCTCTTTAAATAGGTACTATGCATCTTCGCTTTGGGACAGTAAGCACACAAGGAGCCATTTAAATCACATTTTTATTACTTTCAAAGGGCAGAGGGTACGCCAGGCTTTTGATACATCTGGCCTCATGCATCCCCTGTGTAACTCTGCTAGGTCAGATGCACCAGGGAGCAAAGTGAGGACAAGGGCTTAGATGCTTTACACATTCATGGTCCCCTTAACTAATAAACTTCTCTCACCTTTTTATCACCATATTGGTGTCAAAGTTTCTTAAGTCTCTAAAATGACAGGAACATGTCTAACTCTCAGTAACTAAAGCACTGAAGGTTGTGGCATAGACTCTTTCCAGTAACCACGAACTAATCTCTTTGTTGCCATCATTTTTCTAAAAGATATTTTAACAGAATTTCACTCTGGCTGAGTTCTGTATTTACTTTCCGGGTTTTTTGTTGTTGTTTTTTTGTTTGTATGGGTTTTTTTGTTTTGTTTTTTTTTGTTTGTTTCCAATACATAGATAAGCATGATAATGTTGCTGTTTCATCACTAACATATGGTAATCAAAACCTGCTTAAAGAAATTAAACAAATGTTCCAACATGATTCATTGAGTGCAACTAAGAACACTGCTGGTACACATCACCTTTTCAATAATTACCTGCAGATTTCAACTTTAATAACACTAAACGTGTAAGATTTATAGCTGAACAATCATATGTGTATTAAAATGTGTGGAAGAAAATTTTCCCTTACTATGACAATTTTTTGTTTAACTTTACTGGAAAGGACTTGGTTTTGCAATAGTTCACTATCTTCAATTTTTAAAGAGCTGTCTTTAAAAACATACATACATTTATTTATTAATTTTAATTTCCTCTATAGTTTGCTGTTGGTGTATGTTTTTTTCATACTGGATTGCATCAGCTACTTATTGAACATATATTTGCTTACCTGTTACCAAGAAGATATGCGTAGGACATATTATTCATTTTTCAGTACTTGAATAATGCAAAGGTAGCTCACAATCCTCTTACATGTGAGAATTTTCAGCAATGATTCAATGCCATGATGGATGCTTTCTCTGGCTTTTTAAACTGACCTTCACACGTGGCATGTTATCTGAAAAGCTCTTTTATTCAGAGATTTATCAGTTTAGTACCCACCTGATTTTTCTTAAGCAGAAGTCCATGTACCTATGTAATTCCAAATGCAAAGCCTTCTTCAGAACAGTGAGATATACATAAACTACTTACCAGTCACCGTGTATTTTTATGCTTACTGTGAAAAGTACATTTGTGACCTTATTGCCACCACAAAAGCCTGGGTAGATTTGTTGGCACTATTAAATCCCTGAGTTTGAGTAGTGGCAGGACTTTAGTTGCTGAAAATTCCAAGACAGCTCTTTTCAACTTGTTTTGTTGTCTAGCAGAGGCCTTCTTGTCATACTTACAGCTACAGAAAAGCACCTGGAAAAGTATTTTTCAGCATTTTTTGGTGGCCCCATGTCTAAAACTGGGTTCTGGGTTTAGGTGGTTTAGCCATCTTTGTTACTATCACATGCCACCAGGTATACCCCTCAATTATGTACAGGAAAGGTATTTCCTGCTGCAGTATCTTGCGTGTTCAACTGCTATTTGCGTAAGGAATGTGTTGATGTACAACCTGCTTATGAGCTGTTCAGAGCCAGCCCTGAGCAAACTTACTGCAAAATGAGTTTGACATCCAGATGATTTTAGAAACTGTCATAAATATCAATATTAAGCATGCAACAGCTTCCAAATGTGTTCTTAATTACTGTTATATAGTGGAACATATTCAAAGAGGGTGTTCCCTAAAGGCATCTGGCTGCTAATGAGTTCAATTATGGGTCATTGAGCAAGGAGGAGAAACAAATACAGATAAGCACAGTCGAGGTTGGGGAAACAGTAGTAAATAATTAGTAATAGAGTAATAGTAGCAATGTACTCACTTCTCCTCAAACCATGTGGAAAAGAAATTCAGTTGATTCATAGGTTGCCTAAAAAGAGCAAGTGACAAAAGAATTTAAATTTACCCATGAGAGAGAGTTCAGCATAAGCTTAATGTGAGTTGAAGGAATAATCGGTCAAAAGAGATACGACCCTGGTTCATACTGAGATTCTTACAATCAAGGGAAACCACAACTGAGGATATTTTTGTTCCCACAGCTGTTGTCAAGCCTAATCTGCACTTCTGTAAATCAGTGTAAGAGAATGACTTGTCTGGAAATAAAGGAAATTTGTGCATTGCAAAGGAGCCTGAATAATAAACTTGGTTTCACTAACATCTCCATTTCCCCACTGAGTAGAAAAAGCCTTTATGGAACAAACCATGTCTACTCCTCAGTGTCTCTTTTAAAAGGTTTGTCAATGTTGAAATCCTAAGCAAGATGTTACAGTGAAAAAGACTTTGTCTATGTGCATAGTGTAGGACTTTTTGTAATCTTCTCTGTAACATCCAGTCATATTTTTATTCTTTTACATTTCTGTTTGGTACTGAGGAGACCACCATAATACGTCTGCCTAAAGCAAAAGAAATAGTCTTTTCTAAAAAAAAGGCATGCTTCAAGTCTCCTCCTTTCCCCTCTCCCCCAAAATTTGCAGAATTGGAAGTTCCTTATTTTATACTATCTTTTTTTTTTAAAAAAAACACAACTTAATTAAAACTCTTGATGGAATATCCTTTAATCAAGACAAAGCCTATAACTGAATCAAAGAACTAAATGTCTAATGCTTTGCACACACATCAGACAGTGCATGTGGCTTTATGGATTATCTGAAATCTTCTGCTACAACCACAATGAACTTTGCATCACAGACAAATATTATGGGAACAATATCAACTAACTGGCAGGCCCAGCTGTAAAATTCTAATTATTATAAACTTAATTTCATATTTGAATAATTCTTTGAATAAATTATTTTCTAGATACTGTAAATCCTTCTAGAGACTGATAAAATGAACATTTTAGCTTCATACATCTTTGTCTTTTTTGCCCTCCCCCCATTAGCCACTTTTAATCATGGCTGCAAATATTCATGTAGCACACAATAGATCTGAACTTGATTGATGTGTGGATACCAGATTCAGTGTCCATATTCCTTAGGGGCTACAGACATGCCTAACACAAAAAACTATGGTATTTTATTTTCTTTGGGATTTTCTATGCATGATGTCAAAACTCTTCTTAGCTGTTCTAAACCTAGTGATGAATTACAATTGAATGTTCAACTGATTATCCCCATGAACTCACCAAATTTTTTTATGTCACTGAGTTCTACCCCTGTAGTCTTTACCTGACAAGTTGGAAACACAGAAATTCCTCTTCTGTGAGGAATCTTTCTCACATGTTTGGGTAGAATAGCAAGAGAATATTGATAATCCTAACTGTCAGTTCTCTCTTATTTATATATGGCATACTAAGAACAGAAACAAATAAAGTTTGAAAAATGTCATTAAACAGGCCACTTTTGAACAAAGCTTATTGACAAATGCATACATACAACATTTACAAGTAAAAATTGGATTAAATTGCACCTTTGCAATACTTATTAGCTTTTGGACACAGAATTTTCAGATTTGTCTACCTGGTTTAAAGCCAAATTTTATCTGTTGCTCTCAAAACTCAGATGTGGGCAAGGGCTGGGTCCTTATTTTTGAGTAAAATAAAACAGATATTGTACTCTGGCTCTAAGGCCAAGTTGCATGGCGTGGTTTACAGGCCAAAGCCCACAGAGTTAGGTGGCTTCATCTTCATTGGGAATAGTTACTGGAACATGCTACTTTGCCAAACCCTATCTGGACACTGCATGAGAAAGTGCTCATTTAAATAGACAAAATAGCATGCAAGGGACTGGACCTGCAGTTAAACAGTATGGGTGATAATGCACCATTATCTTAGTGTGTATCTAGTTCTGTCCTGTTTATTAGTATAGAAATAAGAGGAGGACTGTTCTTCCCTAGGAGAACCAGTAGTCAGTATAAAGATTGCAGAGGATATTCTGTTTATCCTCTGGACAAGAAGATGTCTGGCATTTCTTACTATTTCACATTTATCTGGAAATGAAAACACACTATTTCTGCAGGGTAGCTTAATGTGGGGGTTTTGCGACTGTACCTGCAAAACACCTAGAAAATTTACTGAGACTGAGTGGATTAAAATTCAACATACACTTTCGCATGCATTTTGCTTTCAGGATACTAAGATACCTATTGTCAAGAGACCCTGACTTAGAAATCAAAAGAAAGTGGTGGGCCACAGCACTACTGATGCATTATTCCTTTTTACATTAAAAAGTGACTGTGAAGTTACTAAATGTGTTAGATGCAATCAACCTCAGTTATGCTCCAAAGTATAAACTGAGTATTAGACAGTTTAACAATGCTATAAAAATCAGTGTTTTGCAAAAGAATGACGTGGATACATTATACAAATCTGGAAAGAAAACCTTTGGGAGATGATCTAATGGTGGCAATTATGTAATATGTAGCAAGATAAAAGTTCGACAGCATAAATATTGATGGCAATTAGCTAAGATTTACATGCACAGTTAAAAAGGTAAGTGCCGTATGAGAATTGAATGCTTCAGCAGAAATCTTGTTGGGAAAATGCAGTGGCAGATTATTTCACAAAGTTGTCCTCTATCATAAATATACCACTGCTAAAGGCTTTTGATTAAGTCAAGAGATCTGTTTGTCTGAAACTTAAAACCCATGCATAAACATACAACATGAGAAGCAGCTTAGAATTAGACTAGGAGACATAGTTTTATTCCTTGATCCAGTATACTACCCCAAAGCTTCTTGTATCCCTAGTTCATAAATACTGTGTCATGTCTCAGTTCACATATTCTGTTTAGATGTTCACATGTCTATTAATACAAGGATTTATATGGACTATATTTCATCTAATGAAGTTGCTTCATCTGCACACTGATGCCACAGTTTCATAGTCAGTTCTGAGAGGCACAAATGAATACTGCTGCTGAGCAAGCCATTCCAGCCCTGACTGAGCCTCCCTATTCCTGTGTCACTGCTTCTTGTGTTTTGGCACAATTTGCTGTAATTTCAGTCTCTCTCTGAGTTAATTCCCTAATTCCGACCAGATTTGTACAAGCACAGGTGAAGCGTAGTGGCAAGGTGAGGATGGGCAGACATGAGTAAAGGTTGGTCTTATGTGCCAGCAGTGATGCTAGCATACACAGGTTTGAACTGATTGTGGAACAATGCTATGGGGAGAGCTGTAGTGAGCCAAAGACTGATCTGTCAAATTCAGATGACAGCTGGTCTAACAAAGCAACATCTGTTTTTCTAAGAAAGAGCAGCAAGGCTTATTTTACCTGGGGAGTGGCAAAACTTCCTCTTGAAGTAGAAAGACATTCCAGGGGGAGAAGTTAACAGGAAGATTTAAAGGGTAAGTAAAAATGTTCTCAGTGAATCAACTGTTCCTCTGAATGCTATAATGGAGAAAAAAATTCAGCAACTCAAAAAGGGGAAATATCTTTATAAACTTGGGCTAATTTATTTTTCCTTTAGCCATGGGAGGTAGACAGATACTAATCCACAAGTGACAAGACAGTTGACAAAGAGTGGGTCACACCACAGAGGACCCTTGATAGTTCATATACCAAAGAAACCAAGAAGAAATTTTTAAGGGAGCAACAGAATTGCACATGTACTGCTCAAATCAATGCTTTCTTCATAGCAACAGCAGGTAGAAAAAGCACACCTAATATAACTAGAAACTAAACCAATTCCTATTTAGTTGGCCCACTGGAGCTAGATATTTAAAGCCTAGTCCTCAGAGATAAAAGATATGAAAACAGATTCTGAGATCTTGACCTATTCTACGGATCAGACCACAGCCAAAAAGCTTTGTATAGATTGTGGCAGTTACCTGTTACCGTCACACAGGAGAAGATAACTTGGGAACCTGGTTCCTTCCTGAAAGGCAGGAGGCTTCTTTTACCTATTTCCCCCATGCTAAGTATGTCTGGATAATTTTCATGCCAAACACCTGTGCTATCCAGACACAAACCCTGGTGCAGACCCCTTGAAAAAATGAGGAAGAGCATAACAGAAAGGCTAACATGTTCCTCTAGGAAGATCTGTTATCTAAGGAAAGAAACATAATGCAAATGCAGACAGTGAGACAGAAGCCTTGTATAGCTGGATAAAGATCTTTGCTTTTCCAACTTCAGACAAGTAAGTTTTTTATTTTATTTATTTTCTTGTATTTTTTTATAAACATTTATCTAGCTTATATGCAGAAAAATGTACTTTTATTTGCATTCATGCCAACCTCCCTGAAGTGAATTTTAAGAGGAACTGATGAGCAGCAGCCTACATGAAACCAGATAATGCTTAACTTCATCAGTTTCATAGCAGAGTCAGATAATAAGTGGAGTAAGCTACTCATGAATATCTATATTTATTAAAATTATTCAAATATATTGCAGTGTGACTTGCAGTGTATACATTGCTGCAAGATATGTTGGAAGACCCTGTCTTGTCTCACCACTTTTATTACCAGCTTCAGCAAATCTTACTTCAGCTCTTATTCTTGGTTCATATGACAACATTGGCATGTAACCATCTAACCTTTCTCACAGAACAAGCATTTTATCCTCCTTAGATGGTGCCAAAAGCCCACAAGCTTTATTAGACGTCCTATCAACTCATGATCTGATTTTACCATTGCACATTACAGATTCACTCACACTTGAGCAAAGTGAGTATTAGGTAACTGTGGAAAACTTTTCATCAGGAAATGTATTTGACAGCTATTTAGCACTTACTTTGCACTGTTATAAATAGCAGAATATGTAAGGCAGTAGAAAAGAAGTAAGGCAGTAGATGAGTCTAAGGTACCTTAGTCGCTCTTTATCAACTACTGTAGCCAAAAGTGAACTAAGTCTCCACTGGAGAAAGATACTTCCTTTGTTGATGTTCCTTTTAAAAATCAAAGTTACGTGAAGAAATTATTATGTTGGAAGAAAAAACCACTTGTCATTGTATTATGTAAGTACCAAAATTACCTCTCTTTTCAAAAACGTCAGGTGAAAGAAAATGAAAAGAAAGTAGTTGTGCAAGTAATGAGAAAACACATTTTTCCCATGGTAACTGGGATATGTCATGTTATACCTAGCAACTCAATGGAAGCTGCAAAAATGATGTAGAATATACACATAATAAGTAATTTTCCATATATGTTTAAAAAGTAACAGTTCTGGGGAAATACCTATTTCAGAAGACCACATGAGACTCACCCTGAGTATCCCTGAGGAGTGAATGGTCTAAAGTGAGTATTGACTAGTTGTGGTGAGCTGAAATGCAAAGAACATAGAAAAATACTTCTTGTCCTTATCTGAAGATATAGCATGGAATAAGAGAATAACTATTCAGAATAGATTATAAATTATGAGATTATAAATTATAATTATAAATTATCCAAAATCCCTGACTTTTGTTATTCATAGCTGGGAGGAGAACTTTCTTCTAGCTAGTAATATTAGGAGCTGTTACACTTTCCTTAAGCTCCTGCCTTCACAACTTCTTAAATAGTTCTGCTCAAACAAATGGGACAACTCCATTAGCAAAAAACTAAGCACATGTGTGTCTGAAGGGCTGAAGTTTAAGAAGCTAAGTTTCTTGATTTGTGGGTACTCTCAGGCAGCTAAACTTCTTAATGGACAATATTATGGATGAACCCACTGAAGATAAAAATAACACCCACAGCTTTCAAGAGCCACCAAATAAATTACCATCTACAGATTTACATAAATGGAAATATGAAAGTATCATTCTTCAGACATTCTGAAGGCCAGTAGAGCAAACGATGATTTACTTGAAGCCTAAAATGGGCTATTACTGAATTCAGAAAACCACTTAAAGTCTTAGTAGATCAATAGCAAATAACAGTCCAGAACCCCAGAACACTCCTGAAAATTTACCCAGAAGATTTTAAATGAGTGAAAGTGATATTCAAATACTGGTTCAAGTATTTTTCTGCTAATAAATGCAGCAAAAATAGTTATGTGGTGAAGGTAAAATGTAAAATCAAATTATATTTAAAGTTTACTTAAAGGCAGCCTCAAGCTCTCTAAGGTAGCTAACAGCAGAGGAGATAATTCAGTTAATTAACTTGGCCCTAGATTCTCACTGAGTTTGGCTAAATGTTATTTGTTTTAAAAATAATTTATTTAAGAACAGTGTTTTACAAACTAGGAACTGTATTGTGTGCTTTCATTGAAATCTAAGGAACAAATAAAAGTTTTAGCTGAAATTGGTATCTATTTCACTGGGTATAGATATTTTTTTTCTAGTAAATGCCCAAATATTTAATTTTGCTACAGTGGATTTGCTGGGAATAGGTCTGAGACTGCAATAGCCTCCTCATTAGTACTGCTGAATGTCAAATGGGTCTTCCAAATAGGAACATGATGTAGGAAAATTCTTCCAGCTTCTCCAGTGTCTATAGCACTTTTTCCCTCTTGTCTGCACACTGTAATCAGCCAAATATTGTAATTAGCCAAGGGAGTTTAGCCTCTCTGTGTTTCAGGCAGTAAGAGCAGTAGAAGATGCATATACAATGCATGTGGATTATAAACCATTATCAATCATAGCAGTTTAAACATTTGTGTGTTCAAAAATGAAGCAGAAAGATAAATAAAAATAACAGCATTAATTGCCAAATCAAGATCGTTCAAGCCAGGAAGAAGCTGAAATTCAGTCTTGGTGAAGCAGAGAGGAAAATAAAATTATGTTAGATAAAACATAAATTAAGAGACTTCAAAGGAAATCTGAAGTGCAAATGCTGAAAGTTTACAGAGAAAAAGGAAAATAGTCTAACCAGCATAAAGGGAAAGATCTAGTTGGAAAATAAATAAATATTAAAACAAACAAACAAACAAAAAGCCCACAAAAAAACCCCAAAAACCCCCACAAAAACAACTACTTTATATTCATTATTTTTCCAGCTGATTCAAATGAATGTCATAGAAGTAAGCTTTTGCATGGATTACCATGTTTTGCTGAATACAGTCCACTCTGACAAACAAATTTAGTCTCCCAGATAGTTAGGTTACTTGGAGAAGACATGACTTTTCAGGTGCCAGATGTTGCTAAAGAGCTCCTAACCTTAGTTCTTATTATCTCAGGGAAGGGCCAAGAAGCTGTAGGTGAATTAATACTACTGGTTCCTACATAGTCCAGTTAAGCTGTCCACTGAAGGCTGTCAGACTGCCTACTTGGTGAGCTGTAGAGGGGCCAAAGATTGTCTTCAGCAAACAGACACACTGGAATTAGTTCTGCTCAGATTAGCATGGAGCACAGAAGGACTGGCAGATCACTTGGTGCTGAGGACTGGCAAATGTGTTAGATATGCTTCAAAAAGGCTTATGGATGAGACCATAGCTCTGCTTCTGGGAACAGAATATCCATTATGAGCTAAAATGTATTAGATACCTAGATACCCAGACCATATGTCCTAGTTTAGTTTTATCTGAAAAAAAACTGTTTGGTTTTTTTTTGTGCTTTGGCTTGTGAAGCAAGCCAAAGAGCATAAAATGGAGGCTATTGAGACATTTATTTAAAAAATGCACCTGTGATCTGGAATAAAATACTAATGCAGACTCACTCACTGATGATTAACTTGAAGAAAAGCATCTGGTCAGATTCACATTGATTTTGTGGACAGCAATGAAACTGGATTTTTGACATGTTTAAAACACGAAGAGAAAGATCTGAGCATGTGGAGTAATCTCTGCATTCTTTCTTGACCAGCTTTTAGCTAAAGAACCAATTTCAAATTAGATTGCCAGGGAGTAAGAACACCAGTCTTGCCTCCGTAACACCACAGAAAAAAAGCAGATTAGTTCTTTAATCTTTCTTTACCACATCTGGTAGATATAGACCTGTCCTAAAGCTATTCTTTGCTAATAATGCAGATGAAACAATGTGTCCTGATTTCGACCTGGATAATTTTCTTCCTAGAAGCTGGTATAGTGCTGTGTTTTAGATTTATGTTGATAACACACTGATATTTTAGTTGTCACTCAGTAAGGCTTATATTAAATCAAGGACTTTTCAGCTTCCCATGTTCTGCTGGGCAGGGAGGTGTACCAGAAGATGGGAGAGGGCATAGACAAGACAGCTGATCCAAACTGACCCAAGGGATATTCCATACCATAAGACATTGTGCTCAGTATATAGAGTAGGAGAGTTGGCCTCACTGGTCACTGCTCAGCAACTAGCTAAGCATTGGTCAGTAGGTGGTGAGCAATTCTACTGTGCATCTCATGTTTTGTATATTCTATTCTGTTTATCATCACCATCTTCTTCCTTTTTGTTCTATTAAACTGTATTTATCTCAACCCATGACTTCTACTTTTTCTGTTCCAATTCACCTCCCCATTCCATCAGGGGGAGGGGACTGCTGCATGGTGCTTAGTGGTTGTCTGGGATAAAACTACAGTACAATGTCAAAGATCAAAATAAAAAAAAGATACAATGCCAGAATGGAGTGATAGTTTTAATCACAATAGCTTGCCAGAACAGGATATCAGCTTTGGAATGAACAAAACACTGAATTGCTAGCAATATCAACAACAAAGTCAATATTTATCAGACATCTTTGTAAGAGGTGGTGTGATGACCTGCTAAGTATTAACATTCACTTCATCAAAAGGTAAATTAGTTGGAAAAAAAACCCAAAACAATCAGAAAAAAAGTTCTTACATAGGTGAACATGATAACTAATATTAAATTCTCCCAGGTTCTTTACGAGGTAATAATGCTACTTCAGTCAACAGAAGCCCTTTGAAACATTAAGAAATGGTATTTTTTGGGGGGTAGAATTCTATGTCACATATTTTTGTCCTTTTTTTATAAACAAAACCTTTTAGTCTTTTACTCAACCTATTAATCTTGCAAGTTGTAGAGTCTAGTTCTGCTGTGGATTAGAAACCAATGGGGAAAGAGAGCAGGAGAAAAGCAAAGCTGAATAACTGTAACATGGATTGAAGTTAAAAAAACAAAACAAACAAACAACAACAACAAAAACCCACAAAAAACCCCATTGCAAAACAACAAAAAAAAAACAAACAAAAAGCTCAAACTAAACCCTTAAGGTTGCTCTGAATTATAACTAAGAATTTTTTACAAGCTCTGTACTTTTGCATCTGTCCCTACTTTTTATTTGCTTCTCAGTAGGGGCGTTTGGGGATAGAATGTAACTACAGGAGAATTCTCTGTGTCTGCAATGCTCTCCAAAATAAAGTGCTATAGAAGGCAATTCCTAAATTGTGGCAACTCCTGACATTCCTGACAAAAGCCCTACAGGCCTCATAGTCCTACTGGGAATTATAGTCTAAATGATTAATCAATTTTATTTTTTTTTAAATATGGCTAAGGAGAAATAAACTATTTTTCCTTCACAGGTTAAATATTTTGCACTTTCTTTGAGATGTTCCTGAATTTCTCTTTTTTTATACAGCAAGGACTTGAAAAACTAGCCACCACTA
The DNA here is from genome assembly GCF_000747805.2 of Chaetura pelagica. Taxonomy (NCBI): domain Eukaryota; kingdom Metazoa; phylum Chordata; class Aves; order Apodiformes; family Apodidae; genus Chaetura; species Chaetura pelagica. The sequence continues at coordinate 11,000,214 of NW_009952973.1, read as the reverse complement.
GCTCAGTCACTAAGTTTCTCCTCATTTCTGCAGCAAAGCGTGATCCTCCAGATAATAGGCAAGACAGGTTCTCTCCAGGGTAGGTTTCATCCCAAGTACTGAGTGAGACAGAAGACCTATAAAATAATGTGCCATTCAAAAATATCATAAAGCACTGAACATAAACAGTTAAATTGTGTGATAGGACAGAGAAGAAAGTGCAAATTGTATCAGCAATTTCCTTCTGATATTTCCTAATTTCTAGTGTTGGCCATTCCTGATACTGTGCTTGTGCAATTTTTATAAGCCTATCATTACTGCTGAAGTAGCTATCAGGAAATACATTTGAGACAAAAAACTGAAGTGTTCAGATAAAAATAAGAAATGGTGTACAAACAATAGGAATGACAATTATCTTGCCATAGATTAAAAAACATCCTTGGGTTTTCATTCTCCATACTTCATAAGTTCTCACAGAGATTGCCTACCATTAGGAAGAGATGTCCCTTTCATTACAGGGATCTCATAGCCAGTTCTGAACTCTTTCCTATGGTACTGTTCAGTATCACCACAAGAACATCATGTTAGAAAGACCATCAGTCTGATTCAGCATGTCAGCCTCTGTGTTACTTGTCTCTGTGCCATGTATCCAAGGCAGAAACTCTGCTTTATTATCTAGTGATAAGGAAACTCTGAACTCTTAATAGCTGTGTCTTAAAGGAAACCAGCCATAAAAGAGCACGCCAGCTCTTGATTAGTAACACATGCAATTTCCCTTCCAGGCCTCTAAGCACAGGATTTGGCTGCTATGTATAGTTGTTATGATATGAGAAACACACACAGTGTATTAGGAGACTACACAGGAAACAGATGTGAAAACTTAGGGAGAACTGGATCATTATCACAGAATATACTGAAAGAAATCATAGAAGTTATATTTAGGAGATATTAAGAAACCCAGATGTCACAATACAAAAAAAAACCAAAAAACAACAAGCAAAGAAACAGATTAAGAACTGAGTTTATTGAATTATCTGTTCCAAAAAAGATCAGTGAAGATTTGCCAGAGCCAGCCTCCAGAGAAGTAAGGTCTGTTATTTTAAGAAACTAGCTCTTTGATTCAAATAGCTAAAATATTTTACTGTGTACTTTTTGTATGAGTAGATAATGAAGAGTTTATCTTGCAGCATGACAACAGTGTTATAAATATAAAACCATTGTCTTCCGTACTCCAAAATGTTACTGAAAAGTTTCAAAAAAAATTTTACTCTCAGTAGTTAAGTTATTGTTCAAAATAGTGCTCTTGCTTACTGGCAATGTTCAGATCTTCAGAAACAGTGATCAAAATGGCAATGTTGTCTCTGGTATGCAATTTTTTTAAACATATTTAAACAGCCATATAAATTTCTGTGAGATACTGTAGCCTAGTTTCAAGGACACAATAGGCAGATACCCCATTTGCTCACTGTTTTTCTCTTTTTTACAGCATCTAGGTCTAAGGACTGTCTTCCTAAGCTGTTCAGATATCCAAACCTGTTTTGGATTCCTCTCTGAAGCCTATGACCTAAAAGATGTAGTACTGACTTCTAGATGCAGAATTCTAACTTTATATAAGCTCTGAGATTCTTGCCCCATGAGTTCTCCAGATTGGATGTATTTGGAGTCTCTCTTTTCTCTGAAACCTGGTCATCTCTCTACTCAAGCTCCAAAACGGATATATTTTCTGAATGTAGGCAGTCCCTTATGACTATTTATTTGAGAGCTGAATGAGACACTGTCATTTTTATGTGTGTTTTCTTTAAACCTAGCTGATAGTCCCAATCATATTCTAGTTACATGATGCTCTACTTCATGTAAAATCTTGACTTCTGCACCTCCAACCCCAAGAAACTTAACCCATTTCTCTAGAAGCAAGTAAAAGAAAAAAAGAAAAAAAGTCTCTGTTAAGTAACCTTTTTATCTTTCTTTTTTTTTCTTTTTCTTTTTATCTTTCTTTTTTCTTTTTCTTCTCTTCTTTTTTTTTCTTTTTCTTTTCTTTTTTTTTTGTTTTTCTTTTTCTTCTTCTTTTCCTTCTTCTTTTTCTTCTTCTTTTTCTTTTTTCCATCTGGTGAGGTTTTGGCTTTTTTTTTTTTTTTTAGATTTCAAGGGTCATGTATTGCACCTTATGTAGTCATGCCTGTGCTACCTGATAGTGAGATACTAACATGAGTTTTCAAATTGTCCATAGGTCTCTGTGGCAGATGTCAGCGAATACATCCTAAAGAAGTATTTCTGTAATATAGTGTAGCTACAATACACAACACAGCCTTTTGATGAGTGGAATTTCACCATTTTGAAATGTTACTCTCCTCTGCAGCAAACTGATAAAATTATGCAGTTTTCTTTTAGTAGGATGTATAGGAGCTTAATTTTTTATACTGACAAGCACCTGTGGTCTAAAAATCAGGACCTCATAACACTTCCTGTTGGGCACCTAAAATCACTTGTAAGTTATAAAAAATTATCTTTCTTCTCAGCGTGACGCAAGTTGTAAAAAATGAGACTGTTTTTGTCACATCATATGAGGATGGCTGTGTAAAATATGAAGAAAGGGTTTGATCATACTTTTTATTTTTAATTTGTCATAGGCCTCTTAACCTTCTGTAACACATTGTGCTGGAAGATTAAGGCCATTAGTCTAATAACTATAATTAGTCATAATTGTCCTAATAGAGGATATTAGTTAATGAAATCTCTTTTCAATGTTCTTAATATATTTAATTAATGCAATATTTATGTCAGCTTGAAAAACACAGCCATTTTGCAACGCACCTAATTCTTAATGACTCACCAAGAAATATTAGTTTAATTGAAGTCCCCAAAATATAATTATGTGTGACCTCTCAATGTGCCATAAATTTACCTTACACCAGTCATAGTAACATGAGCGAATATCAAGACCTTTGCACCTCTTTCCCTTATTTTTGCTTAAGAGAATTGTTAAACATCATTGGTTGGTGCTTTTCTAATGGTTTATCTTTCTTCCTGATTTCTTGCTTTTATTACTGTCCTACCAAGTAATTAAAATATTACTCAGTCACTAGTTTTCTTTCCTCACTCATGGTCCCTCCCTCTCTTTCTGGGAGACAGCAAATAAAGTAAACAAGCTGCAAATTTCCACTTCCAGTAACAGATCACAATGAGGGAAGACTCTCTATGTCACTATTGCCTCTCAACAGGTCTAGACTCAGGGAATTCGTGTTTACATTTATGAAATGATCACCTAAAACAAACTAGCAGACATATAATTCTAAGTGCTAATTGAATGTTTATGGTGATTTTATCATAGAAAATTACAAGGTTTTAAATAATACTTTCTTTTACCAGTTTTAAAGACTTTATGGGGTCACAGGTTCTATTTAAATCTATTCTTCTTCTACCCCATGCAGAAAATCAGCACAAAGCTTTACTATGCCTGTCATAAATTTGGGCCTAAAACATTGTAAAGAAATCTGTTTTGGATTTACAGAAATATCCTATGTGTGAACAGAGACAGCACTAACCTTGAGAAAAGTGAGGGAAGCCCATTCTCACCAGACCTTTACAACCCTCAGTAAAATCATTCCAAGTCTAATTCTGTGCTAACTGTGATGATGTCCAACCATACCAGAACTAAACCTGGCACCACAGCATGTTGCAACTGGAAGGAAATCTTGCCTGTATCTGCCCTCATGTGCAGATGATCTGCAGCTAAAAAACCTTAGAGTCCTGTGTTTAGGCACATTCAATCAAAACAAGACAAAGGTTTAAAACAGTGATAGAATCTCCAGGAAAAACAAACAAACAAAAAAAATAATACATATATATATGTTTCAGAGGGGAAAAAAAGTACTTGTTTGTTGTTCTGAGTACCAGATTGAAGGCTCCTGTGAGCTTTGCTTTATCCCTGAAGACAAAAATAACTGATAGAAGTCTTTCATCCTTTCAGCTTGACTGCCAAAGAGCCACGGATGCTTAGTCTGCCTGTCCCTGCTGAAAGCAGCAAATGGTCCAGGAACTTGGACCATTCATGTAAAAACTGAAACTGATAGTAGTCTTCTATGTGAGCAACCAGGGATCCATCATTTTAATTCTTTCCACCAGAAAAAATGCTTTCTTAGGGAAAAAAAAAAAATAAAAATTTCCTACCAGAAATTTATTCTAACACTAAATTAACAACTACCTCTACACTTATCATTATTATGCATGAACTCTGTACTAAGTAAATTTCATCTACAAGTTAAATGTTAGCATACCATTCAGCATAACATTTCTAAAATTATATAAGTATGTTAGAATTTAATTTTTATTTTCAGCAATGACTTAAGCATTATTGATTTAAATACTTTGGAAATTTTAAGTCCCAGATTTTCAGCTATTTAGTGCTAAAATTAAAATACAAAAATGAAAGAAAAAGAAAAAACAACAATCAAGGAAAAAAGGCATGCACTGTACTGAGAAATGAGTCTTTTATACATTCTAGAAAGATGGTTATGTCAAAAAAAAGTTCCATTTTAAGAGTCCAACTTTTCCACGGGAATAGGCTGCTAAGAATTGATAATTTGATATATTTTGCTTTGTTTATGTTTGTTTTATGTTCTGAGTAAACTGCTAGCAGGAAGCAGTTGAGCCTTTAGTTCCCCCTTCTCCCCAGCCACTAATTCCCACACATTCCCTTATGCCAGTCCTTGAGCTCCTGTGGTTGCATCATTTAATAAAACAGGCAGTTGTTCTTTGATTGATTATTTTTTATTTGATTAGTTTTAAGCTGTGTCAGCTCATTAAGGACATGGGAATGGATCTGTGACAGGAAGAAGAGTGTGGAAGTGCCCTGGCTGCCCAATTTTGTACACTGGAAATTAGATGGGTAAAGGAACAAGTGGAAAGCTACTGAAATTCTGCGTAAAATTTCACAACTGGTTCTTTTTCTAGTCTGTACATCTGTAAAGTTGTCTATGGTAAAAAAAGAAAGACTTAGAATGTCCAAAGGAGCAGAAGACTTATCTTGATGCAAATAAGGTTTATAAATCTTTCTTCTCCATATTTGATATATGATTTAGTTTCCTTGTATGGTTGAAATTCACTGTAGGACAAAAAATCAGGAATGTCTGTAAGCCAGTTCATCCCTGTAGAGAAGCCTTATCTTGCCTAAGCAATGCGTGTCTAAATTAAAGGTGATGTATAAGGTAATAGTTGTTGAAAGGCAGCCGCTGCTGCCAACATTAACATACTGGAGACAGATAATTTAAAATCTTTTATGTATTTCATAAGTGTTCCCCTGAAGAAGGTTAAACATGCTAGTGTTGTACACCTCATTCTTAGGAAAAATTAAAAATTCCAATGGGTTTTCAGCTGAAAGAACTCTCTGCTATAAAACCTGCCTTCTTTAAAATTACTGAACAAGTAAACATACTTACACAGAATTCACCAAGGCATACTTGAGTTTTCTTAACCTATCACAAACCTAGCAACAATATGCACAAAAGAACTATTCTAGCTAATATCCAGTAATTCAGGAAAAAAAATATCTTTGTCTTGAATGCTTATTTCTTGGGCGTTTTACTTATATCAGGCCTACTGTTCAAATTTATCCTATGGGGAAAGTCATCTCCAAGTTAATGTATGTGCAAAGTGTCCTAACCCCATTTTTGAGAATTCGAGAGAGGCTTCAGGAGCATTTAGCTTTGGGCTGCCCTTCCATTGGGAAGAGGACCTTGGCCAAAGAGAGGCTTTACAGTAATTATCACCCTGGAATTCTAAAAACAATACACATGATAGTGCAGAAAGATTTAAAATATCACTTTCATCACTAGTAATTCCTTTGGCATTTATGGTAATAATGGTAATTATGATGAACGCATTTGCACTCATGTGAGTGCTTCTGGAACTCCACATTAATTTGTAACCCCATATTGGAGTGTTATTCAAGCAGCATATTACAAACTATTTTTTGAAGGTTTGCACACACTTTAAAAACAAAGATCTCCTGAAAAAACCACTCTTTTTCAACTAAGGAGATTGTTTGTGTTTGATTAAAACTTTAGTTTCTGCTGAGATTTAATGTTGATGAAAACTGACAAGTTTGAAGAGACTAAATCGAGGCTCATGTCACTGGGAACACATACAAAGACAGAGAAAAAAAAATCTTGTGCTTTTCAAAGGCATTTGCTTAAATAGTTTTTGCTTTCATTTTACCCCTAGTGACAACTGCCAGATTAATGCCAGTGGAAATTAAAAATTGTAACTTTACTCAGTATCTAAAGAGTGCCAGCTTCTGCTAATGTTGACTATATCTGATTGAAAGACTGATCTATAATGAGACTTGGGTGATTCAGTTTGCTTATCAGTTCTGGTGTACTGTCATCACTGTAGTATTTTTCCTAATGATCATGGTGTTACAGACATATTAGCCTACTGTGTTCACAGTATGCCAGATTTTCATGGATGGATAATTTAAACTCTAAGCCTTCAAACTCTGGAATTTAGCTACCTATGTGGTTTATTTTCTTATTATTCTTATTATTGTGTGCTGCCTGTTGCATCTAGGCTTGAGCATCTTCCACACAGGTCAAAGGCCAAATCTAAAGGATATGCGGTTTTCTTCACATTTTTCAAAGCTTCTTTCAAAATCTTAGCAAGTGTTAAGATTTTCTTTTCACACACCATCATCACAGGACTATTGGTCCATGTTATTTCCCCTGGCAGCAAGGCTAATGTAAGTGGCTCCAGTATCCTGCCACTCATTCTCCCTTTAGAACTGCCTGGTGAATTCATATTATTGAAAGCACCTCCTCTGGTTTTGCAGTGTTATTATCAGTGCAGCTGATGGGAAGTCACAGGGGTGGAAATCATCAGCAAGGGAAGAAAAAGCAGTTTAAGTCAACTTTGCTGCCCAGAGAAAGTAGAACAACTGGTCTTGAGGTTATGTACCAGTGAAATTCACGGAGGGCTTAAACTAAATGGGATTTAAGTAATGCATAGGCTGCTGTGTACATGTGTTCATGCCCTACCAGGGAAAAACTGGTGAGAACTCATTCAGATTCCAGAACAATGTCACTATTTCCACAATCTTTTCATTTTCACTTTTTGCAAACACTGGAGTTTGTGAACTTTATTATGCTAAAATACACATGAAAATCAATGAGCAAAATCAAATGAGCTTTGTTAAGCTCAAATTCTCTGTTCTAGACAGAGCACAGCTGGAAATCCTTTGAGCTTTTCTGCCTATTCCTCTGGAATGAAGAATGTGTTACCCCCCCATTCTCGAGGCTGTTGCTATGTGCCTCTGATTCTTGGATACTAGCTTCTCTCCTCTCAGCAACAGGCAAGCAGGCAGATCTTAACCTAGCCTTAGAGCTGCCAACATCACACTGCTGCAAAAGGTACCTTTAAACTCCCTTTGTTTCTGCTGCAAAAGGTACCTTTAATCTCCCTTTGTTTTTCAACCCTTTCTTCATACACTGCTTATGTAACCAGCTGCAGCTGAGGATATCTGGCACCTTAATGGGATTATGTGAGGAGGAGGAGACGTAAGATGTAGAAAAAAAAATATTGAGGGGAAGATTCACGGTGTAAAGAAAAGTTCCTTCATATCTTACATCTGCTCAGTGGTACCAGCATGTTTCCCTGTAGAGGAAACCTTTGCATTGACCAGTAAGTATGTATTTAAAAAAAGACAAAAGCAAAAAACCAACATAAATTCTTCAACTTGAGTTAGACAGCTGCCCAGAAACAGCTGTACAAAAACACCCTCATGAAGCAGAAAGTGAGCAAAAGATGGTAGACATTTCTCAAAGGACAGCTCTCCTGAATTGCCTGCATTGCCTACGTGTTTGTATCTCCAGGTTTGCAGCAAAACTTCCAGGAAGAAACAAAACTTTCTGAAAGGCAACAGAAAGAAAGAAAGTGAGCAAAAGATGGTAGACATTTCTCAAAGGACAGCTCTCCTGAATTGCCTGCATTGCCTACGTGTTTGTATCTCCAGGTTTGCAGCAAAACTTCCAGGAAGAAACAAAACTTTCTGAAAGGCAACAGAAAGAAAAGATTTGCAAACTACTACTACTACTACTACTACTTTATCATTAAAAGCTATCATAATGGCAAAAGACTGTTTTTTTCAGGAGGCTCTATACTGTGCACAAGGATATTTCAAGATGCAAACAGAGCACTATTTGCTTTAATGAATATACTTATTTTCTTTGTTCTGAGGCTTTACACAAACTGACCACATTTCTGCTTGTTCATTTTTTTACACTGGGAATAAATCAAAAGATTACAATTATTTCTCTCAAAAAATCTGTATTCAACTAAAATGAGTTGGGAATATATTTTTTAACAGCTTTACAAGTTATATATGTGTTGTGAGGGTATATATAGATAGATTTTTAAAATTATTTCCTTTCATACAAATGCATGCAAAAGTTATGGCAAACTAGTTGGCAAAGGAGAGAACAAAATTGTCTGTAAAAGCAGAAAACTGTAAGTAAATAAAAGAAGCTCAAAACCTCAATTAATAAAGGTAGCATGTTTATTAGAAATTTTAAATATGTGACTTTTCTACAAATATATCATTTTTTCTAACCCTCAGAAATAGAAAAATATTTTTAGATTAAATTATAACCCAAGGAAACATCAAATATGGAGTGAGAAGTTAGCAGTTGAAAGAAGACTTAAAATTCTGATAAAATCTGGTATATTGTGGTATTTCTCTGTCTTATAATATAGCCTTCCACAGTGAATGTGATTATTACTGATGGTTTCAGAAGGAGTTTTCCATGTTCCATTATACTAATGTGATTTTTTATTTCTGTACGCCTGTCCCACTTCCCCACCACTGCTTTATATTGGTATTACCCCTTGTTCTGGTTTGAGCCAGGATTAAGCCAATTTTCCTTTTACTGATTTTTTTTTTTTCCTTCAGTAAGCTTTCTTTTAACTAGCAACTGTGTGTTCTGCTAGGCTGATAAGACACTGGAATGTTTTTGTAACTGCTGGGTCTTCAAGGTCGTACCTTCACTCTGCCAGCTCAGACACTACGGGGAGATCTGTGACCCCCCTGTAGGAGGCTGAGTTAGACAGACAGCAAAATGGGCCAGAGATATTCCATTCCATATATCTACTTAAGCTCAAAAGAAGGTCAGAGATGACAGAAGACAACTGCCTTCCTTCTTCTTCTCCCCTTCTCTTCCGTTCATGGCCGGCGTCCGGGGAGGACTCCATCCATCCATCGCTGTCAACCCTCAGGCTTAAGCTCTCCTGACCCTCATCACTCTGTGCTTTCTCCAGCAGCAACTCTGGGATTGCTCAGGACTGTCTTAATCTCAGGCAAGTGCTGTGGGAGTTGCTGGGAGTGGGGGGAGGCAATAGGGGTTCTGCACATACCTGAACATATTTGCATATAATTGTGCATATTTTCTTTTATCATTCATTAATATTTAATTAAAGTTGTGTAGTTTAGTTTTCAATCCAGCCAAGTCTCTCTTTTTCTCTCTCTTTTTCTCTCTCTCCTTCCCTACCTGGGTGGGAGGGGGAGGGGATCAAGAGCATTGTTGTCGGACCTGAGTCAAACGGTGACACCTCTGTATTAACTCTCTTTCCCATCAGGTTTTTATTCTTAGTGTAGTTTTATAATCTTTACATTTCAGCATCTTTTGCATTTGTATTGTAAGTTTTTTGTTTGTAAACAAAATTGATTTCACACTACCTTGCATTTTAATTAAAATACTATGAAAGCTTATCAAACTTTTAAAAATTGCTTTGAAATTATGTTTAAATTAGCATTTGTATTTACCACTTCACTGTGCTGGTAATAATCAGTGGAATGAAATGGTAAACCACAGAAATTCATCTTTTATGGCTGGATAATTCCATCAAGAGAGAACAAAAATAGGCCGTTCTCTTCTTTAATAAGCTTTGAGATGCATCAGTCTTAGAATAGACATCAAACCTCATCATTCATATTAAATATATATATATATATATTCCTATGATTTAGTTATTTGAAATATGACTTTTTAAAGACCAAAAAGTTACTTACTGTTTTGGTTTTTTTCTGCAGTAATTGTATAGTCTTTAATTAACAAACTGCACAGGAACTCAATTTAAATATCAGAAATGCAAAGAGAAATCTGTAATCATTAGTTTCATTGAATCAGATAAATGCTGATACCACCATAGGATCAGAAAGGAAGTAGGAAAGATAATCCCACGAAAAATAATGAAGTAGTGCAAAGAGATTAATTTTTTAATTTTTAAAAATTATTATTATTTTTTCTCATTTTCCT
>NW_009952973.1:10969959-10989886 GCF_000747805.2 Chaetura pelagica | reverse complement strand
AAAAGATGCATTACCACAACACATGGAATTTCTAAAGCAGATAGTTATCTGTCACTGACACTATAAGGAAGTGTTTCTTGTCTTCATGTGAAGCATTTTCACCTCAGAAGGGCAATCTTTCAAAGGTTTATATAAACTCAGCATTATGTGCTAACATCTTTAGAACAATCATATGGCTAAATATCGATTACTGCTCTAGATCCAATCTTTGAAATGAGTGCCTTGATATAGAGCAGTCAGTGAAGTCAGAGATCAGAAGTGCATCTTATCTGTTATTTTTTCATCTGAAAAATTAGAGCATGAAAAGAAAAAAGAGAAAGGCAGGGATGAATGGACTGTTAGTCCTATAGAAAATACACAAGGGCGTGAAACTGCCATAAAGAGGTATTGGATAGCCTCACTCAATTCCTCACAGTCTGTGTGACCATATGAGGCTGTCAGAGATGGGAAGAAATTCTTCAAGATGATTTGTCCAATACACCTGTTAATTCAAGACCATTACAAGTAATTTTTCATATCCAGATTTAAAGTCAGTACTTGACTAGTGATCTCAGCAATGACTTTTCTATGCTGGTGTAGTTATATAGGAACATGGCAAAAGGTTTTGCATTTAAGTTCAGAGACTCCCAAACCCAAAATCTGGGTTTTGAGGAGGCAATTTTTAGCCAAAGAGAGGGAAAACAGAGTGATTTCTCAGAAACGTCATTGCCTTATCCAAGTCATTGCCCACCCACAGTGGTAAGATCTCTCCCAGCTGTTGGAGAGATTAGTGTTAGTGAATTGCCCCCCTCCTCTGATGATCCAGGGCAAGTGGGTATCTGCTGAGGTTTTTGGCCATGTCACAGGGGAAATAGGTGACAGGCTGGTGGCAGCAAAAGGCTGTGCTGCAGTAAATCTACTTCCATTTTTCAGCCCTTTCCTCTTCCTCATTTCCTCTCTTCCCCTGCAGTTTATAGCACATGCCAGCAGGGCTTATTTAGTGAGCTTTTACATTCAGTGTTTGGACTAATCATTTCTCTGCAAACCTATTGCAAGCACTTGGCTGATGACAGCCATAAAGTGTTGACTGTAGAATGGTTTAATCTCTAAATGTAGCACCTCCAGAACTGTTGTTTTTGGAAATAATTTTTATTACAACAGATGACTAGGGTAGGTAAGAGACCTTTTAATCCAAAGGTCTCCTTTATTACACCCAGCTTAAATATTTGTTCTTAAATATTATGTCTGCTGCCAAGACCTCTGTGACACTTCATTGCTAGTGTTCAAGAGAAATACTGCTCTAGCTAAAATAAAATGGAAGTGGACATAATATCTAGTGTTTACTTGAAAAAAGAAAAAAAACCTTATTTGTTTACAAAATTAACTGATCCATTTCCATCCAGAGAAGCATGTTTTCAGATTTTTTTCTTTTTCTTTTCTCCAAAAGGCAAGGAACCAATAATAAAAGCCAATAATAGCTTCCTTCGAGGCTTCCCTATCTTTCAGGTGCAAAAGACTTAATACTTTTTAAGTTGAATGGTTTTCATCACTTTAGAAGGACTAGTCAACAATATGGACTGGAGAATGTATCTGCAGGAAGTCATCTTAGAGTAAACGTGCAGATAAACTGTCAAAGCCAGAGTCTGAGTGTAGGAAATGAATGTTATGGAGGAGATCTTCATATGAAGTTTTTAGACATAAGTGGCCAACCAAGAACTCAGCTACAATGTGGAGCTCATTTCTATTACTGAACTTGTGATTCAAAAAGATATAAGATCACAGAATCATAGAATCACAGCATGTTAGGGGTTGGAAGGGACCTCCGAAGATCATCAAGTCCAACCACCCTGCCTGACCAGGACCAAAAACTAGGGCAGATCACTCAGAAAGGCATCCAGACAGGTCTTAAAAGTCTCCAGAGAAGGAGACTCCACAACCTGTCTGGGGAGCCTGTTCCAGTGTTCTGTAACACTCACAGTAAAGTAGTTCTTCCTCATATTAAGGTGGAACTTCCTATGCTTGAGTTTGAATCCATTGCCCCTCGTCCTATCACAGGGCACAAGTGAAAAAGAAGTCGTCCCTGCTTTCATGACGCCCAGCCCTCATGTATTCATAGATGTTAATTAGATCCCCCCTCAGTCTTCTCCTCTCTAGACTGAAAAGCCCCAGCTCTCTTAGCCTTTCCTCAGAAGGCAGATGTTCCAGTTCCTTAATCATTCTCTCAGCCCTCCGTTGGACTCTCTCAAGTAAATCCCTGTCCCTCTTGAACTCAGAAGCGCAGAACTGGACATAATACTCCAGATGTGGTCTCACCAGGTCCGAGTAGAGAGGGAGGAGAACCTCTCAATCTGCTAGACACACTCCTCCTAATGCACCCCAAGATACCATTGGCCTTCTTGGCTACAATGGTACATTGTTGTCCCATGGATAACTTGTTGTCTACCAGGATAAAGTAGGGAGGGGAAAAAGTCTTTTTTTTTTTTTTTAATGCTTGAATAACTGCATAGGCCATATGCGATGACAAGTGATTTATACCTGAAATATGAGCTTGTTTAATGCCACTGAGATGTATGCACAATCAGCTAAACTTTTTTTTTTTTTTTTTAATTGCTAGTGATTTTTTGATGCCTTGCCTGAGCTCCTTAAGAAAGATTAATCTCTTTATAGGGAAGCATCCATTTCCTTCTTCCCAGAAAATTAGACCCTTATTGAAGAACCTAATTTAGAAGAAGCCAATTATTTCTCAAACTAAAAGTATTTCTCAAACAAAAATGTTTCTATTACAATTCTAAACTTCCTAATGTACTTTATAAATACAGTAATACTTCTATAATTATATAAGATATAATCTTATATTTAGTATAAGAACATTGTTCATTCAAATAGATATTTACCATAGTAAAAAATATGTTTGAGTTCAGAGCCACTGCCTTACTACTGAAGCAAACCAAAGACAATGATATGAGAAGTTACAGCTTCTACCAGGGTCAACCATCATCTAATACAATAGTTTCATATGGAAAAGTTTTTGTGGTAGTTTGTTTGGTTTTGGTTTTGGTTTTAATTACTTTCTCTTTATTCTAGCATCTTTTTGCTGTAGCTTACTGCACATTGCTGGTACTATCAAAAGAACTGTCTACCTAATAGAAGAAAACTGCACACCTTGTGAGCTTTGCCATGCATTAATATTCTACAGGCTCAGAAATTAAACATGATCACTGGCTTTCTGTTTCTGAAGCTCCTTTGCCTTTTGCAACCATTGTAAATTTGTCTAGTAAATAAATTAATGGGAAATTTATTTGTTAGAGAAGTCACTGCAATGTAGTTTTGTTTCATAAAATGAAATTTAAATATTTCCAATAAAAAATAAGTGAAAACATTCATCATATTTAAATGAGCACTTTGAAGTGTGTTGCAACTGCTAATACTGGTTTAAATTGACTTTCAGCTAATGACATTAGAAAACTACTTAATTCTGATTACAAAATGAGAGACTTTACAGTCTAGTGAATTGTTAATAAAGCTCCTGTGTCTCATTGTATGGACTTGTTCCTTAATGCATGAGATCAAGATAACATTCTTCAGATTCCATTTGTTTCCCTATTTCAGGGAAATTATAGTAAATCATGTGATTATTTGCATTTCCATCTTACTCTTCTATGAATAAGCTCTCATGAACACCAAAGACTAAATTCTTAGCTAGACCTCTGCATTCAAAAAACTTATCTATGACATCTTGATTTGTGTCTGCTTAATATTTACTTAAAGAGCGCAAAATCATAAGAAACTGTGGCTTTGCCCTTCCTTGATGATTTCCGGACCCTTGCATTACTATTCCAAAAACATTTTTTATCAGAATGTACTCATTACACAGCAGAGAAAACTAGATAGAAGGAACATGAATGTAGCTGGTGTTTCTTACCTTCTTTTCCTATCTTGCCCAACTGATTTTCTATCTTTTCTGTGTTTCCAGATGCTGACTGAATGCTTGTCAACTCTGTTTGTTAACCCAAAGAATTCTGTTTGATGTTACAAAGTTATTTTTATGATTTTTTTTTTATGTCAATCTAATAAAAATGTCTTAAGTGTAATATAATGATGCAAGATCTCATTTTCTCTTGCTAAGGGAATACAGTAGGAGAAAGTAATAGCTGAAGCCTGCAGTAAAGGAGATTAGAATATTGTAAAATATTCTAATCAGATAATAGAAAGAAGTCATTAGAGAAGGGTCAGAAAGGCACACAAGAAGGTTTGGGAAGAAAACAAGAAAAATACAGTGAGACTTCCCTAGCAATGGAGATGAGAACCATCCAAGATAAGAAAACATAAATGAAGAGTTATTCAAAATAAGTACGATAGAAAATGCAGACAATTCTTGCATAACTGAAAATAACTCAGGTCTCATCCCTGAAACTGGAATTAAGTGCAACAAGATCATATTGCTATTGCAAAACTTCTCCTACTACCACATAAAGAATGAAGATTTAAAACTATTTATGTTTATGCTTACATTGTTTCTCTCAAATCCTCCTCAAAACCTAGTAAGGTTCCAGGTTAGGCCTGGAACTGGAAATCTGCCAAAATATGTACCAGGATCAGTTAATAGTCAATAGTAAATCTGGCTGATAAGGTTTACATCTCCAATGAGGAGGTAACAGACAGATCCCCATCACCTCTAAATGTATGGCATTCACATCAATACTGAGAGCACCATGGAGTCATTAGCCCATCTCCAGAACTATCACTTCACTTGCATTTTCTCTGTTCCAGGATTAATGAAACAATGCAGAAGGTGCTGAGACAACCATTACACACTTAGGGTTGGACCAGAAGCAGTACGGCCTCTTACCATCCAAACCAGAGTTCAGACAGATATGTAGCCAGTGATTAATGTTGCTCCATGTGAACTTGAAACTGGTCACCCTGCTGCACTTTATAACAAAACTTGAAGGAAAGAGAATATATTTTGTTAAAAGGTTGATATATTTGGTGAAAAATCAGAAGATTCCAGGGTATGCTAGTCCTTCAAATTTGGAATAGAAATATCAAACTTCTAATTAGCAGCAGATCTTATAAATAAGCTTTGAGAACAAAAGCTCTGAATTAAACTTGTTCATGTTAATCACAGCTAATCTGAAAATGAAGTACTGGTGGATAGGAGGAAGAAGCAATAAAACAGGTAGCACTTGTGCTAGGTGGAGAGATTTTCTCTATTGGGAAGAACTGTAGCATATTATAAAACTGGTATTTCCACAGAAGTCCATTATTTTTAACATACAAAGCATTATGAATTTTAGTTCCCAGTCTTGTCTTTTGAACTTACTCTGTAGATCTCCCATGAGACATCCTGGACTGAGAGGCCAAATATAAAACTTTTTTTTTGTGAAAAATAGTTTTCCAGCTGTGATTGCATGTCTCTGTTTTTTATTGATTGTGTGGTTTTATTGTGGTACACCATGTTTAATAGAGCTGATCCATTTAATTTCTAGAAAAGCTTTTAATAAACTCGATAAAATAGATTGCATTTCAGAATGGTTCTCAACAAGATATTTATTTTTTTTTTCTGCTGATTAACTTCAAAGCAATAGGAGTTATAGAAAGTCTGGGAAAAAAATATGTTGTAGTTGATCAAATGTTTTTCCGTGTAAGTTTCAGTACACAGCAGCAATATGGCCCTCATAATCTTGAATGTAAGAGTACAAATGTAACCTGCAAAAACACTCTAGCTACTGTATCTCTGTAATTTGTTTTGAGGCATAGTTACTATAAAGGCTGCTATTATATTGTGACAAGGCACACAAATAAAAAAAACAACCCACCAGTTCAAAGTTTCTGTGACATGCTTTCTCTGCTGTTGAAAGCATCAGCTATTTCAAGAAAACAAAGCTTTCTTATCTGAGGTGGGGTGATTGAAAGTCATGTAGAATTTACTTTGGTCTTTAAGATAATGTTTGCATGCACTTCCTTGGTTTCTGTCATATAATGTTCTATCTCTGGAATTTTAATTTCCTCATTTTCATTTAGAAACTGCATGTGAGTCGCAAATAGTTATACTTATGTCATGATTAAGGCTTGGATTACTTTCTGGAGGTTCATCCATCTTCCTTTTTTATGTATTTCTGGGGGAAAAAAAAAAAAAAATTAAAAAAATGAAGTTATATGCTGTGTATCAAATGCTGAACTTCAGTGCATGCTGCTAAAGTGCTAGGATTTTTTTTTTTTTAATTTTTTTTTTTACCAGAATTTATACTTTCAAATTCGAGCTAATGGCTAGTTGTGCACTCAGCATTTGGTTTAACGAAGTGCTGGCAAAATTCACGTCTCTCTAAAGTAAACAGGAGTGTTTCTGCAGACATCAGCAGAAGCATACTAAGGCTAGGCAGAGGACTACAGCAGTAGCTAAGGTACTATGCTTCCTAACAGATGAGACAGCCACACGGCAATACAAACCCATTCTCATTTACAAAATTACTGTATAAATTAGGCTTGTGCTTAGGGTTTATAAAAATACTGCTCTCAGGAAGTGATCAAACACAAATGAATTCAAGATGTTGGTGTAAGCAGGACTGAACCCTCACTGCATGAAAAACCACAAACACAGTCTGCATTTTTTACTTACCTGACAACCGCTCCATGTTGTAGAACAATGATGTAATTTTTTCCTCAAGTAGCTGTAAGTGAAAAATTAGAATACCAGTGAAAACAAGCACTATTACTGTTGACAGTGTGATTGTAAATGTGTAAATCTTGTCAGAGAAGGGATGAACTAGTAAAATTACATGTAGGCATCAAGATCTGTATGAGTTTTCTGCAGTAACTCTGAGAACAGCAGTAGTTGTATAGAAATACAGACTTAAAAGAGAGAAGCTGTTTTAGTAAATAAATTCTATTAGCTGCTATGTCCCTTATGAAAGACTTTAAATAATTAAGCAAGTCTACACCCAGAGCTCTTATCCTCTTCTCTGTATCTCCTAGAAATCTCTGTATCTGCTTAGGCAGTACTAAACAGATAGTAATGTTTGTCTGTAAGAAGTGCCTGGACAAGGAACACCTTGTCTGGTCCATGGTCTCTTTGGCCACTTGCAGTCCTTGTCCTTTCTCCTAAACAAAATGCTGCTGCTACTTCTCCTTTTTCTCCTCCTTCTTGCCCTCTTCCTTCTTCCTGTGCTGTGGAGTCAAACCAACCTTCTGATGGTAAGTACTCTTCCTGCCTTACTTTGGTTTTAAACAGTTGCCCTTTTTCCTACAAGTGAGCAGAAAAAGACCTCTGTATTTCTCAGGGTCTGTGTTCCCCTTATAATATGATCTCATATTGATAATAGATGTAGGGTTTATTTAAAATATCAACTCATCTACTGGAAAAAGAAAGCAGCAGCTCCGAACAGTTCCCCAGCTGAATGTGGGAGTTTAACTACAGCAATAAACTGCATGAAAATAATTCTCACAGGTCAAAGGGGGTATTCACAAGGCAGAGGCTAATCAGACCTCAGTATCATAACAGAGACACTAATTGCCTGATTTTCAGTGTCACTGGGCACCTGCACCTCCTACTGAAGTGAATGTTACTGGCAGAGGAACAACATAATAAGAACATATGGGGTAATTTTCCTTTAGGATGTTGAATGCAAAGAAAAAATATAAAGCAGCAGAAAACACTTGAAGAAATAGTTTATTCCCAAGGTACTCTCAATTTGCCATTTTGTTTTAATTCTTGTTTGTAAAAGCGTTTAAAATTCACAATGTTTAAAGACCAAGATTCTTTGTAGGTACAGTGGGCTCAATAAAATTAATGTTGAAATTAAAGCTAAAAGAAATGCAATATAAGTTATATATAAGTCATATATGAGAAAATGCCAAACAACCCAGGTCCAATTTTGAGAATGCCCTGTGGTAAACTGCAGAAAAATTTCCATGGAAACACAGACAGCTTTTTAACAACTACCACTACGTAATCTTTTTTTGAAATAGAGAAATGAATGAAAATTATGCTCTGTTTGTGTACAATAAAATAGAATTGGCCTTGATTCCACAAACAAATAATTTGCTGTGAATAATTCATCTGGGTTTCCTTCTGTATTACAAAACTTTGACCATTTTCCCCATAATTTGATTGAAGCAATAATTCAGAAATGTCATGTCCTTTTCCAGTGACAGATATTTAAATAGCAATATTGAAAGTTGTTTTGTTTTAATTAAAAACTAACATATAATATTTTTATTATTATGCAGCAATCAGTTTGTTTGATACCTTTAAATATAAATAAGTTTCAAAGCAAATGAAAAACAATATTCATTTCAATTACAGGATTTAAACAGTTTTGCTGTTGGAATTATAATAAAACTAAGATGTTGTTAAGACACAATTCTGAGTTAAACAGTATTAATCTACAGAGATCTGAATTTTGTTAAAAGTAAGCTGCTGAGGAATATACAAGGAAAAAAAACTTTCCAAACTTTGCCTGCTTTTTAAACCCTCCCTCCTGATTTGTGACAATGCATTTGTGCTTTATCTGGATGTGCTGTATTTGTAAATTTTCTGCATTTTTATAAACAGTTTTATCTTGCCAATGCTAATTCTAGGGCAAGGTGAAATGTAGTAGACCAATATTACATATTTTGAAGGAGCTTTTGGAATTATGGAAAAGAAATAGAAGGGAAGGTAAGGGAAAATGGAAAAGATGAAAGGGAAAAGGAAAAGTAATAGTTATTTTACACTTCAATCTAATAATTTATCATACTCTGCTATCTGTAAAATCATTTTACTGTTTCATTCAAGAACATATCTGAACAAATATTTTTGCCAAATATTTTCTTTTGTCACTCTTCAATTTAAAAAGCCTGAAGATCTAAGAGGCTTTACATTCCAAATCTGCATGCCTCATAACACTGAAATCTTACAAACACGGAAAGAAAATAACGATGTTAGTAAGGGAGTGCTATGCTTGATTCATCCATTCTTTGAGTGAGTTTGTAACATTTTTCCAATAGACCACAAGATCATATATCCCCTTTGAAATAAATAAATAAATAAATAAATATGCATCTTGCTCCTACACAGATCTCTGGGAATAGCTCAGAAGTGAGTACAGCCTGACTTTGCCCTCTGTGTTGCAGAACTTAGTGCAAATTCTTTACAGTCTTCTTGCAGCTTCTCTCATCCAAGGGCACAAGAGAGCTGCTGATAAACTATCCAATCCTATACGCTAGATCTATTTCTTTATTGTTGAAATTTAGGTAATAATGTGAGCAGAAGCTATGAATCTTGTTAGAAAGAATGTCACTAAAACACAGATGTCTGCTGAAAAACAAATGTACCAAACAACCTTCTGTGAAGCTGACCTGAAGCTAACATTCTTCTGGATAAAATATGTATAAGTAAAAAAATACATTGCTTACTATATTCCATATGCAGAGGACAGAAATATAAAAAGGTCTAAGGTTTTTCATACTGTAAACTTCAGTACAGTTACTTCTAATAAAAAAATTTGTGTATTCCAACTTACTATTTTGTGCCTAAATATTCTTTGGAGTGATGCCAAATAGCATGAATTTTCAACAAGGTGTCAGAATACACTGGGAAATTGGAAGAGAAGATGTTATTTTACTATTGGAGTAATAGAAATACACAAAAAAAGCTAAAAGTTATGAAGTTACCATTCTTGTTTTGGGTGTTGTTTTTTTTGATTGTTTGTTTTTAATGTTTGAAAATATAGTCTGCTATAAAGCAAGAAAGATTATTTGAGGGACAAAAAAGGGGACAGTGAGGCCTAACAGGACTTCCTCACACAGAAGGCCTAATTACAACACTGAGATGGATGTATGTAGCACATTCTTAGTCAAATAAGTCCAGGAGCTCAGTTTTCTTCAAATGCTTAAGTACACACATGAACAATAAGGTGTAGGACAGGTCTTTTCTTCTTTAGAACCATAAAGTTTAGTGTATTCCAAATACACCCTCACTGAGGAACGAAATTATATTTTCACCACTTTGCTACCCAGTTTAAAGATGATTTTCAAACTTAAATACAGAACATAACCTCCCTGTTTTATTAGGAGACAGCATTGCTTTGAAAGCATTGCTTTTTTTGGTAAAACAGAAAGGACTGTGATTTCTTTAGCTAGGTTCAGAACATTCTGCTGTTATTTTCCTTCAAGCTTAATTTTTAATTTAATTTTATCATACATGGTTAATACACAAGGACTAATCGCTTAATCTCTTTTGAAGAGAACATATTAGAAAAAAAGTTGGCTGAACCCATCCAGAACTGGCTTTATGAGTTAATTATAAGAAAGTCCACTCTAAGGATTCCAGAGGGACTATGTGGCTTTCGTCTGCTAATAGTGTTGTTAAAGTTCTGCAGATCTCACTCTACAAGTGAATGCAAAAACAGAACTGAGAGCATCTTTGCTTTGATCCCTTTTTCTCTTCCCCACCTACAACCTTAGACTTTGGGGGCAGGGCAATCCACTGACTAAAAAGAGAGGCAGCCTGTAGGAACAGCCTTGCCTTCACCTCACCATTGCCAGTATTCAGCATATCTCAGGCAGAAGATGGGCAGGAATTGTTCTATACAAACCAGTGCAGACTTTGCCCATTCTTCTTATCTTACAGACTATGCCCTCTAATCCTGTGTCTTGAGGTACTGGGCAGTAAATCAGGAACAAATGGCTTTACAAGAAATTCTCTATAAAAAGACCAGAAATGGTCTAGCACAAATGAATCATACTGTTGAAACTGAATTGATACCTGTCTTTTAGATCTGGCAATGCTTGATCGGTACAGATTTGTAGAAGATTTATTTCCATTTAATATCTTCATTTCAATAAAAAAAAAAAAGTAAAAGCACCACAGTATTTCTTCAAGAACAACAAAATATAATATCTTGTGTTTTCACTTTAGTTCAGGATAATTTTTTCCAGTGGTTGACTGAAAATGTCTGCATTAAAACCACAGTACTTTTGAGAATCCAGGTCAGAAGCCTTGTTTTTTTGTGCACCCTTGTGGTCAAGCAGGTACCAAGAGCACAAATTTTCTTTAACTTTATTGGGGATTTCAACCCCACAATACTTTTAGCCTTCATTCCTCACAGGATCCAGCCTCACTAAAATGTAATGTTCAGTAGTGACCAGACATTTTTTTTTTGGTCCTGGAAATAGACAAGAAGAAGCTTTCTAGTATATGTTTCTGCTTACTTAATAGAAAAGTTGTCTGAGAAGCACGCCTAGTTTCTATGTTCTCTGCCTTTAACCAGCTTTCTAAAACTTCTGTGTAGAAATGTCATTGCTATCTTGTTTCACAAAAGGGCAACTGAGGCTAATTTAAAAAACAAAAGCAACAAACCACACAAAGCAACCAAAAAACTCTTTCTCTAATTTGGAGCACCTGGTTTATGATATTAAGTAGCCAGTTTCCTCATTATGTTAAGTCTCCCATGCAAGATGTCATGTTTGCCACTTAAAAGCAGAAAAATACACAAATGCTGAGAAAGATTATTGTTGTCATGTCATTGTATCCAGCATCATAAAGGCAAGGCACTCAGTTAAAGTTTCTATTTAGGTTTTGAACATCCAGTTTAAGGAAAATTTCGAAGCATGTTGCGTGTGACTTCCCAGCAAAATTATTGGGGATTTTGCCCTCAATATCATCAAAGACAAAGTGTCATTGATTTTTCCCAGCATGAGATCTGTATATCTGTATATAGAGCAGATATATATATATCTGTGTATACATATATATGTGTATATATGTATATACTTCCTGAGATGTAGACCTTTTTTAAATGCTGAATAATTTTTCTGTTTTCCTGTGACAAAGATCTCACTGAAATTTGGAAAAATTCCTTTAGATTTCATAATTTATTAATGTGGTATACTATCCCTTCTCATCCACACTGCAGAAAGAATTAAGATTGTGTTGTGAGTAATAGCTTCAGTCTTTAAAGTAAACTTTCATTTCCAAGTCAATTAATTGATATTTTTTTTAGTAAACTTTATAGAAGTTGTTACTCTTTTCAGCACAGAATACATTATAAATAAATGTAGTGTCTAGGCAAATATTTCTTATACATCAGAAACAATTTCCTGAATATATTTCCCTTAATTTTTATAAGACAATATGTGCAGTATCCTCAACCTAACATCTTCTTTTCAGCTTGGCTTTGTCAGAAAGAATAATTGACATTCTTTGAGACTGGCAATATTCACAGAATATACAGTAGTGTTTACTTTAAAAAATGAAACTGTTGAATCAAAGAAGGTAGACAGCTAGGACTTTCATCTAAGCCAAAGTCATCTCAATGGGAACTTTCCTACCGTGCAATGCTCCATAATCTAAATTGTTACCATGCTGTGCCTGTCTTCTTATTTTTAGGTAACAGATGCAGCGCATTGCTTGGAATACAATTTACGGATTTTTATAATAGAGTATGAATTATTAATCTGCTTTTCAGTTGTATCTTTTTATGTATTGTAGCTTAGTAAATAATGATCAGGAAGAAATCAACAATCAGGCTATGGTACATTTATTAAAATTAAAGGAGATAATGCCAGTGTAGTCTTAGTGACCATAAAAAACTATTTATTTGCTGCCTCTTAGGAGCAAAGTATTTTGTGAAACATAACCTATATTGAGTTTAAAAACCTTCAATATCTCTAGAAGAACCAGCATCTTTCAAGTATTCTTACGTTATACTCATTTGAAAAGACTTGATTGTGAAAGACTTTAAATTCTTGGTAATTTTATATACTAATATATAGACATCTGAAGATAGAAAACACAAATTTTCAAGAACTTCAAATTAATATTGTATTGGTTTTGGTCAACATAATTTTTATGGATTATCATTATTGTTTATTTTTCTGAACAGATAAAAAATAATTAAACAAAGACCTGTCCCGAGTTCCAGTTGAAGTAAACACTCCAGGTTAACTTCAACAGGCTTTGACTCAAGCCTTGCCAAAGTAAAAGGAAATTCCAAATATTCCTAAAATTTTATCATGAGCTTTTATAAAACAAAATTGTGCTAATTTATCAGTTTTACCAAAATATTGTCAGATAGAATTGCTGAAAACTCTGAAAGACTGATGTTCCTGAGCATTAAACGTGCCTACATAAGCACATGCTTGCAAAAACTGAAGTTTGTTGATGCAGGAACACCATAAGAGAAAGAACTCCTTCATAATGTAAATTCATTAATAATATGCCATTACAGATATTCTGATTTTTTTTATTATTATTTTTATTTTTTAATCCAGAAACCCACCTTGGAATGTATGACAAAGAAATATAGGTGGATGTATTTGATGCCACATATAAATTACAAAATCAAGGAGATCAAAGATACAAGGACTTCTCAGAGATTTTCCCTATGCATCTTAGGCCTTGCTATAAAGTAAACATAGTTGGCTGTATTTTTTTTCTAACATAATTTTAGCTAATTTATGTTAAGTTTAATGAAAATTGGTGCATTCAGCTGAGTCTCATTGAAGCCAGTTTTTCGATAGGTATGGAAAAAAAAAATTTAAACACAAGATTTCTGTAGCAACAGGAATAATCCTAGTAACTATATATCATAACAGAACCATATTAAATGATGTATTTATAAATTAAAGCTTATAAGATATTGTATACAGGACTACAGTCCTCAAAACTTCTTTTTCTTAGTCTTAAATTATTGGCAATGTTGTAAAAAAAAGATATTTTTTTTTTAATGATCATAAAAATATTTGGTATTTAGAGTAATTAAGCTCATATGTGTCTCAATAGCAAATGAATACCTGTTCTTAGAATTCTGTCTTCAGGCAGCGACCTTTCAAACCTATTTTGCATTTTATTCATTTCACACCAAATGCATTTGATAATCTTTTCTATTATTTGGGGTTAGGAGTGCTCGAATACTTCTATAAGTATAGGATTCGGATGTGCATGCATGATTTTGGGTACAAACTTTGCATACAATCCCCTCAGGGTATGAATTTCAGTGTGTTAGCTCCAGAGCAAGGTATGGATTTTCTGCATGACACTTTCCTACTTCGTCTTGCAAATCTTTACCAGCCAACTTAATACCCTCATTAAGCACTAACAGTAGCAACTGTGGATATAGAAGGAATTAAATGAATTTAATTATTCTGGCAGAAGACACAGCAAAAACCTTGAAATCTCTCTCTTACATAGTATTTTCTCAAGTTAGCATTAGCTTAAGGTTTGCTCTCAGTGGAGGATGGTTCCAACTCTGAAGCATAGCAGCACTCTACCCTCACCAGTTTCCTTTGGCTGATTGGACCACATCTTTGAATTCTAGGCAAAGATGCTCATTTCAGCTCTTTGTACTGGACAATTACTTTTGTGTAAAAGCAATCCACAAACACTACTTCAACCTTCAGCTGGCCAGTGTTTGAAGTTAGTTTTGTGGCAATGAAGTGCTACAAAAGATTTAAGGAACATTAATTGTACAGAACTTCTCTGATTGTTCACAAACAGGAATTGTTTTAACATGGATACCGCAAGCAGTTTGAGATTCTGAGTAAAAGAAAGATGCCAGACCATTCCATTTCCTTGCTGGGCTGTTGAGAATCTGGTGAACAATGCCCTTATACTAAGGTTTCAATTTAGAGCTGCCTTTGTTTAAAAAATCACAGCAAGCAGCAGCAGCAATGCAGACTGATAAAGCATCACCTTCATCAACTCATGTCGCTATCCATGACCTATTATATCTCCTTTTTGGAGTGTATTTAGCTTGTCAGGATCTGCTGAGAGGTCCGCATGAGGCGATCGCTTCTAGCAGAAGATCAGTGAGCTTTGGCACTGACTTTTCGAGTGAGACACTTGCTCAGTGCTTACTAATATTTCCAATAACAGCAGACAATCCCCAATTAGAATTTACGAATGCATGGTTTATTGTGGGGAGAACAAAGCAATTTGGGGCAGGAGGTTCAAAAAGGGTATATACATGGGTACACCTTGTCTGCACACCTTATTTACTTATTTATGAGGGGAGGAGGAGGAGGGATATGCCCGATGCTGGTCCCATATAGGGTCACGGTTTGTGTGCAAGTAAGACAGGATTATGCCTTCCCCTGCAACGGTTTTAGAACTCAGGGTGGCAGGAATTCATCTCACCACAGTGTTAGCTGCAGGCAATGCAGGCAGGCTGGCAGGAAGAGCTGCGGCGATGGGATGGGACGAGCTGGGTCAAGCTGGGTCTGGTTGGAGCGAACCGGAACCAGGCAAGAGCCAGGACTAGGCAAGCTGGGACTCGGGCTGCAGCCGGGGACCTCAGGCTGGTGGGCACTGCAAGGCAGGTCACCCCCCCAAAGCAAGCGGCAAAAGCGGCAGTGGCAGCAGCACGTGGCTTCGGCGGCAGAGGCAAAAGCAGCAGCATGCAGCGACAGGACCGCGCCGAGCGAGGAGTGGCAGAAGTGGCGGTGGGGAGCAGAACAGCCGCTGAACACGAGAAGAGAACAAGAGAGAGAGAGAGAGAGAGAGAGAGGTGGCTGTGCTGTCTCTTTTATAGGGTTTTCTTCGCTCCCGATTGTATCTCTGGGCTTTTCAGCCAATCAGACGGGACCTTGTCCTGCCCCTGCTTCCATGGCTCCTTCCCCCAGCAGCTTCCCCCCCTCCCGAGAGGGTTAGAGGGTTCAGCACCACGTGGAGCCGCCATCTTTAAGTCAGGTATGTTTGATGACCTAAAGGGCATTTCATGTTCGTGTGAGGAAATACCTGGTCCTTCACAACTCACAAAAACATGTTGAAAATACGGCAGCATCTTTCTTTTCTTTTCTTTTCTTTTCTTTTCTTTTCTTTTCTTTTCTTTTCTTTTCTTTTCTTTTCTTTTCTTTTCTTTTCTTTTCTTTTCTTTTCTTTTCTTTTCTTTTCTTTTCCTTTTCTTTTCTTTTTTTTCTTTTCTTTTCTTTTCTTTTCTTTTCTTTTCTTTTCTTTTCTTTTCTTTTCTTTTCTTTTCTTTTCTTTTCTTTTCTTTTCTTTTCTTTTCTTTTCTCTTTTCTTTTCTTTTCTTTTCTTTTCTTTTCTTTTCTTTTCTTTTCTTTTCTTTTCTTTTCTTTTCTTTTCTTTTCTTTTCTTTTCTTTTCTTTTCTTTTCTTTTCTTTCTGACTTAGTACTTGTCATGAAATACAGGAATTCCTAACCACACAAATGAGTTCTGTGACCTTTCTAATAAAAATGTAATAGTTACCTTGAGCTCAGAAAAAGAGGTCTACAATTTATCTATTGATTTACCAGCATTAAAAAAAAAAAAAAAAAGGACACAACAAAACAAAACAAAAAACCAACCAAGAAAAATTGTTTTCTTAATAATCTCCTTCATTGGAATCATTACCCTTTGCCTCATCAAAGATTCTCTGCAAGATCTGGGGGCTTTGCACTGTGATGTGACAACATTAGTTCCCCAGCTAGATCTTTCATTTAAAATATCCACGGAATTTAAACAAAAATCTCATTAAGAGCTACACTGAAAAGTATATAAAATGATGCAGAGAACCTTCTAATTACTAATACCTTCAGCAGACTGCAGATGGAAAGAGCAGCAGCCTCTGTTCATGATGCATAGCTGCTCTGTTCTTCTCCTTCCTCTGAGAAAAGCTTAGCTCTCAGAGTGAATACAGCAGCCAACCAAGTACCTACCAAATATTGCTTTTTTAGACCAGCTTTTTTCCTTTCTTAATTGTCCACAATATTTCACCTATCAATACCCTGAATTTCCTCAGAGATAAAAAGAAGCAATCTAGATAGTATTCCTCCTGCTCCCCCTCCTGCTGCCCTCCACCCCCTGCCCCCAGTAAAAATAGTAACCGCACTATGCCATTAGAGCAACCAGAGCCCTATTTATTCATTTCACACTTGGTTTCTGGAGGAGATTGGTTTGTTTCTGTCCCTGGAGGAAGTGCCTGGTATGAGGTTTGAAACGTCAGGGATAATTAAGACAAACTGTGCTTTTTTACCCCAACAAAGGAAATATATCTCTTAAAATAACTCCCTACTGAAATCTCTGAACAAAAAACAGCCTAGCACTGTCGAGGTAGCTTACAATGCTAAATCAATTGTCAGCATTAGCCAGTCTCTGAACTGGACCATCTTACATTTTCATTGCAATCCAGCAGCAACCGTGCTACCAGCAGGTACAAGTGCAGATATAATGCTGAATAGTCAGGTATGAAAGCACCGGTATGGGGATCAAATAAAATGACATATAGAAAAGATATTTATGTCCCAGAAACTGAAAGTATAATTACTGTAAGGCCAAAGTTTAGAGCTCAGAGGCATTCAATGTCATTTCTCTTTCAGACACTTTAGTGTCAGTAGTCTTTAAGTGGTGTTGGAGTTCATGTCCACTTAAGAATTGTGCAAATTACTGTCTTCTGTACAGCTGGTTCCCCATTGCACTGTAAAAAGAGTGCTAAGAAACACTGAGCAAAATTCTCTACCAAAGTTAACTGATAATAGACCTTGGCTTCATGTCTGTCCATCAGCTTTTAAGAGGAGAAGATAACATTTTTCCTCTTATAGGTGCTTTTTAATCCATCTTCAGGACATTGAACAAGCTCAAACACTTAACAGATTGTTAAAAATGTTCACATCACACTGGTTTCTGATGTTGCCTTCATTCTGGCAATGCTCATTTCTCCAGCAATAATAAATAGATCTTGGATTCCAGGTTTTGCAGTCTTCCTGGAATTACCAATGCGCTATCTAATACCTCTTCAGTTGTCCCTTTACTTTCTTTAAATTACAGGTGTTCCTGCCAGGAAAGCTGGCTACGCTGCTCCTTCCCCAAGTTTTTGGATTGTACAGTAGTTCTCCTAAGATGAAAGAACCTGTGTTCAGAATGCTTTTCTAATGTCATTTAGGAAACAGGACAGGCACATAAAAACAGAATTTCTGAATTCCATTTTGTACTTCAAGAGTCTTATATATCCCCTGCAAGCATAGAGTGAAATTCATAAAAAATCTTTGGAGCTGGAACTGGAACAAGGACGTGCTTCCTAAGACGTAAGAGACCATAATTCTTAAGCCATCTTCTAGCCTCACCCAAATCTTCAAATATTCCATGGAAAACAGAAGCACTTCAGTGTGAAGTTTTTGAGATGTCCTTTACCTTGCACTCCTTAGCCTAAGCTGCATTTCTAAGGTGGGTGATATTGCTTATATTTATTTCAAGTGGGCTGTAAAGGTGATGAGCAGAGCTTATCCTGATTCTTCACCTCCTGTCAGGCTGCTTTATTCTTGCCTTTATAGAAGTGGAACACTATCATCAGCATCATTCTTTCCCTCAGGGTTGGTGTTTTAGGAAAAAGAAGGGATGTCTGACAGTTCTTTCAGGGCATACATGCTCTGAGGATACCACGTGGAACAGGATCCTTCTTTGGCAGAGAAACGCCCAAATTGTAAATCCTGGTGAAGTTTACTTATGTGCTCAATACTGAACTAGGTGATTATGTGGAGCTGTAGGCACTTCATGGCTTCTCCTAAAATAAAACTGTAGGACATGAAATACCTTAAGGCCTAACCTGAAGGACATGAAATCCCTACAGTGAGATGACAGCTAGATGAGAGTTTTGATGCTTTTTGCATTTAAGAATCTAGCATCATATGAGGTATCTCAGCCTGTCAGTGGATCTGGCCTGCAATAGCTTTGTGCTTGATGCCTCAAATACTAAAACTATAGTCTTGCAACAGCAACTGGCATCACAGTTTGTTGCGGAGCTAAAGCCTGTAAAACACACTAGTGCTATGGCAGGAAGGATTACCTCAGGTGGAGGAATAGTAACAGGATCTCAAACTCTCTTAAGTGCCTTTAGGGCTCTTCAAGCTTCGTGGCATTTACCTACTTTCCTCATCAGAAGCACTTCCAAGTCATGTCATGTTTAAGAAATTAAATCCATGACAGCTCTACTAATTCATATTAATGCTTCCCCTTGAAATATGTACAGTGCCATTAGTAGATATAGTGACACACCCATGCATACTGTTGTAGATGTCCTAGGATGAGTCAGATATCACTGAGTGTTGTGGGGGTGGGAAAAGAGGAAAAAGCATATTACGTGTGCAAGTGTTTCTTTCATATCTGACCATATTAATTTTGTTGTGTGTGTAAGTAACTACAAATTGTGCTGGAAATAGGAATAATCTGGAATCTGACTCTGCATGAAGAATAGCAATACTTATCCACAATGTAAATTCTGGCTTTAGTGCTCATGTCAGAGTTAGCAATAAATAACCTTTTCAGCAATGTGAAGGAGGAAAGCATTAGCACAGTCCTGGGAATTGTAAGCTGTGGAACCATGACAATGTCTTTCCCATGTCTGCTGAATACAACACATAGTTGCCAGCTCTGAGTACAGAGATTTAAAAAATAAATAAAAAAAACCAAAAACCAATAGGCAAGAAAAGAAAGTTGGGTATGCAGAAACACCATATTGGAAAAAATATGTTTTCATGTTTTCTTATATAAAGAAATGCTTGATTCCAAAACACAAGAGTTAATGAACAACCAGCAACTTTCGACCAGGTGTTTGCAAACAGTAGCTAAAAAATTAGCCAACGTGTACTTGGTACTGAAGAAGAGAACAGTAGTAATGACTTGGTGTGACATCCTTAGGTCATTTGATGTTTTTGAGGGAGAGATGATGGCATTAGCTAAATAAGTCAATTAATCTGTCTGCTGGAAAAAGAAGTCGAAACAACAAAGCTGACAAGGTTTAGGCTTGCATTAGGGTGAGAGAGACTAGGAGGAAATAAGAGAAGCAGAAGCAGCCATATACAAAAAATGTTCAATATTTAGGCTATATAACTGGACACACATTGTAGGACAGAATTGTTTGTTTCTGAGAGAGAAAAGAGCAAGCAATTGTAAAAGAAAGGACGGACATGTTACTGTATTCAGAATTACCATGATCCAAGTACAACATTGTTCTTCAAAGAGAACAGCAGGAA
>NW_009952973.1:10967031-10969788 GCF_000747805.2 Chaetura pelagica | reverse complement strand
AGGAATAAAAAAAATTATTCAGATGGAGAGATGTCCCTGTTGGAAAGCCAGCAATTCTTTGAAGTTGTCAGACTTACCTTTCAAACTCCAGGATTCAGATGAAGCTAGGAATGCACCAGTAGTTGATGGATAATTCCAGGATACCACCATTCTCTTTTCCAAAACATATTCTTTACTGTCTTAGCAGATTGCAACAGATCTTTCTAGCAAGTCTTGATACATGCAGTTTTGAAAAATTCTTATGACAGTTTACCTGCCAAGATACAAAAATATGTTCTCTCCAGTATAATAATAACTTTTGAATACAGATTGTCTGAATATGATAGTGGAACAATTTATCCCAGCAGAGAACATTGCCCCAAATTTACTCCAATTTACTCTGAAGCCAAAAAAAATTCACTTAAAGAGTACAGGACAACTAAATATTTTGTAAATGTCACCAATAAACCAAACCAAACCAGAAAAACACAAAAAGAAAAGAACAACAAATAAACAAGCAAAAAAACCCCACATCTTGACTTTGTATTTCAGGACACAATTAATGCCTCCAGGAAAACTTGTCACAGCCTTAGCTATACTTCTTATCCTTGGCAAGCCAATCCTGATATCAATTTATTATCTGCTTGGTAGGTTTTACTTTCATTACTTTGCATATTTTTTATTAGGAAAAATGAGGTATGTCATTTGTGAACAGACAGAAGAAACTCTGTTTGCTGAAAGAATATCTTCAGAAGAAACAGAGTCTTGCTTGCCAAAAACCAATAGCCAAGTATCTCATTCAAGAAAACAAAGTAGAAAAAAAGTCCACTGAAGATTAAAAGATTATTTGTATGCTGAAAAGGTTAGACATATGAGCTTCTGACTATGCCTGTTAGATATTCCCTGTATCTGAAGGCCTATAAGGGAGAAAAACTTGCCATCCTATTAGAGTGAACATTCATATGGTTTACTTATTTAAATGCACTCTTAGCTAACGTTTATCTCTTTTTCAGAAACATTAAGATTGCAACTGTCATAATCAGATTGCCATAAAATTGAAATTAAATAGGACACCAGTACAACATTCTGAATTTATTTTGGATTCAAATGGGTTTTAGTTTGTGCAAATCATTAAAGTGCCAATCTATACCTGAGGAGTATAAGGCTTGCTTCAATATTTTGTAGGAGGGATTTTGATCTATGATTTATCAGTTAACAGACAGCACTAAGGGCAGATTTTTGTATGTGGAATCAATTATCCACTTGACAGATACTGGGTTTTTGTTTCTGTTTCGATTTTTACCATTGAAATGAAGTTTAGTATATGCCTGTCAAGTTGAGTGACCAGCCATGTAAGTATTATAAAATGCAGGTTTTCCAGTGAACTGAATAAAATATTTGTACAGCATAAACAGTTGGGCACCAAACTTTTTTTTATTTCACTGTATTCTTCAACCCTGTCACATATCTGACTTTCTCTGTTTTCCTCTCCTGTGCCATTTTGTGTTGTTTTTTTTCATTTTGTTTTGTTTTTTATTTCTTCTGTTCTGATAAATATATATTACTTAGGAAAGTAATTTCCTACTCCTGGTATTTGCATCTCAAAATGTAGAAGTCATTGCAGTCAGTACTTACTGAAGCTACGTCCAACCTTGAAGGATTAGAAGAGTTGAGCAGTGCTACTTGCTTGAAAAAAAAAAATTATCTGAAAAAGCAGTATCAGAGTTTTAGATTTTGTAACAAGCTTCACCATTATTCATTTCTGAACTATTCAACAAAAAATGCTAGCAAGATGCTCCTTAGCTGAGCACCAGCTCTAAGACATCATTACATGACTTCCAAGTTTTACAAGGAGCTGTGCCAGCTGGAGAAACTTTTTGGATATCAGGGCAAATAAAAAATTCTAACCCGCTCACTGGATTGTGCTAGAGCCATTTTTATTTGGATATTAAGGTGGATATATTAATCATTTTCATACGTACATGCTGCCGGCTTTCTGATGGTTCTTTGGTATGGAATTGAAGCTCACAAATGTCCTATATTCTGACAAGAAGCAGCAATGTTGATGAGGATTTCCCAAGAGCCCTTTTCCAAAAGTCATTTAAGGAGTAGAAATATCATCCTATCATCTTTGGTTTAAATTGTCTGGAAGAGTCAGAAAAGAAAATAAGGGAAGGACAAACAAGTTGTACATACTGTTACAGAACACAAGAAATAGGAGCATACTCTCAGTGTGGTTCCCAAACATTTATCAGCTTCTGATAGCATTCCAGCCTTCCAGGTAGTTCTCCTTAACAAAGACAGGAATAGGCTATAATCTTCTTGAAACTATGATCTCCAAAATGCAGCAGCCAGTTGCAACCATTAAATAATCAGGTTAAATCTTTAAAAAATATTGCTGCACACTGCTGTACTTGATGTGAGATGCTACAGGGATACTGTGAAGGACCAGGTATTTCCTTACACGAACATGAAATGTCCTTTGAGTCAGCCGACAAAACTGACTTAAAACGGTGTCTCCACACGGCAGGAGACCCCCTCTGTGTGTGTATGGGAGGGGGAGCAGCTGCTGCAGGGGAGGAGCCGTGGCCGGAAGCAGGGGCAGGACTAGGTCCCGTCTGATTGGCTGAAAAGCCCAGAAATGCAAAACTGGCGCGGAAGAACCCCATGAGAGAGGCAGCGCGACACGCCCCTCTCTCTCTCTCTCGCTCTCTCCTCGTGTGTTCGAGGTGGTCGTCTACACCCGCAGCCTGCCGCCACCATTTTTGCCTGCCCGCT
>NW_009952973.1:10881847-10966816 GCF_000747805.2 Chaetura pelagica | reverse complement strand
AGCTACGGGGGGGGGAGGGCGACCTGCACTTGGAGTCCCCGCAGCTTCTTTGCTACCCAGCTCATCCTACCTGCACTGCCGTGTGGTGAGACAATTCCGGCTACCCCAGCTTATAGGGGAAAATATAATCCAGCCATTCGGGCATATCCCTCCCCTCTCCTTCCAGCACTTGAATAAGATGTGTAACTAAGGTGTACCCATATATGTTTAATGTGTTGTAATTACTCCTTTTGAACCTCCTGCCCCAAATTGCTTTGTTTTCCCCACAATAAACCTTGCTGTTGTTAGAAATTTAGTAAGCACTGAGCGAGTTATTCACTCAAAAAAGTCGGGACATAAGTTCCTGTATCCTCTGTGTGAGGCGATACCCACGTGTGGATCTCTCAGCAAATCCTGATAAGTTAATACACTCCAATAAGGAGATATAATAGGTCACGGATCGTGACAGATACTGACTAAGTTCAGTTCAAATAAATATTGGATTGAATATTTTCCTTGTAGATATACAATTCAAGGCATTAGGCCTCTTAAAATTATTTTCTTCCTTTGAATTCTACAGGCAATACAAGGACCATAGAATCCAGCTCTCCTCCAAAAATCCCGTGTGAAGCAATGAAGTTTCAAGTGAACTTAAATCCAGTTCCTCACCCTCATATTTTCTGCAGTTTTACTGAGAAGTCTGTACCAGGAGCTGAGACCACAACCTGATCTCTCTGACTGGTGGTTGTCAAGGCCTTCATGCAACTGACAGATTTGTTACAGATGGTGTAATTTTATTAAGAAACATAATTGCGTGTAACATAAGGGCACATAGCTGATAAGATATCATTTCCTTCTGCACTATTCCCCTACTCTGAAGTATCCAACCTAAGTGCAGAATATCACTAGTTTCCGTGACATATTATTTATACGAAGCTTCCCCTTGCCAAAATGCTATTGTAAATATTCTATTATTAAGAAAGATTTGTGTTTTCTTTCTTTCAGTGTCAACTGAAAGGAAGCTGTGTGTACAATCCACATGACAAATCATATATAGCAACAAACTCGGTCCTCTCTAGCAATCAAAATTTTGCAGTGCAAGAGCCACAACTTCTTCAACCCCAGTGCAGAAAAACTAAAACTGCTTTGAACATTGATAGACTTTGAGTTTTAAACCACATAGGGATAAAGTTCCTGCAAATCCCCTTGTTGTCACAGAAGTATTAGTATTCAAATGTATTAACTTCAGAAACCCTGAAAGAAAATTAAAATGTTGTTTAGTCTATTTCTTCATGCATATATGCTTTTCCATTAAGCTGCAATAACAGGAAGACTAGCATTCATTTTGAAGCCTCACTACCAAGAAGTTGGTAGAAAGTTGTTGAGTGTTGAAGTTCCTCTGAAGAAGTTTATAATAACTACACATTTTTCAGGGTAGCTAGAGTTCTGGTAAATATAGGTTTTTCCTATGGATTTTACATACATTTTGCGTGTAGTATTATGTGAACATCTGTTATGATTTGGATTTCACTGTAGGATAACCTGGCTTTACACAACTGTTATGGGGACTAGTTTCTGTTTTATGAGAACCACAAATGTAGCACATTGCAAAAGATTACGAAGAAAGGTAGGAGGCATAAAAGAACTAGCTACAATAGTAAAAGTTCAAGGTATTACTTTGAACATACCTTGATATGAATTTGTGTGATGTTTAAGCTGACTTGTACAAGAACTAAAATACAATGTTAAGGGGTTGCTGCTGAGTATGTCTTGATTTGTTTTTTTATGGCATTCACCACAACTTTCAGCATGCAACTGTGTATATTTCTGTAACCCTGATGCTGGCATGTATTTTCAAAGGTATTTTATGGACATTAGTGCACTGGTATGTGATTTTAGAAAATTAAAGAAGATTATTTGGGTGCTACAGTAAATTTCCCTTACTGCTGCTAACTTGATATTTTAATGTTACTTTGGCTCACCTCAAGTTAGCTTTCATTTAGTTTCCAATTCATTTTTTGTTAATTATAAACACCTTCCATCAGCAAGTATTTGAATCTAAAGTGAGAGTGAACAAAATGAGGGGTTTGCAAGCAACATTCTGTGGAACACATTCCTAAAGCTTTCATGAACCCCACATGAGTATTTACATGCCTGCAATTTATCTTGTGGATGCATCGTAAAATATGTTAGAAAAATTATATCTTGTCTTTAGAAGTTTTGTTAGAGACTTCTGTTGACTTTTCACAAGACTGTGATGAGCAACATTCAAAACTGAATATGTAGAACTAAGTCTGGAGCTGAGTTAGAAAGGGATAATTCACATCTCCCTAATTAAAGGTATGCATAAACAAATTTATCCTCATATGACTTCCATTTTGCCCATACTGTGTCGTGACATAGCTAACAGTTTATTCAAGTGTGTGAAGGGAAAAAAAAAAAAAAAGTAAAAACAAATGATGAAGAATATTAACCTCACTTTTTTTTACCTGAGATACGCATTTGCAATGAGTCTCTGCCGGTGGGCTGAAGGTGCGCTGTGGCTGCAAATATTTCTAGCACTCCTCTCTAGGGCTTGAGTAGGATTCTAGCACAACACCTGCTCCTCTATTTGATTAGGTACCACCAGCAGTCCCTGTGCCTTTAGGCTCTGTCTGTCTGCTTGCTGCAGTACACGTAGAAACTTCTTGGTAAGAGAGGTTGTTTTTGTTTGGGAGTATGGTTAGTTTCTTTTTACGGTTTTCTGTGCATTCATATCCTTGATTTCTCCCACTGAATAATGCCTTTAGTTTATAATGTTCTTTATCTGCATCAATATCAGAACTTCAGCCAACTCCGTAAGACATGGAATAGGACAAGGTAAAATGTAGGAAGCTGATTCACTTTATTCAAAAAGGATTAAACTGCTTCTGAATTTGGGACCTAGCATCTTGAGCCTCTTGACTGCTTTTTAGGACCTTCTATTTACCTTTTTATCCTGAACAAAAAAAAAAAAAAAAAAGAAAGCCTGTACTTCTGGAAGAGATTATAATGAATTGCAGGGGATAAACCTGCAGTTGTGTACATTCTACAGGCTTCTGGTTTTGAATTATGGTGCTCAGGTGTATATTAAATTAGGTGGTAGAAAGCAACTTACACTGCTGCACACACTTTTCTGAGAGGCACAAATTTTCTTTCCGCTAATAACCTTCTTGACAGCAGATGTTTTTTCTTGCATAATTAATATAATTTTGAACAAAATAACCTACTAGAATATTTTTTACCTTTCTTCTCTTTTCAGGAATGAACTATGAACTTACTCAATAATTATTTTATTTTTTATGCAGAAAAAGATTCTCTCCTTTGTGTGTTGTTGATGAAAGACTGAAATGGCTTGTCAGATTAAAAAATCTCTGCCTGGATCCAGTTGAGACATTGTTGTATAATGACGGAGCATGCTACTGGATTTACATTTCCAGGTAAAAATAAATAAGCTTGAGTCAGATTTAACAAATCCAGCTCAT
Source organism: Chaetura pelagica (assembly GCF_000747805.2). Classification (NCBI taxonomy): domain Eukaryota; kingdom Metazoa; phylum Chordata; class Aves; order Apodiformes; family Apodidae; genus Chaetura; species Chaetura pelagica. Next base: position 10,963,334 of record NW_009952973.1, on the reverse strand, counting down.
TTACACAGCCATAAGGAAGGAAATGCATGAAATGTGGCTTGAAAGTCTAGGTAGTAACTTTTATTACTAATAAAGCTAATAGCTTTACTATTGATTGAACTAATTACTAATAAAGCTATTAGCTAATAGCTAATAACTGGTCTAGCAAAATGGAAAATACAGCAACAGACCTGTTTGCTATAGTATGTATGGAAAATTGAAAGAACATGAAGTGAATTGATTTAAACATGACAGAGATGTTAACTGAACATTTCTTTCAACTTTTGCTCAACTTTATTTTGCTGATAGCACTTGAAAAAAACCACCACATTTCTAGTTTCAAAAGTACCTTGGGGGCTGCTTGGGAATGAAGCCCAGGCTTCCAGAGAGCTGATGTGATGTTAAAATGAAAAGCTACAGAAACTTTGATTACCCTACACCTATGCAACTAGTTTTTATTACAAACTTCATTTTATTTGCAGATAGAATGTAGTATTGAACAACATAGATCCTGCAAATTTTCTTAAGGCCCTTCTCAAACATTTATTAGTAGGTTATGTGCTTGTTGCCATGAATAATCCATTACTCTCTGCATAGTGAGCATAATGCCTGGCAGTAAGTGCTTATAACAAAAAAAAGACCTACTGGCTGTAATTCATAAATAGTCTCATTGACATGACTAAGCATATGCATAAATGTTTTCAGGATTACACTTAGATATTGTTGTCTATAAGCAATCAGATAATCTACATCTTTAGTAGTAGAGTTAAATAGCGATGAAATACATTTAAAAATATACAAATTTGCCTTTGTGTTCATGCTGCCCTTAAAATTTTATTGTCATAAATGTTTTAACCCATTCCCTTGCAAACCTTTACAAAATGGAAACTACAATATATACAAAGTTCAACATCTCTATGTTTTCCAGTGATTTTTTTTTAAAATTAGTTTACATATGTAAGCACTATTTTATGTAATACAAAGGAACAAGCTGCTGTGCTCTCTTAGGAAAATTATCTTTATCTATAGGGAGAAATATGATTTATTACATTTCAATACCTTCATAATAGACTCTCAAATAATGTTAAGTGTGCTTGCCCAGACACTTCAGCCACAAATAATAAGTTATCTCCATCGAATAAATAAATGGTGTGTATAATGACTACTTGGGGACATCTATATTTACTGGCTGCAAAAATTATGTCTCAGCTGTTATTCTATAGTTTCAAGAAACATAAAACCACTTAATAGCAACCAGTCATGTTCACAAAACAAGTTATTCTAAAAGCATCATATTATGATTGATATTTTGGAAAGCATAATTAGTGAACAGAAGTAGTACTTGAGAAAGTACTCAAGTCAAGACAAACAGGAGAAAAAAGTTATAAAACTGTCTCCCACTTCTTAGGTTATTATTAAATACAGAAAATATCCTTTTGTAAGGCACCACTCAGACAAAAGGGTGAACAGCTGAGTGTGGTGGCTGTGAGCATGCCACCCACTGCCCATCCCTTGGGTGAATGGCACCAAATAGGCAGGAGTACAGAAAGTATAGAATCATAGAATCATTAAAGTTGGAAGGGACCTTAAAGATCATCAAGTTCCAACCCCCTTGCCATGAGCAGGGAACCCTACCACTAGATCAGGTTGCACAAAACCTCATCCAACCTGGCCTTAAAAACCTCCAGGGATGGGGCATCAACAACCTCCCTGGGCAACACATTCCAGTTCCTCACCACCCTTATAGTGAATAATTTCTTCCTAATATCTAACCAAAATGTCCCCTCTCTCAGTTTAAAACCATTACTCCTTGTCCTGTCACTCCCCAGCTTTCCTGTAGGCCCTCTTTAAGTACTGGAAGACCGCTTATAACGTCTCCCTGGAGCCTTCTCTTCTCTAGGCTGAACAGCCCCAACTCTCTCAGCCTGTCTTCAGAGCAGAGGTGCTCCAGGTCTTTGAACATCTGGGTGGCCCATGTTCCCAAATGTCCTTTCAGTTCACTCATTTCTTGAGTTCTCCTGCAGAATCTCTTCTATGACCCCAAAGTGCTGCCCCAACCAGCTACCCACAGTCTGTGCAGTGGTTTATTTTGGCACTGCAAGGTGCAACGTTTCTCCCCTCTACTTCATATCCACCTCTTGCACAGATCGACATTGGATAGCCTTAGCTTCATGTAGAGGAAAGATTTCCCTTGGAAATCCTTATAAAGAATGAATCTAGCCCAGAAGCAGCTCAGGAGAAAAGCTAGGAAGAAATGGATTTTGCTCTGAGTTTAGTAGTAAGCTTTCCACTGGGAAAGGAATACCTGGAGCTGTTGTGGTATGTGAAAGTTAATCAAGAGAACATAGTATTTAATAATTTTTTTGTGCAAAATATTTGAAATCAGTTTCAATCATTAATGTTGTGACATTTTCTGTCCTATTATCAGTCCTTGTCTGTCCAATTAGTCTGTCTTGTGACTGGCAGTTATCTGTTGCCACTGACCTTTTCCCATTAAGTGACAAATTTGTAGGGTACTCTGAACTGCACCGTATACTTGAATTTTCATGCCATCTGTCTTCCAGGGCTTAATCCTTCTCTTAATCCCTCATACATCTAACAGTCTTTCAATTCTTCCTTTCTTAGTCTCACTCAAATGCCAGATTTATGTAGATAAATTTAAACTCCCTTCACTGCTCTGCATATAGAGGTTTCATCTAATTGCTTTTATTTCACAATCGATTTTGTTTCTTATTTTTTCTTCAGCATAATTTTAATGGTTTTGATAAGTCTAAAGCAAAAATTATACTTCAAGCTTCTAGAGGCCATGTGGAAAAAGAGTTAGAGAAAGAAGTAAAAGGATCCTAAAAGCAGATGGATTGATTGTCTATCTGGCAGAAATATTTTATTGAAGATAGATTTATTTATTTTTTTAAAAGAATGCAGAATTTCAGAAAGACAAGCAATTTAAACCTAATGATCTCTGGATTTTTCTCTGAGTTCTCTGTAATCCTTTAAATCATCTCAGATTTAGAATAGTTAAATAACTCTTAAATTATTCACCTAGAATTTTCTTTTTTTTCCCTTGTAGATACCTAGAAATGAACAGTATTTTTCCTCTAGTACTCAAGTACAGGCTATTGAAAATGTTAATGATAAAAAATAACCTAAAAATCTAACAGAATTCTCCTGTGTTTATAAAAATGTACATGTGAAAAATGCATGTAATAAATAATCTTTCTAATAATCTCATTTTTAATATACTCATTTATGTTGATACTCAATATTTATGTATGCCCAAAGCACGGAAACTGGTATAAAATGTTTGTAAATATATTTTGAATTCTCTGAATACTTTGGAAACAAGTTTTATAGATCCGCAAATACTGTAATATTTATTATATGTGCTTTACCCAGTACCACTACAAATATAGATTTCTTCTCCTACATCCTTTTATTTAATGTTTGAAATGAATGCTTTTAGGTTTAGCACTATTTCAAGGATTTCAGATTTACTGTGAGACACACATGAATTCTTTCAGAGTGTTTTTTTTATTTCTACTGCAATAATATAATGTAGCATACACCACATGGACACTTTTGAGAGGAATGACAACATATCACTTCTTCACTAAACATTTCAGAACTCTTCCAGCAAGCTAACTGTCTGATGTTTTCAGCAGCTAGTAGAAGTCCAGCTCTTTGGACAATATTTAACTTGACTCAGTTGCCACCAAATAGAGAATCAATAGTTATATGGAATCAGCATATGAGAAATAAATTAATTTGATTTTTCTGAGGTTCTCTTTTCAGAAGACATAATTTCCTCACATGTTCAGTAAAGTCAGGTAAGAATGCATATGCCTTGTTTTCTTCCTCTCTCCTTTGATGTCACCTTTACGGAGACCAAATTCTAATTTAATTAAACTAGCTCACAGCTAAATAAAAATTCTATGAGCCACGTGGCACTTGGGGTAATCCTAGCTCTTCTCCATAAGACTTTAAGTACACCATAGTGGAAGAAGTACATTTATACGGAGCATTTTCTTAATCAGTAAAGTTTCTTAAAACCAGTGAGACTGATAACATGTTCCCTTCCATGTGTCACAAGTTTTTAACCCAGTCTTTGCTGTTAACAGATTGCTTAATCCTGCAGAGTGGGCAGAGCTCCTTCATCCTTCATTCTCAAGCTCTCATGGCATTGCTCTGAGGTGGTAAATATCTATGGGATAAACACCCATACTGCTTGTATAAAAGAACCCTCTCCTGTATAGCTTAAATCACATGTAATGTATTTCACTTTCTTGTAGAAGCTCCCTTCAGATACTGGAAGGCTGCTATGAGGACTCTCCAGAGCCTTCTTTTCTCCTGGCTGAACAACCCCAACTCTCTCAGTAGGAGAGGTGCTCCAGCCCTATGAGCATCTTTGTGGCCTTCCTCTGGACTCACTCCAGAAGCTCCATATCCTATAATTGCATACTCTTGTGTCTCAGTAAAGCTAGAATGTTTTGAAGATGAAGCATCTTTTACTTTCTGTTTTAAAATGTTTAGTCCTGCCTACATCAAAAGTTTGTCTGCACTAGTGCTACCGTAACATATAGTATGGTATATAACAATAATACAGTGCTATTGTAGCAAGTCTTGTAACAAGTAAAGAACTTCTGTCATTCCCTGCTGAAGTATCTCCCTTCCTCTGTCCTCTCTTTTTTAGTACTTCTTCCTCTATTTTCTCTCACCTTCATCCTCTGCTGTGCCTTTTGTCTTCTCCATTTTCAAGTGTCTTTATTTATTAATGCCCATTTCTTCTTTCTTTTTCAGTTCACATTTCTTCCACCTTACAAAAAAATAAAAGTATGTGAGAATAGGGCCTTTTATCTTTCACTTCATGTATGTATGGTCTTTCTGGGATATGATCTGTCTACTGTATTTTATTATTCATCTATGCCATTGAGGTATCCTAGCAAAAACTACTTGAACAAAGCTGATGCCCTAAGGCGTCTTTGGGGAAGCCTGCTTGCTTGTGTGTTCCTTCATTTAGTTGTTTTTGTTTTTTTTTTTTTATTTGGCACAGATTTACATCCTGAAGTACACATTTTTTGCTATAACTAAGGGGTTTGATATAATTACCAGATTTAATATGGGAGTTCAAGCCTGATGGCCTCAGAGCTTTAAGAAATCGCTTCTTTTTGGCTTCTCAAAAACAGTTTTCTAAATTATGTGTTAGTCTGATGCCTTCAGCTTTTTTTGCAGCAAGGGCACCTTGTCAACTTAAACTTAAGGAACTAAAGTGATGCTCTCAGATAGTATTTGAGTTGCATGGCCTTGGGGCTTCCTAAGGCAAAGACGGCTACAAAAAAAAAGATAAATTTATGTACCAAAGCCATTTTTCTGTTGGACAAACTAATGTTCTCATACAGCAGACTTTTACATGGACCTTGAAAGAGAAGTAAGAGAAATTCTTTAAAACCAGATGCCCTTGGAAATGCATTTTCCCAGGTTTAAAATGGCACCTCGAAGACATTGGACATATCTTAAACTACCCAATTCCATAAAAGTAACAAAGAGTTTCTTTGCACTTGAATAAGATATAATTTCCGGCTCTTAGATGCACAAATGCTATATTTATTAATTACTCTTTTGCCTCTATGAAAACAAAGCAAAGCCAAATATTTTAAAAAACACCATCAAAAAAATGAATGCAAGATAATCTGTGTTATTTTCTAGAATGCCTCTGCAGTTAAGAGTCAACATCTAAAGATCAAGGTTTGTTCTACTTTTGGACCTTAATCTGTAAAAAAATATTAATATCAAGGGGAAGAATCTTACAGAAATTTCAGATAAGGAGGAAGACTACTGATAAACACTACTGTGCTGGGTCCAAGGAAACCCTGGTTTTTGTCAGTCCCAGTTTGGGACTTTTCACTACTTTATTTATTGATTTTTAGTTTTCCTTGCAAAAAAATAATATCAATTTTATTAGAAAAATTTTTATGCATTATTAATGAATATATCATTAAAATTTACAACAAATGTGTATTTTATATTTAAAAATATTATTTAATATATTTAAATACTAGTTAATTTATATTAAAAGCTAGTATCTAAAATACACTTGTAAGCCATCATGTACACAAAGGGACTGTTCTTTATTCTAGAAGCGTAAGTTTTGTGTGAGAAAGGATTCAAAGGAGTATTGAATGTCTTAAAGGATGTGTCTCTCTTTTTATATGCTTTAGAAAGTGTTAACAGAGCCTTTCATAACTCATTATAACCTCAGTTTTACTTTATACTAATGCAAAGTGACTGATTTTGTGGGTGACTTCATGTGATAAGTCTTAGTATGAGTGAAGTCCAATCTACTTTTTTATAAGTGAGGAGGGAGTTATTATTTCTTGTGTCCTAGCACAGTTGATCGTTCACATGTACTTTTTATTTGTTTAGTATCCATAACATAATGACTCTAGTGCATTCCTAAAATTATTTTAATGAGATAATTGCATACTATTAAATTGCAGTTGAACTTAAATGTTTGCAACATTAATTGACATCTTCTGTTAAGTTTGTACAAACACCATTGATGGCTTTCTAATCCTCTGTAATCTTTTAAGTAACCAACTCTGAGGATTCATTTCTCTCCTTTAAAAATGAATTAAGAAAATGTCTGTAAAGCCAATACAGAAAGACAAAGAAAAATACATAGTACGTTACAACGGTGTTTTTTTCTGAACATATTTATCATACATATCATGCTAAAATTATGGGATTTTTTTTGCTAGGAAGTATACATATTTAAATTCAATGATATTTAAATTAAGAGAAGCTGGAAGAAGGAACAATATATTCTATGCCTTTTACATTTCTGGACATGCTTTTGATATTCAGTAGAAAAATAGATATGCATGTATGCATATTACATTGACAAATATTGTTATAGTCCATCTAATATATGTGGGTACATGTGTTATTCATGATAATTCATAGGTAATTTAGTCAAAAACCCTACACACTGTGTTAAGTATGATATTATTTTTTCAACATTTGAGTACCAGACATAAGAATTGGAAACTTAAATTCATATGGAAAGTACAATCAGCCCTCATGTGTGCCTATGTATAAATATATGTGTGTGTGTGCATATCTATCCATTTTATCCCTCTTTCCATAAGTATTTTAGACAAGATAAAGGCCCAGTTTTCCTACATATTGGGTTTAAGGATTTCTGTAGTCTACATTTTATTCCCATGTATTTGAATGAAATGGTCTAGGAAACAACTAGTTGATTAAAACTTCTTAAAACTTTCAGGACAGCATTTCATTAAAGACAATAATTTTCAAAATGTTTCTTTTTTTTTTTTTTACTAAATTTATTACCTCACAAAATTTTCTTGTCATTTCCTCTTCAGAATCCAGTCACAAAGACTGTAAAGCTGTTCATGTATATATGCACATGTATACATGTGTAAATAACACGATACCAGTAAATAAGAAAGCCAGTTCAGTGCTCTCTGACACTGTCTGCATTGAAAATATCCAGAGGTCTTTGTTAATTTGCCTCCCAGCACATTAGATAAGCTTCAAGCAGTAGTGAGAGGTGAATAAAGAAAAGCAAATAAGTTTACTTAAAAAAAAATCCTGCTTCAAATAACTACTAACAATTAAACACTTAATTACTTTTATGATATTGATGAGGGACATCAAACAACTTTAGAGAATCTGAAATAATGTCTAAATCCTCATAAGAGTATGACAGGATGAATACATGATGACTCAGAGGTCACAAATAGAGTAAGGTTTGAACAAACTCTCTGCTTTTATGTTCTGCAGCATGTGATGAATTCCCAAGATACTGGAAAAATCATATAGGAATATAATTCCTATACGGCATTTAATTTTTTCACCAAATAGATTTACTTACAAAAAGTTTTCGTTACAAAGTTAAAGAAAAACAAATATGTTAAATAATAATATTTCAACTAAATAAATGTTATTTAGTAAATACTAGCAGACTTAAGTGTAATCAGATATGCAAACCACAAGTACGTAAAGTACTTGACTTTAGAAACATTAAAAGATAAATGCCTCAACAAACCTATGTTAAAATGCATTTCAAATAAATCCGCATACTTCTAACACACTCTAAATTTGTTCTAGGTCATTGTTCAAAATCCTGTAACATGTGACATCTAAAATTCCAAGTCCTTTGTAAAGTTCAAATCCTTCTGAAAAGGAGTAGTACAGCATTGTAAGTAGTCACTTGTGCTGAGAAAAAACCTAAAAAGCTTTGTTCCAAATATTTCAGAGAAAATAATTCCTTAAGCAGGTGCTAAATTAGAACAACTCCTCAACTACAATTCTAACTTGGTCACAGCAAGGCTATAAAAATGCAAACAAGTCAATGTTTATATTTATTCAATTGCGCTGACACATTTATAGAAATGTGTATTACCACAGTTATTACTAATAGAGATGTTTATTACTATAATTGAACTTTAAAAATTACAGTGTTGTATGAGTTATAAAACTGGTAAGTTTTGTTAAACGCTTGCTAAGTACGTTTTCTTCGAAAAGTCTATATACATAAAACAGACATCAGAGGAAAAAATAATGAATATATAAAGCATCTTCATCTCTATGCAGATGAAGAATCTATACTCATGTCCTTGATTTAACATTCACAGAAAATCATGCAACTTAAAGAGTAATATGAAAAAATATTTGTGTCAGCTCTTTTAGAGTAATCATGTATTTCTATATAGCAATACACAGTTTAATGGGAATGTCTTAAAAACTAATCAAAGCACTGGTGTTCTTTTTGAAAGGGTCTGTCATCACTGAAATGTTCCAGAGAAGAAAAGTAATTCCTGATAAACAATATAGAGATCTTCAAAGAATGAAATGTGAACATAGGAAGCTTTATCTAGTCTTTCTAGTTAATAATGCATTTACAATTAGTGATATGTACACAGCTAATACATTCTAGGCTGAACCAGAAGTTCAGAACTTGAAATCTGTTGACATTAAACAAAGCAGCTTTTGATTTACAACTCAGTTGAGAGAGATTGTTGTAAACAATCTACAAAGTGTCCAAGGTTATTTTTTTTTTTTTTCATTTATTTGTAATGTTGTTTTTTATATTTATGAAGGAACCCAATTCACAGTAAATAAAAATGAATGGAAAACAAATACTGTAAGATTCATCTGGGAATAGTGTGTTATCTTTGTCTCCCAACTACTTTCTCAGCTTTATTTGCTTTTGGGGGGCTGCTGCTTTCTTATTTCCTTGAATACATGCATTAACTAGAGCAATTTCTCTCTCTCTCTCTGATGTGGCAGGAAATTTTGTGTGTTTTGATAATAAGTAAGCAGACACCCAAGCTCACATCCCCACAAGCTTACTTCTGACATTCTTTAAGATTACTATGATTTAACAAGGATTTCCACCGTTCCCTCCTGGCTTCTTTAAAAGATATTTTAATGGTTTTACAATAAATCTGTTTAGTGGCTGTCTAATTTGACACACATTTTGACTTAGTTAATTGTCATATGTGTTTAACACATCGCATAAGAAAAAAAATGCAGAAACTGTTTGAACTTTGCTCTGTATTAAAAATACAGTGTTATTGCAGGACTAGGATTGCAAGCAGTGATTAGATTATTTAAGAACCCAATTGACAGCTAATTATCTTTTAAACATTGCTGCAGTATCTTAAAAAACTAGTACTTATATTTCTGTTGGTATCTGGCTAACATTCTAAAGGTCCTTTTAATGCATAATCTCATTTGCCTAATAGAAGTTAAAATTGTATTTAATATCGACAATATGTAAGTTGGTTCATAAATATATTATGAAAATGCTTGAAGGACATATTAGACAATTAATGCATGGAAAATATTGAATGGAAATAAAATATTTGCAAAATGTAACAGTATGAGCAATGTATCTAGCAATGTTACCTACCAACTTCATGCTTCAGTGATCTGAAATTTAGCTAAGAATTTTTAGTTTGGTTTTAGAGTTGGTTTAAAAATTATGATTTAATAAAACTTCAAAACTAATTTGCATAATCCTCAAAGAAAATATGGTTGAACTTTCAAAAGAGGTATCAGTATTCTTTTTCAAAGCTCATATTAATCCCAGCTTCAAAAAGGTGGATCTTTATGACACCAAGATCAGAAAATACTAATACAGTTGTTAATCACTGTGTAAATACAAAAAAAAGCCTTTTTTAAAGTCATAGCAGAAATACCTCAGAAGTGTTTATTCTACATTCATGTACTCAACATTAAGCTTTCCTGTTTAACTCCTGCTCAGGAAATTCATAGTAGTAGTCTACAACAAAAAAACTTTCTATGACGAGGACAACTTTGTGAAAGGAAAAGTTCTACCTTTTTAAAATATGTTGTTTAAAGGTAATGTGTATTTGTTCTACAAGTATTTTTGGTGATGTGTAATAAGTTTTTCAAAGACCTTTAGTGAGAAAGACCCCAGACACTGTGCAGAGTCTTGAAATGCAGTATTTCTGCCCATGCCTCCTAGGTGTAGCAATTCAGTTCATGATGCAGTTTGACAAGTTGGCACATGACTGCAAATTAGAGGCAGCCCTTTCAGTTGAGTCTGCTGAAATATTCCTGTGACAAGTGACATCTAAAATTCTGTGTCCCAATGGAATAGCCTTTTGGTGTCCTCACTGAAGTTAGCAAACACACGAGCACTCTCAAATGAACTCCTTATTTCCAGTGAAGCGCACAAAATCCTGTATGAGATTTAACTCTGAACATGATCATCCTGAAATAGTCTGATAACTACACTTTTGAGGCACACTGTTCTTCAGGTTGGGATGCATGAGGCAAGGGAAGAAAAACTATTCAGTAAAATGTATAACAGATCTTTGCTCCCCAGTACCTTCTTAATAGTAAAAAGCTTTGCTAGACTGCATGAGCAAAATGAGTATAGATCCTAGTACTGCAGGTGTTACACATCAGGGTAAATATTAAGGTGGGAGTTTTGCTTTCAGTTACAGAAAACATTGACTAAAGCATTCTTTCTTTTGCCTTGCCTGTCCTAACAACAGCAGATGTAATTTCTATGTGGATCCTACGAGAAAAAAGAAGGAAGCAAAGAATTTTGGGGTGCTTGGCACATCCGGGTATGGGTATGGTGTGGGTGCGATCAGGAGGATCACAGATACATGTCTGGAATGAAGCTCTATGTCAGAAACTTTGGCTCAGAGAATATGTATTTTGAAATATGTTACTCTTGTCTTGAAACACTCAAAGACCCCCGTTTGTGCTTTGTGTGTTTCAAGACAGAGTAACATCTTTCAAAATAGAGTTCAATGAATGATGTGGCTGTGATTAAACAGAGCAACTAGATTCCATTACATTTTCACTGAAGAAGCAATATCATTTTGAAACACCTAGCAGAAATAACTGAAATTTATATATTTTGTTACAAAACAGACAAGTTCTAATGTCTACCTTTATCATTACTACACAGGGCTGGTTTTCTTTCACACAAACTGTACTTCTTTTCATGTGAAACCATTATGCACTTAGTCATTACAACAAAGTGCCTGAATTTCCGTCATTTCATGGCAAAGATTGTGGATTTTTAATTTAAGTTTTTTGCTTGACTGTCTTTTCAAAACTAATGAGTTTCAGTAAAACATTACTAACATACTCAGATAATTCCAATTTCAATATTATTTGTTTTATTTACAATGGATTATTAAGTTAAGCATTCAGAATATACAATATATGTTACATATCTGTACCCTCCAGAGATATATTTGCCAAAGAATTATGCATCAATTGCATGGTATATTTCACAGAGGTTTTTCATTAAAAGCCCTGAAGAAGCCAGTGGTGAATAAATGCCTTCAGTTTAATATTTAGAAAAGCAAGCATCTCGAAGAACAACTAAGTGCATCATACTCTAGAGAGGAATAAGCTAAAATGAAAAAAGAGTCAGCAAAAATTAGTTCAAGATTTCATCTGCCACCAAAAATATCTGAACATAATTTGCTATGAGAGGAGGAAAGCAATGCCACATAACCAGTCCAAATTAAATACTGATTTTTTATCCCCTATAAACTATTCACAAAAGAGCAGTTAAAATTTTGTACAAGACACATGTATAATTATTATTTTTTATGGTATGCCAAAATATGTGTACTTCATAAAAGCAGTATTTTCCTATCAACACTAAAAAGTCAAAAACATTGTGGCACTTTGATATCTCCTTTTTCAAATTATTCTTATATTTTGGGTTTTTTTGTTTTATTTTGTTTTGTTTTTGCTACAGATAAGAGAACCATACGTGATAGTGATTTTATGTAACTTTTTACATGCACTACATGACATTGTACTTGGCATCGTCTTTTTTTTCCTTTAACAGAGAGAAAATTATTTAAGGGTTAGCAGATATCCATGTACAGATAAAGAAATATATATTTTTATACTATTTGCACCGACTAAGTTACTTCTGAGAATGCTAAGGTTCCCTCTTACCAGTTCCCACTCTTATTGATCCATTCAAAGTATTAGAAAGAACAGCATTCATAATTTCTAGGTACGACTGTGCAATATAAATTAAGAAGTGATTTTGCAAGTTCTTGAAGTTGCATTTAAAAAGTGCATAAAACTTTCTGTAAGAAATTATTATTTGTCTTGGAAGGGCCTTGCAAAGGTATCAAGTGCTTTAATTTTCCAAACGATTTAATAACTCAAAATATGTCTAACACATAACTTCTCAGTTCCACATGTAGCAATGTGCTCCAAGGATTTTTTGATGTGTGGTTAGAAGGCATTTTTACCAATAGTCTAAATTTCCTTTCCTTTCTGTTTAACTGATTTTTTAAATATATGATGAGAAGTTAAGTAGTACCAAAAAATTATTTTTCTTAGTCTTTATTTTACGCTTATAGCTTCTATCACTTATAAAGGGTCTAACTGAAACAGTTACAATAGTTTTTTTGTCTCACAGCAGAATTTTTATACATTTAATAGTTTTTCTTACGCGTTATCATTTTTCTAACATAGATCAGTATTTCATTTATAGCATGGAATGGAAAGGGCAGGCATAGCTATAGAAAAAGGATCTTCATTGATCAAATCAAGAGGCCAGAATTACATACTGAGAATTCTCGATTTACCTGAAAAAAGTCTCACTGCCCGTTCTCCCTCTTGATGTTAGGGTAATGAAACCAGCTCTGCCTAAATCTTGTTTTTTTCCCCTTCACTTCTACTCATCACTCTAGAGCCAGCACTGATCAGAACTCTATCACCTTGCATCTTTTAATTCTTTAAAAGTACGTTCAGTGTGGTTAACACTAGTGACTGCAAATATTTTGTTTATACAGCTGTCCCAATTACTGATATCAGGAGAGAAATATGCATATAAAGGATGGAAACTGTTAAAATCTACAGAACATATAGCCTGCTGCCAGGTATTAAAAATTATAAATCCTCTTATCTATGGAAACACTACTTTGATGAAGGGAAGGTGAGTGAAGGGTTCAACCTGTACTTGCATACAGTACCACTGTCCACATAGCTGTTTGTAGATTTCAGTCATTTGGATTCCAGATCTAAATATTTGACATGATCACTGAACTATGGTAGGTCTAGGAGAAAAAATATCTTCAAAAGAAATAAAGATAGCAGCGATAGCAGCTGCCATACTTAAAGCAATTTAGAAAGTCAACAAGACTGATGCAAATGTGCAGATCCACTACAAATGTCTACCTGGTTGACAAAACCTGATTTGCTGCAATTAGCATAGTACAACAGTTCAGCTAAGTCTATGCCAAAACTCATTCAGGTAGACACATCTTGTATCAGGCAAATTCATGCAGAGCAATCTCAGAGTCACCTCATCACATGTTTTCAGTCTCTTAAAATTCTAAGCCTGTCTCCTGGGTAGTGTCATAATCCTGTGCTCCATTTCTCTGTTGATATAGCTGTTCAGTGAATGCTGTTTTCCCAAGATGTTATTCTTTTCGTTCTGGCCCTTCTGTCTCTCTCTACCTGTAGCTATAAATAGTCTGAAAAAAATGAACCAGCGACCAGTATGAATCAGCAATTCAGTAATTTAGTGTCTCTCAATTTTCAGGATAGATTAAAAGACTAAGTTCTAACTACCAGTGAACAACTTCAGTTTCTTTAGTTACCCAGCAAATTTTATTTTATATCTGTGTGTTCTTCTGAAGTAATGTTGATTTACAGAGTAATACACTATCATTCTTCATGGGTCTACCAGATTTCTGTGCAAGTAGCACCAGTATTGAATTTGATTTCCAAAGAGACAAATAACAGTAGGTCTTGGACTTTGGGATTCCAGTCAGAAAATCTTTTTCTGGAGTATCTTTTACCAATGATAAGATAATTTTGAATCAAAATACTATATTTTAACTAGACTGTCAAAAAAACCATACAAAATATTCCACTAAACCCCAAGAAAACTAACAAAAAATCCACCCCAAAATACCTCAAAGAGAACCAAATTGCTCAATAACAAGCCAAAAAAACCCCAATATTGGACAAATGCAGGCAGTGAACCTGCACTTTAATCAGTTCTGCAAGTGAGATTCAACATTTTAGACTGGATGTTTAAATTCCTTGTTTAATGAATGGCCAAAGTTAAATATCTCAGAATAGCATTCACATCACCCTGTATGCTTAGAATAAGGTGTCTCAAATAAGTAATACGAAATGTGTGACAGAGAAGCTTATCTAACATCTATTCTGTCTCCTGAACTTTTGCTGCAAAGTAGCAGCCTGAATTACATATTTAATGTCAAAGTTTCCTTCTTTGCTTCTGCACTAAATTGCTTCTTTCCTAATTTTCTTTGAAAAGATACCTGAGAGGAAATGATTGTGCCCATTTTTGTGTATTAGCCAAAGTGTTAATGCATTCCAGATTTTATTTTCTTCTCATCTAAAAGCCAGATCATTATTTCTTATCTGTTCTTCATTCGTGGGAAGAGAAAAACGAATGGGAATTTCCCAAATGAGAGCAGCCCAGCAGAGAGGGACCTGGGAGTACTGGTTAACAACCAGTTGAACATGAGCCAGCTGTGTGCCCAGGTGGCCTGGAAGGCCAATGGCATCCTGGCCTCTATCAGGAATAGTGTGGCCAGCAGGAGTAGGGATGTGATCCTTCCCTCGTACTTGGCACTGATGAGGCCTCACCTTGAGTACTGTGTCCAGTTCTGAGCCCCTCACTTCAAGAAGGATATTGAGGTGCTGGAGCAGGTCCAGAAGAGAGCAACAAGGCTGGTGAAGGGATGAGAGAAAAAGTCTTATCAGGACAGGCTGAGGGAGCTGGGGTTATTTAGCCTGGAGGACACTCAGGGGGGATGTTATCACTCTCTACGACTACCTGAAGGGAGTTTGTAGTCAGGTGGTGGTCTGGCTCTTCTCCCAGGCAACTAGTGACAGGACAAGAGGGCATGGCATCAAGGTGCTCCAGGGGACATTTAGATTGGATATTAGAAAGCACTTCCTTACAGAAAGGGTCATCAGACATTGGAATGGACTTCCCAGAGAAGTGGTGGAGGCACCATCGCTGAAGGTGTTCAAGGAAAGGCTGGATGTGTTACTTAGTGCCATGGTCTAGCTGATGTAGTGATGTTAGGTCATACTCTGCACTCAATGATCTTAAAGTTCTTTTCTAGCCTTGGTGACTGTGATTCTGTGATGCCAGGTGCCCACCAAGCTGCTCTATCAATCCCCTTCCTCAGTTAGGCAGGGGGCAGAAATATAGGATGGGTTGAGATAAGGACAGGGAGATGGGTTATTCCCAGGCTCAACTTCCCTATCTTCTTCCAGCAAGTGGTGCAGGGGAATGACAAGTGGGGTTGTGGACTGCTCATCACACTTTGTCTCTGCTGCTCCTTCTTCCTCAGGAAGAGGACTCCGCACACTCTTCCCCTGTTTCAGCATAGGGTCCCTCCCACAGAGGACAAGTGCTCCATTAACATCTCCAACATGAGCCCTTTACAGGTACTGCAGTTCCTCACGAAATGCTCCAATGTGGGTCCTTTGCACAGAATGCAGTCCTTCAGGGACAGGCTGCTTCAGTGGGTGCCCCCCACAGGATCATAAGTCCTGCCTGCAAAACTGCTCTAGTGTGGGGTCCTCCATGGGATGCAGATGGATTACTGCTGCATCAGTAACCTTCCTGGGCTGCAAGGGGAATCTCTACTCCTGCGCCTGGATCTCCGCCTCCTCTTCCTTCTTCACTGACCTTACTGTCTACAAAGTTGTTTCTCTCACATATTCTCATCCCTTTCTTCTGGCTACTGCTGGTGTTGTGCAGGTTTTTCCCCCTTTCTCAAACACACTATCCCAGAAGTGCTACCACTGTTACTGATGGGCTCCTCATTGGCCAACAGCAGGTCTATCTTGGAGCCAGCTGTCATTGTTCTGCTAGACACAAGTGAAGCTTTTAGCAGATTCTCACATAAGCCATTCCTGTAACCTCCTCCTTACCAAAATGTTGTCACACAAACACAACATATTAAGAAATGCATTTTATGATGCTGAAGACATTTTCCTGTGTAGATACACAGGATATTTTGGGTATAAGGAACAATCAGGCATAGAATATTTCCTGATAAAGATGGTCAAAATATACTTTTCAGCTTGGTCAAAACATTAGCTGGGTCAAAATCTGTCATCAAGCTTCAGTCAGTCCATCATTTATTATAAATTTTAATCACAGCAGAAATGTAAAAGTACTTTCACTTCAAACTTACTGAAGTCCCTAAATGAAAGTCCAGTAATTCCAATGTAAAACAGTGTGTTTCTTTGGATAAAAAACAGACTAAGCTGCCCTGTGTATAGCCCAATTTACACTAGAGATTTTATCAGTATAATTGTTTAATGAAAAAAATCACACACCATCCAATTATTATTCTGCTAGTGAATATTTTCTATAGAGATTGGACCTAATTCAGCTTATTGGCAAGTAGAGCAAAGGAGTCAGCTCTCTCAGTAGCTATAGATTCATGGACTGCACCCAGAAAAGGCCATTCAATCATCCAGCATGTTTGTTTGTGCAATGTAAGACTTCAAATTAATTCCTCCTTGAGTTAGAGCAGCATGAGGGAATCAACTTGCATTTAAGAATTTAAGAACAGTTAATTCTTGTTTAAAACACGTCTTATGCTATTCTTAATATTTTCTTGTTTATAATTTTATTATATCTGCCTGCCACTATAAGCCATAAGGTGTTATTGCTATTTATTTTTTATTTTCAATAAGCCTATTCTGACTGGCATTAATTATATTTACGTCCTTTAATTCTTTATTAACCAAGTGTTCCACTAGCCTCTTTCCATTACTTTGTCTGAGATAACTGTCAGACCCACAGGCTTAACATCACCCAGGTCATCCAAGTCACACTTTTTAAATATTATCACATCATCTTTCTTTCAGTCTCTGGAAAACTGTCCCAGTGTGTTCCAAGACTTAGAGAAAATCAATATTAATAGTGCAGAAAGCTCACTGGTCAGGTATTTTGTAACAACTTTGTGGAACCTTTGATTAAAAGATGCCAGACTTTAGCACATGCTGTGCAATATTAATCCAGTTTTCAAGGAAGAAACAATTTCCTATTTTTCCAATAATCTGATATTTTCATAAATACAAACCAAAATACACAAGACTCCCTCTGGAAGTCAGGAAACAGTTTTCTACTGAGAGGGTGGTGGAGCACTGGCACAAGTTGTGCTCAGAGGCGTTGTGAAGTCTCCATCCTTGCAGATACTAAAAATCCATTTGCACATGGTCCTGGGAAATCAGTTCTGGGTGGCCCTGCTTGAGCAAATGTGTTGGACAAAAAGACCTCTGGAGTTTCCTCCCAACCACAACCAGTCTGTGATTCAGTGATCATTTAAGGATAAGATCTGATTTGTTTTCCCTGTGCCAAATTGAAAAAAAAAAAAAAAAAAAAGAATAAGGAAGTTGTAATTCCTCTTTTTTTCCAGTTTCAATGTCTTGCCTTTGAGCTGTCCCCAGTATTCAAAAGCTGCACTGAATTTCCCTTTCAAAATACAAAGTTTTCCCTGATGTAAGTTAGCAGTTACAGTTAGTCACCCTCTTCACCAGAGAAATTTGATGATCTATGTCAGTCTGCAACCAGTTTACAAATCAATTGGCTAAATTAATTTAAGATTGTTGCCTCTGAGTCTTAAAAGGGTACTTTTCAAAAGTGCTTTCCTTTTCTTTCTGCCTACTCAGTTCTTCCCCAATCAGTAATATGAAGTTGGCTCAAAGATAAACTTTAACTTTCATGATTGTAACTTTACTTGCCAGTTTTATAAGGTCAATTTCTAGCCTTAATGCCAAGAAAAATATTTCTATATGTAATATTATACATAGACTAAATATAATATGTATGACTAAATACATATATTGAGGGTGTGATTCAGCTCCTGATTAAGATATTATATTTATGTTCATATATGTATCTTTCTGCGTCTGTGGTAAATAAATAGCTGAGCAAGACTCAAAGCGGCCCAACAGGCTGATGTCAGTACTCTCCAAGAGTATTCAAAACATCCACACATGTCTGGCATGGTATTTCCATGAGGCCTATGATCTCCCAACATTTCTCAAACTACATGATCCACCTAGGTGAATGCAACTCTGTCAAGCCCTTAGAAACAGGCAGATGTACAGACATTTCAGCCACCATAAAAATCTGAGGTTTGTTTCAGTTTCCTGAAGACAGTGTCCAGTGACACCTGAGATTTTCTAAGCTACCTCTTCCTCAGAATTTGTTTGGAAATCTGTTCTTAACTGTAGCCCAGTGAAAACTGGAATGACTGTTAATCATCCAGCAAGAAACAGGGGAGATTCTGTTTTTTTGTCTATGTTTTTTCCCCAATTTAAAACATTTCAAGCACTTTTGAAACAGAAAGAACACTCAATTCTGCTGACTTCAAATTTGCCTTAGTCTAAATTTATATATAAATATTTCTATGGATCAATTCTAAAAATTTCTATGGAATTATTAACTCTCTGAATTAATGGCTCCTAGTGACATCTACGAGTGATATTCTATCCTTTGAAGTCAAGGTTTTGCTTCCACTGTTGAGATCAGCACATCTTCCCAGTACCCAAAACCCCCCCATGTTTTCAGTGGAAGAAAATTATGTATCTTGTCTGTGGGATTTTTCTTATTTGATGTATACATTCAAAAAATATTTAAATAATTGTGTTTTCAAATAAAGATTCATGGGTAATGTACCAGGGTGTTAGAAGCAGAAATTCAAGATTAATTTCTAATTTCAACTTCCTGGAGAGGTTTTTTTTTTTGTTTTTTTTTTTTAGGTAATGAAAACTATATTTTCTTATTATATGTAAATTGGAATTCTCTTCATATTATAATTTGGGCATTTCAAATTCTGAATTTTCTTCATCTCTCCATGTTTGCATTATAATTTTATGAGACTATCTAGCTGATTAGCACAAAAATGCCCATTTGTACTTCTAGCCTTATTATTGAAAAACTCTGAGGAGCCATATGACTTTGGTATTACTGAAGGGCTGTTGTTTCCCTCCATATCCAAAACCAGAGTACATTTATGCCTAGTTTGGCGTGTTTGAGAAATACTAAAGGAAAATTGCTATACAACCAATGTATAAATACAGTCAAGCAATTTATTTTTCATTTTCTAAGAAGCAATTTGATAAGGAAATGTTTGCAGAATTAAGTGAATAGCTGCATTATACATGCAAGTAAACAGATCAAATTATTTCCTTCTCTCCTTGTGATAAGCAACTTTGCGCTTCTCTAGGTGTGACTTTATTGGTGTATGAATAATTCAACTTTTTGAACTAACTTACCTGAAGGAAGAGTGATATCCTACATTTTTTCTTTCCCTTTCCTGCTATGTATGTCCTTTGTCATTTTCTCCTGTATATTGTTGAAATATACACAAAAGAGAGATACAGATTCCTCAAGGCACAGTGAGCGAAACAAAGGTAAATTAATTTTGCAGAAGTTATTCTTGATTTATTCTTGACAGGTGTAATTATATTAGATTTCTAGGAGAAATAACAAATTATTATTACAGATGACAAGCACTATTTGACAGCTTTCTGTAGCTTCAGCATGATGTATGAGTAATTCAGTAATATATGAATGGACATAATGTTACTGAATTCATTAGTTAGAGCTGTCATCCATGCTTGTCAAATAGTAAAAATTCTGATTGAAGTTACAATAGTTAATATAAGCAATTTTTACATCATCATTCATGAAAATTCAGTGATGGAGTATCACAGAGAAAGCTGGAATCCAGTACACCAGAACAAATATTTGGAATAGATGTAGTTAAATGCTGTGAAATGACAATTCAGGTCAGCATGGGGGTATGCAGAAAAAAGGTGAGCATAATTCATTTCAATCTAAAAGACAAATCACACAATTTATTTTTATTTAGAAGAGAAAAAAACAAAACACTTTTTTCAACTTTAGTAATATATGCAAAGAATGAAAAATTCAGCAAGTGTCACAGAGCTATTATGTATAGTGAGGTCGTTGTATCATAATACTAATAATTTAACTGGAAATTACTGGTCATTTGCCTCACCCTATGACTTTAGAAATGTGTGCTTCAAGGTATGTAAAATGCATTTGGACATCTCAGATGTGCTTTAGTTCATAGCAGCATGAAGTCTTCATTTCAGTATTAGTTTGACACTTTAATTCACACTGGAGTCAAAATGTTAGTTCAGTCACTAAACTTTTAGCTATACTTCTGAGGAATAAGCTGCCTCCTCTGGTGGCCATAGTAAAATAGTGCCCTGATTGTTTTCAAAGCTCATTTGAAAGATCTTTTGCTTAGTCTTGTCTGCTCTTCTGTGGTTTTCTGGAAACAGAATTACCTTATTAAAAAAAAGTTCAGAATTCCTCAAATTCCGGACCTCCCAGACAGACCTATGCTATATATACATGTAATGGAGATTAATTATATACACTTATTTGGCATATATTATATCATATTAAGTCATATACAAACATTCTGCAACAGACTCTCTGAAGTCTTTGAACATGTTCACAAGCTCATTTTACAATTCTTTCTGAATACTTCACCAGCTTAAAATTTACCTCACAAAAAGCCTTTGGGCTAAAATATGTGAATGTTAATAATCTCCTAAATATTTATTTACATTATAAACTCTTAAAGTTTCAAAGGAACTGCCACAGGCTCCTCTCCCAAACATTTCAGCCCCACGTCCATTCTTCGTTTGCCTTTGTCATGTAAATTTTCAGATGGAGAGAAAATTCCAAGCTGAACGAGAGACACTGGCATTTAGAGCAAGTGGGCTTTTTCCAGCAACGATCTTTAATTTTAGCCTTTGTAGCATTTCAGTTATAATCTTACAGACTCTAGTTATAAAAAGCCAGTTGTGCCAAGTTATTATATACTGATATTATGCATATTAGTATGACACAGCCTCACCAGGGATTCCAATCAGGAGGGAAGCTCGGAAGTGCTTTGCACAGACTGGTAGACATGATATCAGCAATGAAAAGTTTACAGTGCAATTTAAATCACAAAACTACAAGTGAATATAACAGATTGTAGAAGAAAAGTAGTGACAAGAAATTATTAGAGTTGCTGAGAACTAATTGCTGGAATACTTCTCATTTGAGAGTATTGTTTCAATCACACCACTAGTGTATGTGAGAATAAGCGAACAGAGATGAAAACCAAGATGCCAGTATTTTCTAAATTAAACTTCTCAAAAAATGTTCAAGTAGTTATTTATTCTACATAATATTTTATTTTGGTCTTTCTTTCATACTTTTGCAATATTTGTCATGATTGTTTTGTTAGTTCTTTATTTTATAATTTTTGTAATAACAATATACAGTACTTATGACTATTGCTATATGACATAATGAATAACTTAAAGGTGTTACTCACATTTATGTTATCTTTCACACTTTCAACTTTTAACTGAAATTTATTTTTTTTCTAGATTTAGATATCTATTGTTCATAGAATGCCAGATCACTTCACTAGAAAACAAACAGGAATTTTTCTCTTCTGGAAGGCAGGATAAGCTCTCCAGGTACTGGCTGGAGGCATGGAAATTTCAAATAGCTTATATATCAGGCTAGAATAATTTTTCAAGTTATTAAAATTTTTGCTAGGTTCACATGACTTGGCTGAACCTACACTATTAAGAATTTGGACCCGAAGATAAAAGGATCAAAGTTGTGGCAAAAGCACACACAAATTTTACTTCTTTTGTTCTTAGAAACCCCTCATGGTTCAGGTATCAGTTTCCTTTCAGGAGCCTTTCAATAGAAAATAAATAAGAGAAAAAATTCTAAGGGAATTTCATTGCCACATGTTCTCTTCTTATTGTCCCACTGTCACACAGAAAAAGTGTATTAGGGTCATATTTTAATGTTTTAGTCCTTTAACTTAAAAGATAAAAATATATTTAAAATCACTTACAGATTCATCAGACAGTTGAAAATTATGCAATTTTTTTTAAAAAAAGGAATTTTCTAACTATATCATACACTGTGTAAGAACTTGTGATGTTCTGTAGAAATTTCACAGAAATACAACAGTCATGTTATGCAACTAGAAACAAAAGGGAGATTTGTTTTTACATTTTTCTAATTCACAAAAGATTTTCAAATGAAGACATAACTTATAGAGCACATCTCCTTAAAACATGTTTAAACTGAATGCTCAGTAATTTATAATGAAACAAACTCATAATAGAATGATAGCTGTGATTTCAACAGAAGTGGATTTAGTATGATGGGTAAAAAATAAAGAGAAATAAATCAAATTAGTCTGATTGGGTTTGATTTGCAAGCTCCTTGTAAACATCTAGTAAAAAATACTCACCGCATTTGAAGCACTGATTAGAGTCCAGGTGTGCCTCATGAGCACATAGATATGAATGCTAAAATTCCAGAGAGCAAGAAAATAGTATGATAATTATTTTAAATTGCTTTTTCTTCATGGGGAAAAACAACAACAACAACAGTAACAACAAAGACAACACATATCTAACAGAATACTATGATTTAGAACATAGGGATATAAGGTTGATCCACCCAGCTAATCTGACAAAACCCATGTACAGCTTGTAACAACAGCAGTCTCATTGAGTGTGACACTTTTTATGATTTCTGTATTGTGGAAGAACATTTACTTACTTTAGAATTTGTTTTCACATCTTGTAGTCAGTGATTGCTGAGATAGAATAGTTTTTCTAATTTTTATTTTTTCCAGGTCTAAGGTTATGTTACTTTTAGTTGAGCTAGAATACGTCATTGAAAATGAGTGATGGATAAATGGAATGTAATTTGGGAAATGAAAACTGCAAAAGTTGAAAGCAATGAAGAGGTCTAAGAGGGAGAGGCAGTACTGTGAGAGCAAACACTGAACTGCTAACAGTTTTGAATTAAGAGATCTGTAGAGCAGCAGTGTGCATCAAACACAAATATTGATCTTGTAAGCACATCCAGTGTCTGACTTTGCCTGACTACTGAATGATAAGAAAAATAGACAGTTTCATAATGTGCAAAGGTAATTGTACTGTGACATTTGAACACATTGACCATTGTTCTTTTTGTAGGACTCTAATTCAGTTATGATTAATGAGGCTTATTGGTAAGTATTCTGTTAATAACAAATACTTAGTGAAAGGAAATTATCCAGTTCTTATGTACCTGTATGTTCTCCATTCATTTTGTCAAATTTGAATACCTCTTAATCCAGCCCTGGCTCTCAAAACAACTGCCACAATCATTCCAAGTTTACTTTTCTGATAGTATGTGTGCATTCATCAGATTACAGATATGGTGAGTCCTACTGCCTATTGTTTTTAGTATTGAAAAGTATTTTGAGGTCAATGAGCTGTATTCTGTGTTGATGAGGCATGTTACCATGTTTGATGAGTAGACTAAACATTTTTGCCATTTTATCTCAGAATGTGAAATACTAGCACTGAATATTTTAATTTCTTCATGTTTCCTACAACATTTTTTTCCCTAGTAAATCAAGATGTAACATTTGTTTTTATTCTGTGTTAGAACTAAAGATGTGAAAACAGATATCATGCAAAGAATTCAAATAAAATTCCCCATTCCAATCAGAGTTCCAGCTATGCAGTTACTAGAACAGTGACAGTGATGGAAGGCGTTACAATGCATGGAATTACAGAAAGATTTACAATAATGAGAAGCCTTGCTCCAGCACCAAGTAGAAGCTAGAGTAAAGGGGCTAGCACATTAGGTCTAAGCTTCAGAATGTGATGCTGGAATAGTAAAGAAGATTCTTTCCTGACTGCTTTGTTGCTGTGTCACCATTTTGCTAATGGAAGCAAGAGAATGCTTGCCTAAGGCTCTTGAAGACCCAGACTATCACATCAAACTCATTTTCTACGTAAATATTTGCTTTACACCACTAAACATGTTTTCAGCAACATTTCTCAATACAAGAAGTTGAGTCTGTCATCACACTCAGCTAATGGAATGATAAAGAGAAAATAAATTAAAAATTCTTTTAAAAAAACCTCATATGATTTAGCCTAAAAAATATTGAGAATTCTTGATTTAAAAAGTTCTATGCTGCAGTTGGTGACAAAATACCAGGATAAATCTTGAGATATATCTAGCACATGCAAGAAATTTCTGTCTTCATACCCTGTAATTTAAAAATTCTTTTCACAGGACTTGGACCTGGAGTGGTGATATTTGAATCGAGTGTGGGCAAAATGATTGGAAAAAACATTAACCGATAGAGAAAACTGTAGACACACTTGTCAGCCGTGTGACACAATGTCAGATTTGGGCTCTTAAAGATTTATTATACAGAACTGTAATTTTTAGACTGTTCTACCATGTATTGGTAACTTTGCCTACCTCACTTCACTGATTTTGCAATGCAGTTTTATAGCAACTATTGAATAGTGAACTTGGCTGTGTTTTTATTATTTTTTCATCATCCAAGTAATTTTTTTGGTTGGACTGATAATAACTGAATACACACAATTTTAAATTAAAATTATTATTAAAAAATAATGTATAACAGATAAATATTTATACCATTGTTTCCAGTTTTGCAACTTTTGGAGTGCACACAGCATCTGAGGCTCTGGTATGCAAAGATTTTAGCCAACCATTAACTTTCATAATTAATTGTTCCATTATTTAAGGTACACTACTAAATGAGTAGTAAATACTCCCAGTAAAACATGTCACAATTTCAATAGCCCTAGGTTCAGATAATTGCTATAAATACTGTAATAGTTACAAGTCCTAAAAGTTCAGCAATCCTGTCTCTTGGTTTGTCTCTTAGTTATGTCTTTACAGTCCTTAGAAACACAGCTGTTCAAGTTCAACCTCAAGATGTTCAAGCTAAGCAGCTTGATTTAGTCAAATCTGCAGCTGCTGAGTGTGAACATGAATTTCTTTGTGAAGACAACTGGCTGGTTTACTCCAGCACCAAGAATGCTCTAACTGAGAATCCAGACTAGAAGACAGGATGCCTGGAGGTATGGATCTCAGGTCCTAGTATGGGTAATACAGATGCAGATAAATTTATAACTGAATAGAAAAATATTTTTCTGCAAAAATCTCTTGTATTTTATTTCTTCACATGGAAGCTAGAGTCTTGCA
This sequence comes from Chaetura pelagica, assembly GCF_000747805.2. NCBI lineage: Eukaryota > Metazoa > Chordata > Aves > Apodiformes > Apodidae > Chaetura > Chaetura pelagica. Next base: position 10,937,704 of record NW_009952973.1, on the reverse strand, counting down.
ATTTTTTCTTATTTTGGTTCTTCACCTTCTGATCTTTGCATATATCAGAAAATAGAAAATCACATAAAATAGAATATACTGAGTAAAATGGTAAGAAATGTTCTGTATCAACAGTGACTGACAGATAGCAATAGCTTTTTTGTTCCAGATTGGTGCATCTGTCCTCTACAGTAAAGTGTTGAAGAAGTTCTGTTAAGTAACTTAGTTTCCTACTACTAAAACTGACATGATTTTCAGGTAAAAGCCTTGAGCAGTTTATTTCTATGAAAGTACCAGCTGAATGAGCTTGAGTTAACTGATACACCATGTCCACTTTCAAAATCAAGTTGTATTCTTAGAAAGAAATAATTATGCTGCTTTCTTTGTAAAGGAAATGTATTCTATTTTTATAGATTACAAAGTCAGAAAAAAATGTAATAGATATAAATCAGAATTTATTTTAATAGTGTGATTATTAACCTTGGTAACAAGCAACAAAGAAAGTGACAGATTCTCTGTCTTCTGGTGTCTTTTAGCCAATGAACCTTATTGAAATGCAGATTATCAAGCTCAGTGGAGGTTATTTGAAATGCAGTTGTCTGTAATATACAGTACAATGAACTAGATGATATAATTATGCCTTTTGGCCTTGTATACTTTGACTCAATACAGTGAAAACTTTGAAAAAAGTGCAGATTTATGGTCGTACTGTTATCTTATATCCTATCACTCCCTCATGATCTTCCTCAGCCTTTCTTCATAAGGGAAATGTTTCACTCTCTTAATCATCACTGTGGCTCTGCACTGGACTCTTCAAAGCAGTTCCCTGTCCTTCTTGAACTGAGGGACCCACAGCTGGACACAATACTCCAGATACGCCTCACCAGGGCAGAGTAGAAGAGGAGAATAACTTCTCTCGACTTACTAACCACCCCCCTTCTAATACACAGAATCATCAGAGTTGGAAAGGACCTCTGAAGATACACCCAAGGATGCCATTGGCCTTTTTGGCCACAAGGGCACATTGCTGGCTCATGCTCATCCTCCTGTCCACCAGGACCCCCAGGTCTCTTTTCCCTACACTGCTCTCCAACAGGTCAGTCCCCAACGTGTACTGGTACATGCGGTTGTTCTTTCCCAGATGCAAGACTCTACACTTGATCTTGTATTTAATTAAATTTCTCCCTGTCCAATTTTCTAGCCTGTCTAGGTCTCACTGAATGGCAGCACAACATTCTGGTGTGTCAGCCACTCCTCTCAGTTCAGTGTCACCAGAAAACCTGCTGACAGTGCACTCTGTTCTCTCATCCAGGTCTTTGATGAGTATATTGAATAGTATTGGTCCCAGTACCGACTCCACTAGATACAGGCCTCCAAGTAGACTCTGTCCCACTGACCACAACTCTCTGACTTCTTTCTTTCAACCAGTTCACAATCTAGCTCACTATCCTATCATCCAGGCCAAACTTCCTCAGTTTATCTACAAGGATGCTGTGAGAGATGATGTCAAATGCTTTACTGAAATCAAGCTAAACCACATCTGGTGCTCTACCATCATCTATCCACCTGGTTATGTCCTCATAAAAGGCTATCAGATTGGTTAAACATGACTTCCCCTTGATATAATATAATATAAACCCTGAAATACTAACATTAGGGAGGGAATGAATTATGTGTTTCTTGAAAGATGTGCTTCATCTAAGCACACATGTAAAGAAACCACCACCAACAAAAAACAACTCAAACCAATCAACCAACCAAACAAAAAAAACCAAACAAAAACAAACTATATTTTATTTTTTAATGTAGTATTGTTTTGTAAATTTGTAGAATTAAACAGGCTGACCAAAAATGCATTGGCTACCCAGACTTTTTAGTAGATGCATGATTCTGTTAAAATCCAAGGAGATTATCACAGACTCGTAGAATACCAGGTTAATATGATTAACGAAGGACTTCAACAAGATGTGTAACATCTCCAGAAAGGAGAAAATGGTAAATCTACAGAAAGAATAATAGTGGATTTTTTGAAGGATCAGCTGGAGTGATCCATTAGAGATGCTGACACAGAAAACAACAGGTTCTCCTCCCCCTCTACTCTGCCCTAGTGAGGCCTGACCTGGAGTACTGTATGTAGTTTTGACTGCCCAGTTCAAGAAGAACAAGGAACTACTGGAGAGAGTCCAGCACAGGGCCACTAAGATGACTAGGGGACCATAGGATCTGCCCTGTGAAGAAAGGCTGAGAGATCTAGGTCTGTTTACCTTAAAGAAAGCTGAGGGGGGATCTCATAAATGTTTATAAATATCTAAAGGGCAGGTGTCAGGAGGATGATGCCAGACTCTTCTCAGAGATGTCCAGTGACAGAAAAAGGGGTAATGATCACGAACTGGCACACAGGAGATTTGACCTGAGTATGTGAAAATACTTCTGTACTCTGAGGGTAACAGAGCACTGGAACAATCTACCCAAGAAGGTTGTGGAATCTCCATCCCTGGAGACATTCAAAACCTGCCTGGACATGTTCCTGTGTAATCTACTCTAAGGGATCTTGTTGGACTAGATGATCTCCAGAGTTCCCTTCCAACACCTACCATTCTGTGATTCTGTGATTATGTGACTAAGAGATCCTGGCAACACAGAAAATGGTGGGTTATCATGCAGAAAGAAATGGACTACACATAGGCCTTGAAGAACAAAGAAGAGGATAATTAAGAATATTTGGAAAGAAAAAATATAAAAAAGACCTGAGGAAAATGGCTTAAACTGGCAAGAGCCTAGGGATGAGCTACAAGCACCAAAAAAAATATAAAAAAATAAAAAAAATAATTCAATGTTATCTGAGCAAAATAAATGAGTAATTTGTAAACCTATCACAGAGAAGTCAAGATTAAGACATGAGGCAAGGCAGTAAGAGGAAGAGGCTAGAAATACACCAGAGAGAATAAAAATAATTATTTAAATGAAGTGTTATGTCAGCAACTATGAACTTATGCTTAATATATTCCCACAGTGGATTAAGGAGAATTTGCTAAATATCACAACAGATAAATTCTGAAGCAGCACACAAACTGGACAAGATGGCTAAAATCACACTGATGGAGTCTCTTAATTATTAATGAGAATAAAATATACAGTTTCTGTGAGAGACAATGGTTAAATTAGTTGGCCAAAGTGTTACCTTCCAGTTCTGTGTACCTGTGCATCTGTTATACCAATGTTTCAGAAAAGTGTTTGCTAGGTTGGGTAAAAGACAAATCTTTTGAACAGTTCACCCTCTCAGGAGGACAAAAGGAGAACCTAGCAGGGAACAGCTGCAGTCAGTAACAAGGACCACACTCCTTCAGAACTTCTGTCTTTCATGAGTGAACATTCTTTTACTGTGTTTGACTTGTAAGCCATTTTCTATTGTTTTTCTTTAAAAAAAAAATAGCAAGCACCTTCAGTGTTCTCAGTAAGAGAACAGGATTCTGTAGATTCCAGTAGTGATGTTGTTTAGATCTTACAGTATGAAAAAACTATAGGAATAATTGAGAAAGCTCTGCCCAGAATCCTTTTTAGTTGACACTTAACCTCACCGAATATTGTCTGAAGACAAAGTCAGGCAAGGTGAAAATAAAATTTAGCTTCACCTACCCTTTGATCCAGTTGGTGTCATTAATCAGTAGCCTTGTGCACTCTGCTGAGCATCCAATATGCTTTATCAAAAGTAGATCTATTAACATTAAATTTTTATAGAAACATTGTAGAGTGTGAAGTTTTATCAAAGCTGGCTTGCCCGTGTTTTGTAAATTCAGCTTTGTTGGCAACCTTGGTCTTTTCACATCTTTCATTTTCACTAAAAGTAATTAACCTCTCTGTGTGGCAACAGTTTTGAAAAATGTGAAGTTATTAATGACTATCATTATTCTATTAGAAATGCAGAAGATCAAATTCGGTAAGAAATTTCAATGAGAACAGAAAAGATAAGATGCTTAGCTTGATTTACTTAGCATTTCCTCAAGATAGATATGTGAAGAATGTGGAAGAACAATAGCATAGCCATGATGAAAATTCTACGAGAAGATTACTGTGTTTCTAGGACAATATAAAACCTTGCAAATAAATACTTAGAATATGCTTAAGTATACAGGAAATGTATCTTGGTTGCTGCCACTTTCATTTAGCTACACTCATTAAGATATCCCTCAAGAAAATAGAAGCAAAATCTCATTTTAAGACAATTATACATGCATTTTTGTAGTAGAATTTTGACAGCATTATCTCAATCAGCTGTTTTATTTTGCTATGTTCAATATAGCAAAACCCAATACATTGTTCCAGTATGAGCTTGCCTCAAAAAGATGTATCAATTCATACAAGTGATAATGTCTATTTGTCTTACTCATTTTATTTAATTCCATACTTCTGTACATAAAGATCATGTTATTCAGATGAGTTCAGGAGACACACATGAAGGTATGATACAGAAACAATATTCAGATCTGCAGCCCACAGATAGATTACAAGGCTTCAGGTTTAACATACTTCATTTACCATTTTAAGTTCTGCTATGGGGTAGAAGTGACTTGCAAATGGAAAATTTGGTTAACTGTATAATGGGACAATATATATAACCATATAGTGGAAAATTTGCATAACTATATCATGACTTAATGATCCTGAAAGCTCCTTTATCATTGTCTAATACTGCATGTCTTCTAGCACACTCCAAACTGACTGATAACTTCCTCCTCTGATTATACAGGATAGAGAGAGCCTCCTGTAGATCAAATCCTGTTGGAGTTCCTACTCTCACCCCATTTGCCATACTGTTCCACTCTCTTGATTAATTAATTCACTTATGTGAGTTAACAGTGCACTGTAAGCTTACAGCATGCTTAACCTATAAAGCCACACTCTTTTTGTTTAGTATGTAGTATAATCTAAACATGAGAAAATTAAGACACATTCAAAGTTTATATTATTTAATTCCAGACTCCCAAAAATGCAGCAATCAGTATATTTTTCACTTTTCAATAAAACATTCAGGCTAATCACAGGCTGGAGGACAAACATAAACAGTTTCAATTTTATAATAAACAGGAAGGGATTCTAGATACCTCAGACTAACTCTTCTGTAAACAGTATTACGTTTGGTAGACCAAAACATTTTTCAACATATTATCATGAAATCTTTTAGACTGGATTTATGCACTAATCAATTCTCATAATAATATTTTATGACCAATAGTTTTGAATCTGACAGTTCTCTTAAAAACTGGTTTGATCTGTTCAAATAAATGTATCAATGACATTATGTGTTTTAAGTAGCATTTAAAAGGTAATGAGGAGTGTAAAACCTTCTACAATTTTTGTGTGCACATTGCTAATATGTACAAAGCAGCTGCAAGGAAAGCATTCCCTTAAGACAATATATATAAAATATTAACATTTTAGAAGACAAGTTACAATATCCTTCTTAAAGTTCTGATAGAATTTTTTATTTTAAATTTAGATATATATTTAAATATATAAACAAAATCTCCAGTGAGCCATTTTGGGGTCACAGTGCCAATTGACAAGGGGAGAGCAACTGATGTCGTCTACTTGGACTTGTGCAAAGCATTCAACACAAGCTCTCACAACATTCTGTTTTCTAAATTGCAAATATATGGATTTGATGGATGGACCACTTGGTGGATAAGGAACTGGCTGGTTATACACAAGCTATTTAAAAGGAACAGGAACCTGTATTTACTGATATACTGACCAAAGAGCAGGGGTTTGTGAGGAAGGCATATATACATGGGTCAGGGCAATCCCAAGCACAAATACAGGCTGAACAGTATTGATTGAGAGCAGTCCTGAGGAAAAGAAAAAGGACTTGGGGGTGTTGATTGATGAGAAGCTCAACATGAGCCAGTAATACATGCTTGCTGCCCAGAAAGCTAACCAAATCTTGGGCTGCATCAAAAGAAGCATGGTCAGCAGGTCAAGGGAGGCGATTGTCCCCTCTACTCTGGAGAGGCTGCACCTGGAGTACCGTGTTCAGTTTTGGAGCTCTCAACACAGGAAGGACATGGATCTGCTGGATCAAGACCAGAGGAGGGTCACAAAGATAATCAGAGGGCTGGAGCACCTCTCCTATGAAAACAGGCTGAGAGAGTTGGGGCTGTTCAGCCTAGAAAAGGCTCTGGGGAGTCCTTAGAACAGCCTTCCAGTGTGTGAAGAGGCCTACTGGAAATCTGTGGAGGGATTTTTTACAAGGGTTTGTAGTGAGAGGACAATGGGTAATGGATCAAAACTGGAAGTGGGTAGATTTAGGAAAGACATTTAGAAGAAATTCTTCAGTTTGAGCATGGTGAGACACTGGAACAGCTTGCCCAGGAAGCTGTGGAAGCCCCATCCCTGGATGCGTTCAAGGCCCAGTCAGATGGGTCTTTGAGTAACCTGGTCTAGTGGAAGGAGTCCCTGCCCATGACAGGGGGGGTTGGAACAACCATTCTGTGATTCTGTGCCTCTGTGATTCAGGGAGTCTTCAAGAATTATACAGGAAGCATATAAACTGGAAACATTAGTGCAGAAAATCCTACTCTCTTTCTCTAAAATACATGCCTCTAGCTCAAGAAAACATCTAAATTGTACTGTTTGACATTAAATTCTTGGACCAGGTCCCTACCTGTTGGAATCTAATAGAATTCCATTTTATACTGAAGTAAGGCACTTTGTTGTTCTACTCTATAAGTCATTAGCAGTAAACATTATGTAAATGAAAAAAAATAGGAAATAGCTTAAAACACAGTCCCAAGCAAAGGCCTACAAAATGCTGACAGCCTGTGTATAAATCTGAATGAATAAATAAATTAGCAAATCATGAACTAAATTTGCTTGCTTGCATTTCTAGAATGAAACATTTTCCTGGATACAACAAAATTAATAACCAATGAACTTTAAAAAGGAATGTTTCTTATGGCTGGTCAAAAGGTTATGAACAGCACAGTGTCTGATGAACCACATGTGCATTTTGCATCCATCTTTTATGTTCTGACTATATTTGCTAATTGTCTTTGCAGAGCAAGGAAGAACTTGTCCTGCATTTCCTCTATTTGCATATGATCTTTTCTTAGATTTAGGGACAGCCTTCTACAAAGTAAAGATTTTTAAATTTTTTTTTTCTTTTTTTCATTTACTGTTGAAAGAAAACATATGCTGTCAACATATTAAGACACTAAATGCATTAGAGCCACACCTTCAAATTTCCCCTGTATTTATTCTGTAAGTAGGGGCGCAGCACTAAAGCTGCAAAGGCATTTGCCATCCATTGAAGCAGAAATTCTGGAGCCCCTTGAGCAGCCAGCTAGATAGTAGGGGGTGGAGAAGGTGATAAAGAGCTGTCAGTCATCTGCAGTGTTTGCCCTCCCAGAGTGATCTCTGAAATAGCAAAGCACAGGAATTGCAGGGTTAATAAAGCATATGGAGAGTAAAGAGCAGATGAAATATTACAATTTTTAGGAATACAACTGTATTTACAACTTTTCAGCAGAGGTGTTACAAAGCTACTAAATAAGTACAAGATAGTAGGCTAGAAAGAATGTGATCTGAAAATACTCAAGGATAACTGAACCTCCAAACCAAACGCCAAATAATATCAGCCCCAAACCTAATTACTAAGATACAAGATGCAAACTGAGATATCAGATACATACCTGTGCAAGATTTCTACTGAGAAACACCTCTGCCATAACCAGAAAAAGGCTGCTGTATATATAGGTCTTTTGTGAGGCAGAAGCTATCTTTTTCCAGGTAAGCTGGAGTAATAAAGTATTAATGCAACATATTTCCTACCTGCAGATGTTTAAAAAGCCTGGTGGAGACTTAGTAAAATCAAGACACTGACTCATTATTTTTCTGCTTTTGTTATGGTCTCTGATGTTCTCCCACAAAAATGATGTGAAATTTTAAAGAAAAAGATCTCTCGTTTTTATCCCTGCTTTCTCAAATTCCACTCACAGGACAGGCTTTACTGAATGAAAGCTCACTGAAGATACATGACATCCACTATATCACTGCATCACAGTGTCATATACATTTCAAATGTATATATTTAGAATCTGACCTTCTGTATACTTCTGGGAATGTGGATGTTTCAATATTTTGCTGTGTATTTCTATACCTTTTATGTATTAGTAGTTTTATTGCAAGTGCAAAAGGCTGGATTGACAGCTCCAGAGGAGAAAACCCTCCATAGAAAACAGAGAGGGTCAACAGATTTCTGTGCACTAGCTCAGCTAAGTGCTTCAGTGTCAACTTAGAAAAAGAGGTCAATCCCTTGGCCCATTTAGTTTTTAGCCTTTCTGATCAAACCGCCAAGCTTGCCAGTTAGTGCCAGTTGCACTCAATATGATCTATTGTCTCCTTTCTAACATAAGCAGGGCTGCTACACAAATTTCTTCAAGCAGGCAACAAAAAACAAATGTTCCATAGCATTTTAAAGTCACTTCTAACCTTGGCATTATTTGAATTGACAGAAAAAGTTTTGAAATGCATACATACACAGTGTATATGTATGTGACATTCACTGGGAATGTTTTGGTGAATTCTGAAGACCATCTGTTACAAAACCCATTCAACATTTCTGGAATCTGAAATCTGGAAACATACTAATAATTTATACTAAATTATAATTTAAAAAATCAATGTATCACCCCATACACACAATATAGAAGATAAAAATGCAGGTAAGTATGTACTATAAGACTGTGAAAATTATTGACATGAAGTAAAGGCAAGGTACAATAAACAGGGACCTAGCTGTCCCTAGCTGTCCCAACCTATCAATCATAGCTTGTCTCTTACTATTATTAGATTTTCTAGCTGGCTAGTATCTAAAGATACAAAATTCCTCAAGAATTAGTAGAAACAGAGCATAAAGGTGATGTCTTTTTATGAGGAAGAAAGAGATTATGCCTTGAGATTTTTTGTAAAATTAATTCCTTGGAATAGCACCCAGAGAAGGTTTTAAACAGAAGAATGATAAAAATTACTTTTATGACTTACGCGGGTTGTATGGAAGAAATTAAAGTGCAATCCACATTAAATTAAATTCAAACTTAGTTGTGGGGCTCTTTGGAGGGGGGGGTAAGGAAAGACTGGCATACATGTGAGGTGGACATGGTTGTCAAGTACATTTCTTTATGGATTGTCAAGGATGTGAAATGGTCTTAAATTTGTATTACATTTGCTATCTGGCCAAGTTAACCCTAGGAAACCAGTCACTGTGCAGCATCTTACTATTGTATTCATATTATACCACCTTTCCAAAAACATAAGAGAAGATAAATGTACAACATTTTTTATGTGCACATAATAAAATATGTCAAAGAAGAAACAGATTTGAAGCATACTGAGATCCAGCAGTAAATTTTAGTACTGTGCATAAAACTTTCAGTTGTCATTTTAAAATACGTTTTCTGCTAATATGTCCCATATACTAATTTCATCTAACCATAATTATTCTAATATGTCAAAACCAAAGCAAAATCCCAAAAGAGAACAGTCAGACACTTCTCATTATTAATACAAAACCATTTTCACTGTGGTAAAACTGTCCATGAAAGACAGAGTTGTCATATTCTCTTCACTACTATATATAGTAGCTTCAGTAAATCATAAGACACCTGAAATTACAGAATTAATTCTTAGTTAAGTCATTCAGCTAACCAGAATTAAGTAGGAAAAAATAAATCATTGAATCATTGTATACAGATGTCTGGACCACCCATGTAAGGACTACAAGTAACAAAATGTTACAAAAAGTTTTGTGTACCTTTTCTCATCTCAGAAATCATTCCCTTTCTCATATGAGGTCTTCATGATTCTTTTGCCCTCTGTGGACTATATTACAATTTTTCTTTCACTGTTAAGCAAATAATATCACTGACATGGTTCAGAGTGAAAAGGAACATAAATACAACTCTGCAGATGTTGACAGCTCGTTAAAAACTTTGAGAAAAGTTCCTCTGTTTTTTATTGTGAAGCATTTTGAACGATTGGTGGAGGTTTGCACAACCCATGAGGACCTTACCCCAAAGTTTCGACTAAACTGATTTTCTAGGAGTAAAAATAATCTGTATGAAGAAAATACTACAAAAAAACACAAGTTTTGTACACAACTTGATTATTTTTACAGTTTTTCACTACAGATAATTCAGATGTAGTTTTGAAGCTAAAAAGGCCCATGCTTGACTTGGACTTGGATTTCAGTCCTGTTTTAAGCGACTTCTCATCTATTTGTTCAAACCAATAAATAATCCAAGCTGACAGTATACAAAACTATTATGTGTATTTTCTGGTATAGTAAGCAGCTATGTCCATAAAATCTTGGTCATAAACAGGATTCAGCTTAGATAAAATTCCCATTTAAATCCTGACAAAATATTTTCCTTTAGAAGAGCAAGAGCTCCAACTTATTTCAGTAACTCATGAGATCCTTGAAAGAGAGTACTTGTACATGAATATTGGTTTTTAAGAAAGTATATGTTAGTCATGAAATTATTCATTTTCAAATGAGAAAAAAAATCAAGAATGTAGTGAAATGACTGCTGTGATTATTATAATCACACCACAAAACCTGTCATTATGAGTATCCCATTACATAGCTGGTATGAACAGTTGAAATCTCTACGCATAGTGTGCCATTAATCACTCTTAACTTGTGTCTTTAGCAAGTTCTTATTGACTGAGATACTAAGAGAAATAAGTTTGTGTCACTGCAGGGTATTTTTATCAGGTGTCTTACTCTGGAAGTTAGAATTACTCGAATACAGCTGAAAAAGGTGAAAGACTTACAAAATTAATTAATGTAATAATGCAAAACAGTGAAAAAAGCAACAGTTTCAATTATTCAATTTTAATTCTTTAAAAGGCTGTCCACATTCACAATGCTTCTACAGTTGTGTTAAGGCTGCAAGAATATGAGTATATGCGCATGAGAATATGAATTTTTGTTCATGTTTTATTGGAATTGTCTCAGTGTATGCAATTTTGTCCTTTCTCTTTTGGGGTCATAAGTGACCTGGATGTTGGGATCAAGAGCGCCCTGATGAAGTTTGCTGACGGCATCAAGCTGAGTGAAGAGGCTAACAGTCCGGAAGGGAGAGCCACCCTCCAGGATGACCTGGACCGGAACCTTATGAAGTTCAACAGGGAGAAGTGTGAGGTCTGGCATCTGGGAACACATAACCCAGGAGTGCAGTTCAGACTGAGATCCACCTGGCTGGAGAGAAGCCCTGTGGAAAGGGACCTGGGGGTCTTGGTGGATAACAGGCTCAACATGAGGGAACAATGTGCTGCAGTGGCAAAGAAAGCCAACAGGATGCTGGGCTGCATCAACTAGGGCATCACCAGCAGGGATAAAGATGTCATCATCCCGCTCTACTCGGTGCTTGTCAGACCACACCTGGAGTATTGTGTTCAGTTTTGGCCCTTGCGCTACAAAAAGAGTGTGGACAGGCTGGAGAGGGTCCAGAGAAGGGCCACAAGGATGGTCAGAGGACTGGAGGACCTGGCATATGAGAAGAGGCTGAGAAAACTGGGTTTGTTCAGCCCTCAGAAAAGAAGGCTTCAGGGAGACCTTATTGCCATGTTCCAGTACTTCAAGGGTGGCTACCCAGAAGATGGAGATTTCTTATTGACAAGGAGTCACATGGAAAAGACAAGGGGTCATGGGCACAAGTTGCTCCTGGGAGATTCTAGATGGACACAAGAGGTAAATTTTTCAGCATGAGGACAGTCAAACATTGAAATAGTCTCACAGGGGAAACAGTACATTCTTCCACATTGTACAGTTTTGTCTCAGCTTGACAAGGTGCTGAGCCATCTCATATACGCTATAGCAGTACCTAGAAAGGTTGGACCAGGTGGTCCTTGAACTCCCTTCCAACCTGGCATTCTAAGATTCAATGATTCTATGATTCTTTTACTTGAAACTTTGGTTATACTGGTGTGCAAATGCCACAAGTAATTCAGCTGCTCTTATCTCCCTCTAATAAAGATTTCCATTATCTCTTTTTTTTTTTTTTTTTTTTTTTCATTTATATCATCTTGATATGTAGTAGTTTTATGGGGTTTTTTCTTGACTGAAATCCTGTCATTTTTCTCTTCATGCAGGGAGTTATTTTCTAATGTTCCTGGTATTTAGTGTCTTCCCTTTATACCTAGGGGTAAAACACTAGCAACTGATAGATCATTTTTCTCAAGACCACTGTATGTTCAAATTTGTTGGGTCTTTATCCCTGGGTATGTGATGGAAACACTTATCAAGACCATGAAAACAAATAAAATAACTGAGCTTTAGAAGATATTTGGTGATTCATATGTCACCCACTGCTTTTATTGTTCTAGAACATGCCATAATGGACCTGAATGTATGAGAGATGGACTCTAAGAAGATTAGTTGCATTTCTGTCCTCCTGGTCACACTTTTACTCCCTGAGTCCCTGTCTTCACACACACACACAAAGCCCAAGTAGAAAATTTATTTCAAGAATCTTATTATTACTGGTATTGGTGTTATTACCCTCTAATTATCTTACTAAATGACATTGGCAAAGTCAGTTTTGAAGTGATGTACAGTTGCTATATTCAGGAAAAATTATAAAACAATAATGCCTTTACCTATTGTTCCTTTTGAGCCCATTTGGTTAGATATCTGTTTTAAAGAGCAAGTAATATTTTTAGTCTTTCACAAAGTCCCTGAAAGTTTTAGATCTTTCATAAAAATGTTGAATGGACACTCATTAAATGAATGAAAAATGTAGTCCTTTCAGGTAATGACCAAATTCACTACATCACTAACAGACACAGATCTCACCATGTGCAGCTTTCTCTGGAGATTTCTTAAGAATACCAAATTAAACAAGAGTAAGCCTGATTTTTATTTTTCTGGGGTTGTTGCTGTTCTTGGCTCTATTCATTTTTCCCATATTTGTTTTATATCCCACTGAGTTCTCAAGTCCTGAGTTCTCTGCAGCACACTGGGAGTCAGTGACAAACTCTGTTCTCACATATAATTCAAAAGATAAAATAGTAAAAGGGGAAATTGGATAGAGTCACTCTTCTGTGCTTGGATTCTGTAGGATTTACTGGTTCAACTGTTTTCTCAACCATGCATCAGTCAGGAGGGTATATTACATCTACCCTTGCTCCAAGAGCTGCTTCTTAATGTGCCACTAGCATGCCATTCATAAACAGAAAATCTCATAACCTCATAGTGCAGGATAAGGCTGCAATTCAGAGGAAAGAAAACATACCTTTCCTATTAACTCTAAGAATACACAAACATTTGACTCCTTAGCACTAATGACAATCCAGACCAAGTCCTAAGTCAGTGAAAAGTGGAATAAAAAGTTGTAATTCTTACAGGTGACCAGAGTTATATCCATTAATATGAAATTAGCAACCCCTTTCACCTTTTTCTCTATGTGTTTGAAACATCTTAGATATATTTTCATAGAAACAAGTTTTTCATAAGTCAGATTTTAAAGGTATATATATGTGGGTATTTAAATCACCCAGACTAATTTCCTGTTAATCAAAGTCAGAAAATATTGCCTTGTATTTTATGTATTGAACTGATAATTCTTCTTTCCTTTATGTTGTCTTGATAGCCCATTCATCTAAACCTCACACAAAGCACAGTGTAAAGATGCTTTTAATGTGTACATTACCCCATTCTACTATTTTTCTCATTAGTTAATTTTTTCTTATAAAACTGATTTTTTCCATAAAACAATTTTTTAAATTATATTTTTCAGAAGTCACAAATACCATTGAATCAGTAATTATTTGTGGATGGTTCACGCCATTTTTGTTCCCAGGCAGGGCAGAAGATCTTGTAACAGACTGTATTTCCAAGTACTATTCAGGAGTCAGTCAAGAATGGCAAAATTTTTCCAAAATACTTGTGCACATTGCTCAAGAGAACGTTGCATCAAGTCATGTGAAAACAAAATTCCCTCTGGGGCCATCAGAACTACTTACTTAGGACCTTATCCAAGATTCATAGAATACAATAGGATTTTTCTACCAGTCTCTGTGGGCATAGGATCTTTCTTTATCATAAAAAAATGAAATGTTTGTACCTGGCATGAGAACTAAGACCCAATAAGTGGACCAAATGAAGCACATTCATGTTTAACACTAAATAATAAATATCCCAGGTAAGGCAACATGTTCTCTACTTGGACAGCTAATTATAAATGTACACATATTTTATACTATAACAGCTCTGATTTCTTTCTCTACATCCTTATCCTCAGCTTCCCTTGACAAAAAAAAAACAAACAACAAAAAAACCCAACTCTCTTGAGAAGCAAAAACTACAGGTATCTGTTCCAGAAGCATGTGTATAAATAGTTTTTCAAAAAGAAATGCCCAAATGAAGGTGATTGAAGCAGTTGATATTTGGCCACTTAGCCAGCCTATGTTAAATTTGAAGACAAAAATCTGCAAATGCAGTACCTCAATGTAGCTCTATTAAAAGAGAGGTATAAACCATGGAGAACAAAGTACATTGGTAATTATTATTTATTTGGAGCAAAACAGTGGAATCCTTGTTTACTTTGGCTGAGGTTTTCTTGACAGTAGGGAAAAAAAAATGAAAATTCTTGTACCTGGTTAGGTTAAGCAGAGGGTACTTCTCTTCCTTACAGTCCCATGTGACTTAAGTATATCTACTGAAATTTGTGCAGAATGAGTATACTCCTGAGAAATAATTGTTTTGGATTTTTTAAATAGTCCACTTTATGTTTCTACATTATAAAAAAGACTAACTGGACAAAGAAAATACACTTATTGAATCACTATTCTGAGTTTACTTTAAAGACAAATTCTAGGGTTTTTGAAAACTTTTTAGATTTAGCTAAATCTTTTTCATGATACTGTGCGTTAATCATTCGTTTTCCTTTTTTTCATTCTCTTTTTAAACCCAGGACTCTTTATGAAAATATGGATCAAAATACACCCCAGCAACTTCAGACACAGGGTGTTTATGTGTACATTTGTTTTGCCTATTATCCCTGTGAAATTTCATGAGGGTTGCCAGTTATTACCATTTGGTAATAAGCAAATTAATAATTCTAACATTATATATTAACTGTGAGAAATTGCAACAGTACAGTTTAAAAAATGCTTCTAACATGAATGACTGCAATGTCATCTGCTTCTATGGTATAAGTAGGTCACTTCCCATTACTGCAAATGTCTTGTGTCTCTAAAACTGTATAATATGTGAATTTTTTTTAATTACAGGACTTCTTGTTTGCTTGTTTGTTTGTTTATTTTCTTTGTATATGGGGAAAACTGCAGTAATCAATGGAATTTTGACTGTATCATCAGCTGAGCAATGTACTAAATTGTAACATTTTTGCAAAAATACAATAGGTAGTTTGACAATAACTCTGGCTTGGAAGGTTAAAGATTACTTATGTTCAGCTGCTCCTCCCATACAAAATGAAGGCATCAAGAAATCTGGACAGAAAGTAATACTATTGCCTCAGTGTCCCCAAAGCATGTTTTGAGTGACACAGACCAAAAGTGCAGTGTGACCAGAAATTTCCTCTTGCCAGCACCTGAGCTGAGAGCAGATTGTATAATATATTAGCCTCATTCTCTAAGACAGGGTTTCCTTTGCTCTCGGGTATATTTCTAAAGCTACAAAACCCAAATGATCTTTCCTAATGTTTCGCTCCATAGTGGCTGAGGTCAGATGAGGTGCACAACAAAAAGAAACAAACTGTAATTCGTCCCTGTTTAACAACACTTAACAAATTATTATTACCAAAATTGCATTTGTTTTACTGTCGATAAGGAAGTATTCAACGAAATAATAGAAACTGAGAAGCATATTTAATCACATCAGAAATCAAGATGTCATTATTAAAAATATTGTTTTAACTCACATTTTCCAGAAATTATTTTGTATGCCTATGAGACCAAGCTTCATCTGGAGAAATCGAAAACACCTTAGCTACAGTAACTTAACTCAGCTGAGGTTCCACAGGTCAACAAAATAAAACTGTTATTTCTACTTCTACTGCACCATAGCAGCATTGCAGATCTATTTATTTACTTATTAATCTATTTATTTTGTTGCTTCTTTGTTTATACTCTTCTACCCATTCTACTCATCATTCTTTTCTTTCTCCCTCTTAATATATACCTTCAAATTAGGATATTTGTTTGGAATTTTGTTCAAAATTCTTCAGCTGCTTGCAATTGCTTTATAGGCATTACTGATGGATAACTATTCCCCAAGGATTCTGGCTCTAATTTCATGGACTCATTTATCACACGCAGTTATATCTATTCCAAATTTAAAAATATTTTGGGTTCCTCATAGATATGTGAATGATACCATTATATAAATTCCATATTAACATCTCTTTTTAAAAGCCATAATAATACAAAAGTTATTTCTACAGAACAGAAACCTGCACTGTTTTCTCTCCAGTATTTATACTAAATGAGACTCATTCAGTTCTCTGATTCTCTTAGAAACAAGAAAAATAAAAATATAGTTTTGTTATTTTTATGACAGAATAAAACATTAGACATAATGATCAAATGCTGTTTTCCTTAATCATTGCTACACAGCAGTTAATTAATGTTTTAGTACATAGGTTAGACTAAGTTTTTTGCTCCAAACCTTCTTTGTAGGTTTTTCATGGATGAGGACATGATTCAAAAATAGTTTTTCTCCTCAGGTTCATTTTCTTGTCACATGGAGTTGCTATCTTATTCTGCCCTCACGCAGAATGATGTGTTTCACCCCATCCTGGAAACAAGAGTTAGGTTTAGGGTTCATCCACAGCCCCTCACTGTAGTCTATGATTAAAAAGAATATCTCCTTTTCCCTCTCTTTCTCTACCCTGATAAAGTAATAGGCAATACTCAGAGAATTTCTGCCCCAAAAAGGTTTTTTTCCTTTGCTGTGTCTACTGAAACTGAAAATACTCATTTGGAACTGAATATTGAATTTTTCCCAGAAAAATACACCAAAGAATGAACAAGTCCATATTCATCTGCAGGCATTTCTGTTGCAATTTTAGTACAAGAAGCATTGATTGTCCCATCACAAAACTCACAGCACTACACCTAAGTAAATGTTCTAGAGTTTTCCTTGGGTAAGACATTCCTTCTTCACTGAGGAAACAAGAATTTCTTCTGTCATCTGAAGCAGTTGTACATGTACATCTGTTCCTTAGGGTACAAAGATAAAAGAAAATGGAAACAGAGAGATCTTGAAGGAAACACTGAAATGTAAAACAGGAGAAAGGAGCTGCCTTATTACTAGGTAATATGTTACCTATATATTTTATCCCTTCTTTTATACTGTCTATGAAACATATTTTTTGACAGGTGAGTTTAAAAAAGCTAGAGAAGTTTTAAGAACAAACAGACCAAACATATAAAAAACTCTTCAAATATATCAAAAGAATCCCACAAGCAAGACTGTGGATCCTTTAGACCACCAGGGTGCAATCAAACAGGATTAAAAGTCTTCAGGGAAAGTAAATTATTTATTGACATGGGTCTGTACCACAGAGGATGGTACTATCCTTAGATTAGTCTTTGCAGGTAATGAGAGTAAAACCACAACAGAGATAAAGGGATCAAAAAGAGTTTATGGAACAACTTCAGAAATACAATTGAAATCAATCAAAAGGACCAGGCCCTGTTCATCTGAGAGCTCAGTAGAAACTAGAGGATGGAGTAGTTATCCTAGTAATATACATATGCTTTAAAATCATCCTGAGAAAGAGCTAAAATAAAAACTGGCTTGATACTCTGAGCTTTCTCAAGAAAGATTCTAAGGACAAATCTAGGAATTAAGAAAAAACCCAAACCCATGGTTCTTTGCAGGCCTGAACATTTTAAAGGTTCTTTAATTTGTACTATTCATAGGGAGTCACGTTGGAGATTGTTACATTTTATTAATTAGTGAGTAGAATGGGAAGAAAAAAAAAATAATTACAATAAAAAAATAATGTTTCTTCTCCATTAAAATAAATTAAGTTTTAATTATTTCCTGTCTGTTTCTTTCAGTCAGGAAGATATGAAGAAAAGCATATAAACATAGTGAAAAAGTTTACCACTTCACATAAGTATTCTGATGATTTGGCAATATAAATTCACAGGAAAGCTGTATTTTTTGTAAAAACACAAACCATTGTTAATTAGAAAGGTATATTTACATTGTTATGTAAAACTACAGGGCACTCTCTAAAAAGGACTAGATCTACAAAAACTTACTGTTAGAAAACCTTCTGAGAAACAATGCGGAAACTGTTTTATTCCACTGAGATACTGCAATATTAGAATATACTGGTCTATATGCAAATTTTCATCTTTAAAAGCAAATATTGAAGTCAGATACAGAAGAACTCATTAGTACATCATGAAAAATGTTGTGCATTGACATAATAATTAAATGCTATTTATTCATTGAAGATTCATTTATGCACACCACCAAATTCAAGGTGGAACTTCCTTACTTCTGGTCAGTTCAGTGATGGAATTTGAATTTCCATTAATTATGGTAAGGGCTGTCAGCTAACATTTTTTTTTCTTGATGATATAGTGCCTTACAAAATCAAAATACAACTCAGATTATTCAGAGAAGCTCAGCAGATACTCTGGCAGCTAGTCCATGCTGAGCTTCACGCTGTGGCAGCTGCCTTGCCAGCAGACCTAGCTAACCAGGGACATCTACTTGAGCTGATGCAAAAGCTTTGGCTGTGGCTTAAACACCCTCTAAGATGATGCCTACAGAGAAAATGAGGAGCTGAAATCTCCACCAAAGACTGGATCTTCACAGTTCTGGAAGACAAATCATGGAAGCTTAAACAGCAATTAATCACATAACTGAAAGAAACAGAACTAGGAAGAGAACAATTTTGAAAGTGGGCAGCTATGAACAATTTTGTACTGGTTTCTCCTCAAATTTAAGCACTGGATGCTAGCCGTGTAAATGTAATACAAAAATTTTAGCCATGAAAAAGTAGCAATATTATTTATAAGTCAGCAGTAGAGAAATGAGCATAAATCATTTAGTGTCATTTTGAAAAGGGGCTTGATAGATACTCTACAAGCAGTGAAGAGGGATTTATTTATTTTTTTTAAATAAAATCTCCAAATTGGAAGAATGGAATTCTAAACACTGATATCTAAATTTTTAAACAAAAAACATAGCAAAACAAAGTTCATCCTGAAATATATGTGTTGAATACCACCTCTTCCATCCCAAAAGAGCAAAAAAAAAATCCCAATAAACCTAATAATTCTACTTGGAGTTGAAAAAAAGGAATAAACTGTGACTGTCAAAATTGAGACCTTACAGACAGTAATTAAGCACAGGTGTCTGTGACACTGCATTCTCCACCTCTGCTTATGGTTACACAAGGCAAAGTCAGTAAGAAATCAGCTATAAAAGAAAAACAAACCAAACCAAAACAAATCAGGATGTCTTTCTGTATTCTGGCATGAAAAGGTAAGAAAAAAGATATGTGAAGTTCTTTTAGCAAATGTAAAAAAAGACTTGTTTTATGCTGCTCTGAATGCACAGAAATATGGGGAAAGATTTTAGGGCTTGTCACATATGCAAAAATATAAGCCACATCAAAGAAGGGCTCCTGCTGATATCACAATAAAAAGAGGTATTTGAAAGTTTAGTGTAGTTTGAAATTTTTTCTTAGAAGTTACAGCTTATTCTAGCTCTTTTTGCCTCACTTTCTGCAGGCAGTTTTTATGGCAGCAAATAAGAACTAAACAGTTGATAAATATATCCTACTTTTACTAAACATTATAATTTACAGAGTAGTCAAATTATAATTTACAGAAAAATAACTTTCAGAGGACCAATGACAGAAAGTCCTGCTTTAGGGTATGAACTTAAGTCATTTACAACTAAGTATATTTTAGACATGGAGCAGATAGTTCCCACCATCTCTGTTCAACAGCTTGGAAGGAAACAGTGTAATAATAGTATTGTCCCTACAAGAGAGAGCTGGATAGCTTGTTCCTGATACAACCCTATTGTTGTTAAATTACAGAAGACTATCAACTGAACATTATTTTGCACCTGCTAGCATTTTAGTAAATGGAAAATGGAACAAGAACCCTGGCAGTACTAGAAAATTATGTTAGGATCACTTGAACCTTCCTAAAACATCATGTCACAGATAAGGTAGGCAAAAGCACAGTTATGTGGGAGCTGCTACCACTATAAAAAAAAATGGTGTTGAAGTCATTGGATAAGAAATGATGTCCTTAAACAGCAGTCATGTTGTGAGTCCTTATAGGAATTTGTCACCCTCTACACTCTTACTGTAGAACAACCAGTGAGAAGAGTGGCAAGCAAGGGACACTGATTCAGTTTAATAAGCTCTTGGAAGAAAGAAACACTGAAACAGTGGAACCCAGGGACAGACAAACAGGACAAGTGCATTCTTATAATGATATTATGGTGATAGCACCAGTACATCAGGAGACCTCTGCAAGTCCAAGGAGATATCCTTCAAGAACTAACTTACCATTAGTTATAAATTTCTGGAGAAAAAATGAATGAGTCCAGATAGGCCTAATATAATAGCTGGAATTCTTCCTGGTAGTTTTTTATTAAGCTTTTGATTAACAGAAGTTACAATATGAAAATATTAAGTCTAATTAATTCCAGTTTTCTGTAAGACTCAACACACAAGTTTATAGTGCCAGGATATGTATTATTTACAAGATACTAACAAGTGGTGCTCTGCTTGTGATCTTCTCTAAAATGAAGGGCAAATTGTCTGCAAAAAGAAAAAAAGCCAGAACCAACAACAAACCAAAATCGGAATGAAACCCTATTTTTTTCAATTCAAGAATTGCAAACAGACCCGTTGTTAAAATATGTAGAAAATTTGCATAAATAAGTCTTTATTCAGCTAGTGGACTTAATGTTTCTTTTTTTCCCCTAAGCATCCTTATTGCTGACCCAAAACAGAACATGTGTTCAGTGGCTAAGTTGTCCCTGGGACCTAATTATTTTTGAACCCTCTCTACAGGTGTAAAGAGCTAGCCGTAAATACAGTAATTTACTCCCTATACAATTCTGTCAACTTCTAGTTTTATCCACTGTCTAATGAAGGTCTCACAGCTCAAATATTGCCTGTTTTCTTTTATCTACAGCTGTATATATTTTATTCGTTTCATTTTTTGGATAACAGTTTCATGCTTTAAATGTATCTCCAGGTGGGTTCCCATAGAGTAAAAGTGACTAGCCCCATGTTTCCCTTTAGCTTGAGGACTGGCTGCTATTGTTAGGAGTGCTGACAGTCTCTTCCTAATACATTCAAGTCCTGTGGAGGAAAGCACCAGCCAAAGGGGAAAACCCAGAAAGGCATATTTCTGAAGCTGATTATAAAGGAGTCTGAGTGCTAGTCAAAGGTACAATTCCAACAGACTCTGATTAACATCATCCTACGAAATAAGGACCAGAGAGTAAGCCATTAATTTTATGGCTTTTTTTTTTCCCAGTGTGTGTTTTTTCAAAAGTTGGACTTCCTTCCAGGCAAATTAACCACTAAACATTTTACAAGCAATCCAAGTACGGAAGCAGTAAAAGATGAATTGCACTTATGAAGTAATTGACAAAGGGTGTATTGGGCCTTTTAAGCAATGATATTGTGCATCCTAATACAGGAAGAAAGGATCTTTTGTACTTAAGTTTGATAGGTCATTAGTTAATTCTCAGGACTCTGCACAAGATAATAATGACTCAAGGCTAAAATGAACCTGCCTGTATTGGGGTGGAGAGCTCTACCTCAAAACGTCTCCAGAGAAAGCATTTAATGTTTGTGTCTTGGCATTACCAAAATACCCCCTGTGTTATCTTAGATTAATTCCCTGGCTATTTTCTTTTCTTTCGACAGCAAAGTCAGAGCTGACAAACCAAGGCAGTTCTCAAGGAAATTCAATTACTGAAATGTCTGACAGCTTGCTTTGCTGCTTCTAACTAAAGTTTTGAAAGTTACATGCTGCATGTATAATATGGTTTTCACTACAAAGGAATAGATTTGCATTTTCTAGGGGGAAAATCATTTTAAAGCTGTAGGAGTCTAATGATAAAAGATAAAAAATGAAATGCTGAAGTTCCTATTTTGCAAAGAAATGAAGTAAGTTGAGTGGCTGCCACATGAAACTAGGAAAACACTGTGTTTTCTTAAAAGAAGAATTTACTTGCTTTTCCCTGTAAATGAGGGGATGCCAGTCAATCTGAACAATAACTGCATATATAATTTTCTAATTAGTCCATATGATGCAGGATGCAAAGGTTTATAAAATTTTCAGTAACCAGAAAAACTTTCGTATCTCAGCATAAATAACCTGAGCTCTGGGTCCTGTAAAGTGGTATCTCTGTGCTTGTCACTTAATTATTTTTAGAGGTTCAAAAATTATTAAAAACCTCTTGACCACTGAAGTTGCTAAAAGTCAGTCAGACCACATTTGCCCTGTTAAACTCACCTTTTTCCTATTTCTCCAGAAATTTGAAAAGTGGCAAAAGACACCTATATAAGCAGTAAGAGTTTTCTTGCAGAGATAGACCTAGCCACCTCCAGCTATCATGCAGGAAATGTACAGGCAGAACCAGACTTTGAAATAAGAGCTTGGGCTGTCTTGAGGTCACCAATTCAAAGGTTGTGTCACCGTTTGACTCAGGTCCGACAACAATGCTCTCGATCCCCTCCCCCCCCACCCAGGTAGGGAAGGAGAGAGAGAAAAAGAGAGAGACTTGGCTGGATTGAAAACTAAACTACACAGCTTTAATTAAAACACTAATGAATGATACAAGAAAATATATACAATTATATACAGATATATTCAGGTATGAGCAAAAGCCTCTCGCCTCCCCCCACCTCAGCAACTCCCACAGCACTTCCCTGAACTGGGAAGAGTCCTGAGGAATCCTGGGGCTGCTGCTGGAGAAAGCAGAGAGTGATAAGGGTCACGAGAGATCAACCCTAAGGGTCGACGGTGATGGATGAACAGAGTCCTCTCCGGACTCCGGCCATGGATGGAAGAGAAGGGAGGAAAAAGGAGGAAGGAAGTTGTCTTCTGTGTTCTCTGACCTTCCTTTGAGCTTACATAGATATATGGAATGGAATATCTTTGGCTAATTTTGCTGTCTGTCTAACTCAGCCTCCTACGGGGGAGTCACAGATCTCCCCGTAGTGTCTGAGCCAGCAGAGTGAAGGTGTGACCTTGAAGCCTCAGTAGTTAGAAAAACATTCCAGTGTCTTATCAGCCTAGCAGAACACACTGTTGCTAGTTAAAAGAAAGCTTACTGAAGGAAAAAAAAATCAGTAAAAAGAAAAATTGGCTTAATCCTGGCTCAAACCAGGACAGGTTGTGATCCAACTACTTCAGGAACCACTTAAAATTAATGGGGCATGTTCCTAACTGTTATGAATGACTTCTTAGCTTTACAGTGTTAAATCTGAAGAAGTGCTCCTGTTTGACATCAATACCTTGAAAATCACACTATTGTTGTTAGACTCCTAAATGCTAACCTAATGGTTAGAGTACACTCCTGGGAAGCAGTAATTTCAGTCTGCTCACTCTCCAAGTGGTAGATTAAAATGCTCATGAGAAAGAAGAGAAGTGCAGTGGGAGTTGGAACCATCCACTGTGCCAAAAGGAAATATATTTTTTTTTAAAGGCAGGAGAGAGTTACAAGTTCTAATTTATTCTGCTCCCCATCCCTCCCGTCCCCAAGACTTTTTATTCAATTCACATGCAACTGTCTTGGATTAAAAACAAACCAGATTCTCCCTCCCACAACTCAGAACCAGCTGTAGTAGCAGCTGTATTGGTAACTATAGTAGTAGTTGTAGTAGTAGCTCTTGCCCTTTCTCCTGCTGCATTGAATCTTGCACTATTGTTGCATAGCAGATCCAGTTCCACCAGAGAAGAAGAAAAATCTTTCACTAACAGTATAGGCTTAGATAAAGTTTAGTGCATGGGCGCACATCTCTTGACTGGCATTAGTAGCTACAATTTACTACTGACAAAAATGTATCAAGCTTGGTGTTTTCAACTGTGTCAGTTTAAAAATGTAGCCTTTGCTTCACTACTGTATCACTCTTGCTTTAGACCAGAGAAATGCTATTACAGAAAGTGTGTATGCCAGCATAAAATTAGAATAATACAATGATGAATCAGCCTCAGCTTTCAGCAAAAATAAGTCTGTGTAAGAAACAAGGTACAAACCTTCCCAGCATGCAAAACCCATCAAAAAATCTTTGTCTAGATTGCTTGGACCACAAATCCAGTCTAAATACAGATACATGGCTCATGGCTACTGAATCATGATGGAATGTAGACATTGCATGGTAACCCTTTCACTAAAGCTGAATTACAGTAACTACTGTAACAAAACTACTCTCATATCCTTCTTTTGTCCAGAATGTTAGCATTAGAGGTAACTTTAAAGATGTCTTATTCCAAGTTAAAAAACCTGATAGAAACCATGAGAAATATCTACCAAAGTATCTCAGAAAATATGAGGTTTCCAAATCCGTTTTCAAAGGTGTCAAAGGTAATTCAAGAATTTGGAACATAGCCTTTTTTTGTGTGATATATTGTCTGATAGTTAAAATAAAGTGTTTTGGAAAATTGGACCCTAGGACAAAAAAATTACTATCCTGAGCCTGAAAGGTAGAGCATAGACATAAAAAAAGGAGCATGAGCCTCTAATTTGTAGTATTCATAGATTAGCTTCAGGGATCAGCTTACAATGCATGTGTATTATCTCATTCCATCACCAAGCGATATATATCGCATTTAATAGACGGACGTATCTTCCTCACTATTTGGACTTTGAGAACTTCATTCCATTTAATTTCATTCCTTTCCTTCAGGCAATCAAATGATCAGCAAACTTTTGGGGTAAATTTGAGGTAACAACCTTCACTATTTCTGCACTTCAGCCTAAGCACCCACACACAAGCTCACTGCCACCAGCCAAAAGCAAAAGTATATCTGTGGTTTTACAAAGACTAACCCAGTATTTCAGTAACTCTGGAGAGGTGCAGGAAACCACACCGGAGTCTGTGCAGCACTGGAGCTGTAGCTACAGTGTGAACTGCAGTTGGGATAGTTTAGAATCAGCTTGAATTTTCTATAAAAACATAATGCACATCTACGACTACAGTGTGACCAGACCCTTAGAGATGAAAAGCAATATACTCCAGTATCACCTCTGGGATTTGTCTAGTCTCCCCTTTTTGATATTGAAAAATTATTGCTGGAAGAACATCATGTTGTAGGACTTGGGCACAAGAACCAGAATTATCATTTGGTTCTACTTTTGAAATAGTGTTTCTTTCAGAAAGTGTGACATCTAAGATCTCAAAGGATTTGGCTGTTTTATACAAATTCAATAGACTATTTAAAGTTTGGTGCTAATGATTTTCATGTATTGTTACACACGCTCAGAGTGTTTGAGTACAGCAAGGATTAAATAAATTGTGTTTTAAGGATTTAAGGTTGAGAAGAAAGGATTTGGCTATGCAAATTGAGGTCTAGGAGGTCGTTGCTGTTACACGTCTTTGGGGTCTCGTATCACCTTCTCTCTGTGATAAGACTGCTATATATATTTTCAGACACATAGAGTTACTTTAAAAATACTGAAGTTTTTAAAACATTCGTTATAGTCTAGACCAGCAGTTCACAGCAAGGATTAAATAAATTGTGTTTTAAGGATTTAAGGTTGAGAAGAAAGGATTTGGCTATGCAAATTGAGGTCTAGGAGGTCGTTGCTGTTACACGTCTTTGGGGTCTCGTATCACCTTCTCTCTGTGATAAGACTGCTATATATATTTTCAGACACATAGAGTTACTTTAAAAATACTGAAGTTTTTAAAACATTCGTTATAGTCTAGACCAGCAGTTCACAATAAACAGAAAAAAAAGGAAAAAAAAAAAAAGTTTTTACTATGGATTCAGTTAACCCTTGGCACAAATAGTTGAATTTTCCCTATGTTAACTTCTTTTGTGGTAATGGATGCACTCAGAATCCCCAGAGTAAAAGTATTAGGAGTTAAATTAACATATAAAAGAATATATCTCGATATAAAAATATATTTGGTCTTAAATATGCTTAGCTGAAAAGAATGACAACCTGGCCTCCTTACAGGGTCCTCCTCAAGCCTTCTTTTCATTACTTTAGTTGGAAGTGGGAATTGGTTGTAGTTTTTGATAAGATTAAATTTCAAAGATATAAAGTGCATTAAATAATTTAATCATGTTTGTCTAAAAAATTATGTATGAATTACCTCTAACACAATAAGAAAAACCTGACAACAAAATTAATGAATTATGTCCCTTGGGTATCAGCTAATAGTACTACATCAACAATATTGTTGCAGGAAAATTTCAATGTTTTGAAGTGGTGAAACTTGGTTTTGTGAGACCTAACTGAAGAAAAGCCATACCAAAGAGCAAGGATAATAAAAAAAATAAATCTCTTGCCCAAGAGATAACAACCAACATTCTTTAAAACAAATGTAAACTTTCTGAATGACAATCATAACTAACATTAAAAACTGAATTTTCTAACGGGTGTTCAGTTTTGCCTTCAGACTCCTTGAAAAACCTTTAGTTTTATTTTTTCCCAAATTTTAAGACACCTACAAAGCTTGGAAATATTAATCATGAAATAGAAAAAGTACCTGATGCATTACACAATGTCACATAAGTAGAAAGTAATTTCTATAATATTTTATTCCATATTAATAGAAACATTGAACACTTCAGATAGAAGATAGTAAATATTGTCATGGTATTCTAAGTAGCCATGGCTTATATGCACTTTCTTCTCTCCTCGCATGTATGGAAGAGTATCTGACTAACAAAGCAGAGGTTGCCCATGAAGGATTACTGAGAGAAACAGTAATTTCTGAATTTATACTTAATGACTGTATTTGGATAAACAGAAATTCTAGTTAACAGTATAGCTTTGTTTGGATTTTTCTTCAATAATATTTCAAAAATATCCATATTCGCAATTTGTTAATGTTAATTATATCTGATTGATTGTTTTTTATCAGCATTTGAAGGTTTTTTCTAGTATGACTACACTAGTATCTTAGCACCACAGTCTTAGATATCAAAAATGGCTGTTAAGGAGCTAAGGTCTGAACTTCAGTTTGCTTGTTCCTCAGTCCTGTCCGTAAACATAAACCTGTTTAGCTAAGAGTTAAGTGGGACATTACACCTAAATTGGCTCACCACATTATTAGGTGAAGCCCAGATTAGTGGTAGATTGTTTTTGTGGGATACAGCCATAACTACTGGACTGTGCACAGCCCATCTGCACCTTGTTGCTGTACATGCCTTCTGTGGAAAAGTCATAGAACAGAAACATGTAGTAACAGGCTGAAAACTAGAGAATAAGTTCTCATAAACCCAGAGAAACAGTCGTGAAATTATTTTAAAATTATTTAAGAAGGAAGAAAAAACCAAAAATTTCTCAGATCCTAAATATGAATGAAATCATGAGCCTGGACGCATGAATGTAGCTAGCTTTGCAGTCATGACAAAAGAAGCCTGAAAATCTGGGTTACTTCTTGTGCAAATATATATATTGAAGAATACGGTCTCCTTCTGACCTGAGGTGCTACAATGCAACACCTCTTTGCTTTCCCAATGCATGATCTCATTCAAAGGCTGCAGATCTCTCACAACAAGTTTGCAGGGATTCCAGCACACTCATATCCACACAAAAGCAATCAGTCAGTCACCTCTCTCTCTTGCACCCTGATCAGTACGAAAGTGGGGTACAGTGATGGTGTGTGTCCCCAGATACAGCCATATTAATGCTTTCTACCTAAATGAAAGTGTATTACCAGCTGTAAGCAATGTGCCTCTATTTGGTCTCTCTCATTGGATGAATGTCACTGTTTGTAATTAATTTAGACCCTGGAATTGCATTATCAAGCCAAATTTATAGAAAATATTTGTTAATCTTTTTTCTCAGTGGACTGGGAAATATGAAGTCATAAATGATCCTCATGCTTGATAAATAGTTATAGGTATAACACATGATAGGAGGCCAGATTGTACTATTCTTCCTCATAATGCATGGTATCTTCTTTTTCAAGTGCCTCTACTGAAATTAATATTGCTATGTAGGGAACAAGCTATGGCTCAAAATGAAGAAGCCAGAAAAATATTTCATTTTGGATTTTGAACAATAGTCATAGTGCCTCCTATAAAAATCCAGTAACACTCTACCCTTCTATCAAAAAGGCTCTGCCTGGATGCATATATCAAAAAGGGAGATGCAAGTTTAGACAAGCTCTGAAATACATTCAATATGTTTATATTTGCTTTCATAGACAACTGAGTGCAAGAAGATTACCCAGATATGTATATTTGCAAGTATTGAAAGCTGTTGACAAGATTTAGGCTTAACAAGGTGATGAGGTATTTCTTTACTTTTTTTAATATTAAAAACTTATTCCTTTAATTTCTTTTTCTATTAAACCCTCAACCTTTTAAAAAGCCCTCTCTCCATTCTTCTCTTTTTGCCACATTATATGCACTCTTGTTCATGTCTTACTGTGTTAACATTCCTTCAAACATTGTCTTTCGTTCCCAGAATCGTTTGAGTCTGAAAGGATCTTTGCTGGGTCATCTACCCATTTCATCCCTCCTGCATCATGTTACCTCTTTTAAATTTTTTGGTCTAAAACCTCTAATAGATAAGTAGCAATTTCCCCTTGAATACATCTGGAGACAGTGACTGTCCAACATCCTTTGACAGTTTGTTTCATTGTCTATCTGTTTTTATAGTTTCAAAGATTTCATAATATTTAACCTACTTTTTGCTTGCAACAGCTCAAGCATATTACTCTGTCTTGAGTGACTAATGAGAATAATTTCCCTTGTCCCTTTACATATCTGTAGAGAGCTATCATGTTTTTCCTCAGTCTTTTTTTTCTTTAGATTTAACATCCCACTTATCTTATTAACCTTTTTCTCCCCTCACAGATCTTACTTTCCAAACCTCCTGTCATTTTCTTGATCTTTCTTTTCTTCATTTCATGTCCTTTTGCTGAAATGATAAAAGGAGAAGACAAAAACCAAGGAAAACTGTAGGCAAGCTTTTGAAAACAAAACACAAAATAAGAATTTGTTTTAATTCACACTCCAAAATACAAGAACAAAGAATAAAATATCCAACTGAAAATCACCACTGGGGGACTGATGTGTGCACACATGCAGGCTGTGTGTGTGATTGTATGACTGTTGAAATCCTTTGGAAAATAGTGTGGCTGCATGTCAAGATCTAAAGCAAAAGGGCTGAGATTTCAAAACAGAAATACAGACTCAGACAATCCCTTGCCTATTGAAATAATTTGTCCTTGCCTCAGCAGCAGGTCTCATTTGATTTTTTTGAAGTGATATTTTTGATGTTTTTGCCTCGCAGCACTACAAAACAAAGGAAAAATAACTTTCTAAAAGTAGTGAGGAAATAATTTAGTCATGTCTGACTTAGGATATTAGGACAATACAGCTCCACTAGGACAACACAGCTCCACTAGTGTTCAGTCACGTGAGCTGCGATGCCAAATCAGAACAGAAGTCCACAGCCGTATCCCTGGCACTGGCTAGCAGCAGGTGAATAGAAGAAGCAGAACATAATGTACTGACAGGGTCTGAGCACCAAATATTTTAACTCAGAATAGTTTTATTTTAAATGGGTTTATTGTTCACCTGGACCTCTGTAATTAGCTTGTTCCCCATTTCACTGAGCTCATCCCTCTTGCTCCCTTGTACAAAACTGACTTCCACAGGAATTCCACTGTTTCAATTAAAATCTTACCACTGATGATGTTTAACTTGCTAAGAGAGACTATAAGTACCCACTTGAATTGGAATGTTTCACTACTGAAACAAAGGCAAGTTTTCTGTGACTCAAACTGGGAGAGAAAGCTGACACATTGCAGTTCTTTATTCTGTTTAGGATTACTTGGAAGGATTAATATTCCTCGTTTCACCCCTCCCCCAGCCTCCTTCAGTTCCCAGAAGAGTCTCATGTCAAACACAGAAGAAACTGGAATGTTATCACTACAGGGGATTCATCTGAGAAGTAATTAAATTGCTCAACCAGAACTCTTACTACCATCTTTGTTCACAGCTTTATCTAGAAAACACAAAGAGTGAACTGAAAGATAAAACACCAGAAACATCTCATAATGCAGTTACTTTCTTCTGCTAGGTATTATTCCACGTATATCTAAGGCACTATTTGAAAATGACCACGCTTACCACAGGAGTCATTGAAAACTGCTGGGTCATTGCAACAATGTGGTAGTTTTCTCATGAAGTGTATCACACTGGTAGCGTAGTCCTATGATGAATTCTTCAAGCAAGACTAGAGACTTTTCTCCATCCTCTGGTCATTTAGGGCTAGACTGAACCTGCAGCCAGTGGAGACAGTCGTTCAATTCACATGAATAACTGCTTGCTTTGGCTTACTAGGGGCACTTTATCTTTTCCAGTACTGTTAATGATAGGTGCATTTTAACAGAAATTTTCAATAATACCTGTTTTGGAATAAAAGAATGAAACACAGACATTAAAAAAGTAATTTAACAGAATGGATTGGTTTAGGTTTAGGAGAAAAACCTGATCCGAGTTATTAATGATAGACAACATTCTACAGTGTGTAAGTAAGAACATGTAGTGACGTCAAAAAGTGTAGCTATCAAAATAAAATCGGGGTTTATTTTCTGTTACAGCATGGGGTATGAGGTTTCCAGTTTCTCTGCTATTGCTATTTCCCTTATTTCACATCCTGAGCTCATGACCCTCTTCCAACTGGGAGCTTCACTTCTTCAGCTGAGCTTGAATTCATTTTGTCTTTTCATACATGCTAGCTGAGGTATTAACCCTTTAATTTGGAGCCACTGTCTTAGAAAGAAGAGTATTTTGAGGTTGAACTCAAATGTAGTTCCTCACCTCTTCATCATAAATGCCAATATTGAAGGCTCCAAATTAAAGGCCTGCATACGAACCCCTACCAATTGTCTGTTCTTTGGCACTCCTACTGCAACGAGATGGAGATTTAGAGCCTGTGTTTGTTACCAAAATTTTCTGGGGAAACCTGTAACAGCTGTTCAATTCAACTTCAGCATACTGGTGAAAATATGTAAGAAAGTTGGGAGGCCAAGAATGAGTAAAAGCAAACTAACATGTAGACCTCTGGCATGAGGCCAAGAGAACTACTGTTATCTTCAGACTAAAGGAAATCTCTGCTTTCCACTGAATAACAGGTCACACTTCTGCTGAGTGTCCCTGTTCTGCTATGAACTAATCATGTAGATATGGCTGAAGAAGTGGCAATAAACTAATAAAGAACATATAAAATTAAACAAAATCCCTTCAGGCAACAGTTATTCAAAACGTCTGTTTGTAAAATAATTGTACTTGGAACTGAAATGCCACCTATGAAGAATTAAAATTTAATGTTTTCAAACTTTCACAGGTAGTCACGGCTATAGAACATTCTTTATTAGATTTAATAAAAATATATCAAGATGGAATTATATAATTTACTGATTTATCTGAATGCTAGCTGACTAGGTTATTTTATTGTATATTTAGTAGAAATATACTGAGATGAGATTATGTTTTGTGAAACAGAGTGCTTTGTGAAATCCACATTCTTGGGTAAATTATTAGCTACAAAATTGTCATCAGTAGCTGCAGGAACATCCTCTAAATAGAGATAACTTGTGAGTCCAGCCCTGCCTGTGCAACTCCAGAAGAATTTTTGTCTGACATTTTTAAGAATAGAGTGTTGATTTGGGCTCACCCCAGGCCTACTTTTTGACATAGTACTGACCACAAGATAAAGCAGTGGATACATATAGGCCCATACATGAGTGCAAAATAATCTAGTTTCAGTGACATCTATAGCTCAAAGGGGGAAGAAACTTGATACTCTTTGTTAAATCAATTAATTTAAAGGCAATACTTTGTTTTCATTAAAATAATTGGCCTTGCTCTGCTGGAAAAGATGTAAACACAGGCAGTAGGTCTGTGAGCTTTCCACATTTGCCCTGAAGTGACTTTGAGCTGACCTAGAAAGTATTTCAGTCTCCTTCCTTGGCCTGTCATTTGAGATTGCCAGTTGGGAGACTAATTAGTGCCTACTTGGCTGTGTTTTCATGTAACTTCCACGCCTCTCTAGCAAGCTGGGAGCTGAGGGGGAAGAAATGTATTTAATAAGGATAGATATAAGCAGAATGAAATGAGAGTGCCTCCTTTTAAATGTCAGCAGCTCAGTTAGTGTTGATCCACATGGATATTTACAATAATCACATGTCATGGTTGTTACTACCCTACAGCTAGTTACCAAAGCTTAGATTTCAACTTTTTTAAGGTTCTAGATTACAAATACTCATTTTCAGTTACTAGTTCATAGTCTGCTTCCAGCACTGTAAATACTCTTACATGTCAAAGAGTAAACTACACAGTTGAAAAACAGTGTGAGGAACAACCTTCCTTTTTATTTCACTCCATTTACTTCTCACCTGTAACTTTAATCTTTTTCCTGAAAGAGGATGGGAAGATGATTTTTGTTGAAATTGAATTCAGTGGCTCCTTCATTGCACAATTTAATTATTATTCACTTGATTTAATAGAGACAGGACTCATATAACTGATTTATTATATTATTATTCTGTTGTGATTATGAAAGGTGTGGGTATATTCCTGAAGTCTGAAAATTTAAGATAAGTTTGGATATCAACTCCTTTGCTGAGCATGACAAATGTAGAATTTTTGTTTCAACAGTGAGGTGCTTTTCCATTATAATATTTCTTATCTTGGTGTTTTATCCAGCCTGTAATATTTTTTCATAGTAATTTTATTACCAGTCTTTTAGTTATAGCACTGTACTCATGGAGTTAATGCCACTACAAGACCTTCACTTTTTGTTTTTCAGGAACACATGAAGCACACAAATAAAAAAAATAATACAGGGATACTATCCGAGAAGTTGGTAGTCTCAGACAAGTTGTCGGTGCACAAATTTTCACATTAAACACGGCCACCAAAAACAGCTCTCTTGCAAATACTAGCTGAGGTGCCAAAGATTTAATTACTATGGGGAAGGTTACTCTGAGACTAGGATAGGACACAGTTTTCAAGGAATTAGAAGGGGTAAGTTTCCATTACTGTTGTTACCCTGTAAATAAAGGAAGGGCTGGAGACGCAGGGCTGTCAGTTTGGCACCTTTGGTGCACTCTCCCTGAATTCTGAATAAAGTATATTTTCTTTTAAATATACATCATACATTTAAATCATACAGAATATTTTATGCTGAGTATTTTGTTAACACAAAAGGAACAAGAGCAACCAAGTTATGTTGTCCTGGTATAAATCAAGTGTAGTAGTGAAGAAAATATAAAAGTTACAAACATGAAGAAAGTAAAAGTTTTCAAGAAACGAAAGTCATCAAGAAGCAAGTAATTTCTAGGATAGCTATTTTTAGAAAAATCTAAAAAGGAGAGCAGGATTTATAAAAAATTTTAAAAGTTAGGAGTAAAAGTTATCAGATTAAAAACAAACAAACAAACAAACAACAACAAAAAAAAACCAAAAACAACCAAAACCCATAAAAGTAGCAGAAGATTTAGAATAGCATATCCACGTTAATCCAGTAGAATGTTAAAGATCTAGATTCCCAGTAAAATGATTTTTTACAGTTTTGGAATTATTTTTATAGTTAGGGAGGCATGCAGGCATTAACAAGCTCACCTGAAATAGGTGAAAAAATCGTGCTTGAAAAAGGCAGACAAACATCCATAAACCTTCCTGTTGTATTTCCCAGGAAATGTCCTTTCTTATTAGAGATAAGCTGATGTTTTAAATCTTCCTTGCACATCATGACAGATTCACCATCTCTTAGGGTTGTGACACTGTAAAACTTTCAAACCAGTTTTATCACTGAGATACAAGGTGGATTCACAACTAATCATTGATAATTACAGAAAGCACAGATATGAAGATCAGATGTAGTTCTACCAGTCCTTCCTTGCGAATTGAGCCTCTCAAATAGGACAGATTAACCTGACTAGTCTAAAGCCATTTCAGTTCAAAGCTCATTAGTGATAATAGTATAGAAAGTAAATTGCTCATGCTGTGAAAATTATCTTGGTAATGACAATTGCCCCAAATTAAATGGAAGGACTAAGAATAAAATTCTGAGAGTAACAAGTTATCAGTTTCCTGGTCATACATGCATGTGGGAAATGAAGCCTGTGGGAAATGTAGCCAGGGACTGGCGGCTGGAAGATATCGCGTTGTACGGAAAGACAGGGCCCCCTCCCCCCTAGACAACCAATAGGGTTTAGTATATGAAGTAAGCAGACAGAAGTGACACTGTTAATCCAGGATATAATCCAGGGTATAAAAAACTGTGTTGTGCACTAATAAACGCCATTTGCCATCCACCACATTAGTTTCTGTGTGCTGACGGCCCCAGTGGCTGTGCTGCTCCTGAACCAGGTCGCCACACTTTAGAAGGCAAGACATGCACATTATTTCAGTAAAGCAAAAATGAAAATTGGTCAGAAAAATTAAAATATTTTTTGTTTTCCTAATGATAAAAATGATTGTACAACAAAATTATTTAGTGTCATTTTCCATATTTAACCTCATTTTTCTTCATCATTATACAGCATTGCCTTCAGAACATTTTTATTTATGAAATGCTAAATTTCAAAGGTTGTTGATTTTATTTTAAATGTTGTTAAAACTATTACCCAAATCACCACAAACTTTTGTTTTGGAAGAGAATTACTTCAGATCCTGGAGGATGAACGTCCCATGCATAATGGTTCCTATAGTTACATCCTTCCACCCAGAGGGAGTTTAGAGGATCTCTCCGAAATGTTTCATGAAGTTTGATCATATGGCAGGTGGCTGTAGCTACCATAGAACATCCTACAATACCAGGGCTTTTGAATACCCACCTGTGCTGTTGTGGAAACTTGCAACTTGCAATTTCAATACATTGTATAAAATGTCTGCTCTTTCACTTGGTTATCCTTATCAAGAGCTCCTGGCACTTGTGCACCACACAGAAGGATGCAGAAACCTTACAAAGAGTATCACCAAAAAATCCTGAGCTCAAGTACACTTATTTTCTGAGCTGTTAAAGGTAGAAAGATAACTTGGGATGAGATAAGAGAATACAGAGGGATCTGCTAGATGACAGTGAATGACTTCACCTCTAAGGTGCTGCTTTATCTAATAGCAACCAGTTTGTTTTGTAAAAGAAGACCTCCTGCGACTGCTAAACAGAGATATTAATTCTTCACTGTTCCTTTTAGACCTTCAGAAGCCTTCATTGCGATCAGGATAGTTATGATAGTTAAAAAAAGTTAAAAATACATAGAGAGATAAAAGGATATTCATGGAGCTTCACTTCAACCTAATGAGCTTAAATATGGATGAATTAGAAGTCAGTGTCTAGCAAAGCTATGCTTGCTCTTTCAGGGGATGGTGGAGTACACAGCAGACCCCACTTATACAGCTGTCACAACCTGAGCAGGGCAATCCAGAGATTCAGACTGGATCCCCTTTCTTCCTGAACTCTGCAGAGAGGAGCCCAGGTGCAGCTGGATCCAACCTTAGTCTCAGACCTGGCCATTCCAGGGAGAATGATTACAATGTTACAGACCGAGGAAATGCTCAACTGTCAAATACCCTTTGATAAGATTAAAGTGAAACAGCATTCAAAGTCTGTATTTGAGTATTAGGTTTAATTAAAACCTATAGAAGGAATACTGATATTTCAATTATTATGTCTTCCCTAGAAGAATGTATTGGAAAGTGTTCTAAGTTATGAGAAAGTGGGACAATAACTGAATGTGATTAATAACACAGGGGAAGGAGAAACTTAATTGGCAATATGAATCCACACTGGGTAGTTACATACACACTTTACCTGTATGGAGATACAAATAAGCATGGAGAGTTACACTTTTGCTGAAGTTAGGAGTTTGAAGGAGTCTCTAAGGAAGCTGATTTTCAGTAAGCCTAGGACAGTTCAACACCCTCAGACACCTGTAAAATTCTAGATTAAACAAAGTAGTAAACAGAATTTGAAAGAGAAATTCCAATGTTATTATTCTTTTCAATAGCACCTCATCTTTAAAGCACTAGATTTTGGATAGTACAGAAGGGAACCACTATTGTTAGAGGTTTGATCTCAGGGGTGCACATACTGGAGCTGCAAATAGAGTCATAATAAGAAGGGAAAACAGTAGTCTACAACAGGGATGCCTGGGGTGCTGATTGTAAACCAAGGAAAGCCACTTTTTTTTCATTCATAAGGTAACATTCTGGGGCTATTTATTGACGTTAATTTTAGCACAAATTTCAGCTCTTGCTTGCAGCTACAAAAAAAAAAAAAAAAAAAAAAAAAAGTTTCAAAAAGAACTCAGTCCTGTTTTCCTTTGTGTGTAAGTGTAAAATGTCACATGAAATTAGACAGATAAATTCATTTTTTATCACCTGGATGGGATTTGGCATATCT
Source organism: Chaetura pelagica (assembly GCF_000747805.2). Taxonomy (NCBI): domain Eukaryota; kingdom Metazoa; phylum Chordata; class Aves; order Apodiformes; family Apodidae; genus Chaetura; species Chaetura pelagica. The sequence goes on along the minus strand of NW_009952973.1, from coordinate 10,901,088 downwards.
ATATGTTTTATGACTAGTGCAAGCAGAAGACAATGCTCAAAACTTACATAGGGCACTGCTCTGAGGCTCTGGGCTTTTGCCCTTCTCTCAAACAGACAACTCACCAAAGATATTTTTGAGTATGCTACATTTTTGTCAAAGTATGTATCTGGGCAGTATTTTCCAGTAATATTCAAGCTTACTTTTTTTTTTTTTTTTTTTTTTTTAATCTCCAAGTAAATATAAACTCACTCTGTGGTATTATAATCTGGTCAGACAACATGAAGACTTAGCATGGGCCTGAGCCTAAAACAATATAACTAGCTTCTTAACAGGATCTGGTAGCTCACAACCAACACCAAGCCAGCAGGAGCTGTACAATTGCAAGATTACAGCTGGATTCCCTTACAGTAGGTCCATATTAGCATTTTAGTTATGCTTAGGAGTACAAAGCCGGTAAAATCTTAATTTTCTGTTCTTTCATTTGCATGATGGAACTGCCTCTGAGCACATGAATTTAATTTCTCCTACAGGAAGTCAAGCTATGGGAGGTACCCAAGAATGTATACCTTGTGTGCTTCAGTTGCTTATGAACACTACATCAATGGAACCAAAAACTGGAGTAGATGTGAAGTAAAACCCCCCTGACACAAAACCCTAGGTGAAACATGCAGTGTGGATGCCAGGACAAGACCACTAACTCTTTTAACACTGTTACTGGGCTGCAGTACTTTGTAGAGTGACATAGATTTGTGAATCTCCTTTGGGAGAGCCCTGCTTTCTCCTCTGATCCAAAATTAATGAGTCAACTTAGCAAGCTAATTCAAATACAGAATACTTGAGGACATAAGGGTATCTCACAGCATTTTCAAGTCTCACTCAACCTACATCAGGTTTTACTGCACTAGATAGCATCTCAAAACAGGTGACTCTACACTTTTTCACTCATGAACAAATAATTCAATTATTCATCTCAAGACAGATGAAGGTTTCATTCTCATTAGACTGCCCGTAGTTACCTGGCAGATTACACTGCAAGGAAAACACTTGCTAGAAAGTGTCCAGAAGACTTTTGTCTTTAAAGGCAAGCTAGTTTTATCATCAGTGGAAGAAATTTAGTTTGTTAGTTTATGAATCTTGTTATTGCTGAGCCATACACTTTGAGGAATAATTTCTCTCCATGGAGGCCAGAACACTTCATTTTGAACTGAAACATGCCTTGTGGGCTTGGTGCTGCTCTTTAGATTGGAGCACAGGTTGGAGGCTCACATAGCTATTGTCTAAAGTCTGAGATAAGATGATGAAGCTGATTGAGAAATAAAGTGTGAAAAAGCTGATTTAAAAACAACATACTTGTCTTTTGCCTTCCAACCAACATTCCATTACCTAGGCCATTAATCTGAGTTGTTTATACAGACAAATTATTATCAGCTTGTAACATTTTACATAATTTTACGGTTGCAACAGGACAGCTAAATACTCTTAATTGGAGAGTATACTGTGGTTTCCTTTAAAGACTCAATTGGCTTCACAGCATATAACTAATGAGCTACCTAAGATTGTATCAGTGAAAAGTGCTCATTGTGATGTGCCTTATTCTATCTGCAAATAGTCTTCAAAAGCTCTGATCACTATCTCTGTACTATCCAGGAACAAAAGGAGACATTGACATCAGACAACATACTGATTTAACATGTTAGAGAAAAAAAATCTAATTAATCGATGAATAGATTTCTCAAGAAGATGGCTGCTGCTTGAAGGAACAAAAAAATCTGAAAGTCATTTAAGTGTAGACATAATGCAATGGGATCAAAAGATAGAGAAATCTTTTTAGCCTTGTTTCTGCAGTAGGCACTGGCAGTTCTTACTGCTCATATCTTAATATACTCACTAGTAAAAGAGTGGAAAGAACTTGTTCATTGTCATGATGAATATGTCAATTAAAAGAAGAAACCACTCTTGTAGGTGAAAATAAATGCTTTGTGTTGGGTGTTTTTCTTATTCTAGTACTCTTCTTCCTATGGTACGCAGCTATCTTCTCTCTTCTGGATTGGCAGTGGGAAATTTATCTTCCAGATAGCAGAAACATGCTGGAAAATTATTTATTTATCATCAAACAGCTAAGGCAATTTAGAATCCCAGATAAGAGGAGGAGTTCTTGCAGTCCTTCCAAGAAGCTCCTGGAGTTGTTGAAACAAAGAAGGATCCCCAGATACCCAGCCAGCTTACACAGACTGTAAAAAGAATGCAGACCCATACTGAAGAGGGGTGTCCTTCCACTTAGGTGACTATGTATCCAAACATATAAGAAAGCTTGACTTGATGTTTTTAAGAGACTCACTGAGTAGCCACCATTTCCTACTCAAACAGTACTTTGAAGTATCTCAACTCATACTGTGCCTTGTTATTGATCATATCACTTTTTCATTTGAGAATTTTTTATTTATCTGCTGTTGAAGATGTTGATGGTACACAATTCAAAGCACGAAGGTCCGGGGAGTGTCTTTTGCTGACTCTTCCATGCATCATAAGCAAATTCTCAGAGTTAAATTGAATTTTTGTGGATCATCAGTGACACCCAGCGGCTATTTCGAGCGATCACAGGTGTGAGATGCCAATCCAGGCTCCCAAAGCAATGGAATGATACGAACGGAAAAGGACGTTAACCAGCTCCTTAGGCTTTTTGTCCGTGGTGATCACCTATTCTGTGAATAATTATAATTATACACTTACTTTGCAATATTCTTTTATTTAAATAAATATTTCTCTTATGTGGACCCCAGTTCTTCCAAATGTACCATGTCCAACGCTTCACAACAAGTAGAAAATGCAATTGTTGGAATTGTCCAGGAGACATCCTTTATGTCAAGAGCATATATATAAGCTTGAAAAAAGGGCATGGGGGAGGAAAACAAAAGGAAAACAAAACAAAACCACAAACAAACAAATATATATATATATTTAGACCTATTTCTATGATGCACCACTCTAAACTACACTGTCAAACCTATGTGGACAACTGGAACACCTGCACTGAAACAAAGCATGAATGGCTTCTGTTTTGTTGCTTCATGAGATTTTATTTGGTGCATAACTTAAACCTCTTTTTCTGGTCATAACCAATGAGACAGCTTCAAGATTTAGACCTAAATTAAAGACCAAAATGATCTAATAAATACTTTACCACATAGAATTGTAGAATGTCTTGGGTTGGAAGGGACCTATAAAGTTCATCTACTTCAGCTATAACCACAGACATCTCCAACTAAAACAGATTGCTCAGAGCCCCATCAAGCCTGACCTTGAATGTCTCCAGGGATGGGGAGTTCACCACTTCTCTAGGCATCCCATTCTGGTGATCCACCACCCTCATATTGAAGTACTTTTTCCTAGGGCCCAACCTCAATCTACCCTATTCTAGCTTAAAACCATTGTAATTAATCTGACACATTTGTTTTGTTTTAAACAGCTACTTTGAAATCTTCTTCTGTCTCTCCCAATTTCTATTTCATTCTCATTCTACATACACTGGGCTGTCTCATATCTACATGTTATTCCCAGGTAGTCTTCACACAGTTTGAGGTTGTTAGATGTAAGTATGGCTGTGTTGTCCTTGGTAACTTCTCAAGTTCTGCTAGAACTTAAAAAAATTCTTATAGCTATTTGCATTAGCTCGTGCTTTCCACCTGCATTGTATTGCATATATTTATGAGCCATGTGAACAGGGTGCAGGTCTCTGCCTCTGCTTGGTGGCCTGTCTGCGTACAGAGACTTGTAAGTATATTAGAGGCTTCAACTAAGGAACCTTCTTGCTACCCGACAGCCTACCCAGCCACTATCAAACAGGTAGATTTTATTGTACACACCAAGCAAAGCAGAAAACACATCCAGCTCACCTAACCTCTGGATTAAAACTGTGCTTTGTTGCCTTCTCGATCTTTATATAAAATCATCCAATGTTCAGCAGTATAAAATGGGCAGAAATTCAGGTTATGACACCAAATATTATCTTCAAACCATATTAATTTTTTCAGCCTTATCACTGTTTTGTTACCAAAGGCCATGTACCTCAAAAATTAAACACTTTATCCAACCAGGGTCCCTTATAATAAAGGCCATATGACAAATATTGGTGTTTTAATATCTGGCCAACAGCCAATGAAATAAAAAGTATTATGTAATTTTAATGCATAAGCAATTATTTATGCAAAACTAGAACATCATAAAGCAATGCATTTCTAATACAGCCATAAAATAATTTGAGTTTCTTCCATGTACAAAAAATTCCAGACACTGGTCCTTAAAATATAACCCAAAAGACAACAGATAAAGAATGTTGCCAGAATGTTTTGAACCGATGCTACCTCTGAATGTTCACACTACCTGGTGGATCTTTTTTTTTTTTTCTGAAAGTGAAGCAGAGATGACTTATTTCAATGGAGAAGCCTCATGTATCTTAGTGATTCTTAAAATCAGTTTCTTTCCCACTTGACTAGTTACATTGTTATGCTTTCTAAATTTTGGTCAACTATTGCCATACATTTTTCTTTTGTGAATGTAGCAACTTTAGGGCTGTGAACAAAAATTAAATGCCAAATTTTACTAAGAATTGTTTCATAGTGTATATGTCTATATGATAATAACTAAAAATGTAAAAGCAAATATTTATAAAATAAATAAGCACTTAACTCTCATTTTAGTGACACACAGATGCCTTAATGCTTTTCAGTCTGCAAAATCATTACTTGATTTTCCCCTTTAAGCAGAATAACAGATCAAGAATAATTTCTCCATGTCTGAATAACAGAGGACATGAAAAATTAATCCCTGATAGATACACACTGGCTTTCTGATCTATAGACAGCAACGGTGATTAGATTTTTCCAATAAATTTTGCTAGTGTTGCTTGTAATATAGTAATAATATAAAGTGACATTTATTTAGATAAGTGGACTTACAAGGCTGTAATTTCTTCCTTTTTTCATCTTTGCCATAGAAAGTTATGAAATATGTAAATGTAGTTCAATATCTTAAGTGAAAATGTGCATTTCATTGTAGCTATATTATGCAAGGGGCTAGGCATACTTTTAATGTAGTTTGGTTTCATAGTATTCTAAGTAGCTTTTTAAAAACATATGTATATATAAGAAGCATGAACATATTTTCATCTCATGTGGGTTTATGTTAATTTAAGAAAGATATCGTTCCAACCCAAGGTAGCAAGATACAACTATTGAAGCATCCAAAGAGAAACTTCAGTGTTAGCAACGTCAGCAAATATTTAACTTTCAATTAAGGTAAAGTGGGTTAGGTGCTGAATCAATATTTGTGGCTCTGCTGTTCTTCCAAACCTTCTTTCTGGTAATTATTTAATTTCTCGATACAGGTGATTTCTCTCATGCCAAGATTAAAAAAAAAACAAACAACAAAGCAGAAGGCTGGTGAATCAATTGTGTGTGTGTGTGTATATATATATATGTATATATAAACTTTAACTAGATTTTCAAAAAGCAATGTGATTAACATTTGATGTGCAAAACTTGACCAAAATGTCAGGTTTTCTTACTCAATGTGAGACAGATAATTGGCTCCATCTGGGTTATTCTATTATGTACCAAAGAATACCTTTTATCAAAAAAAATAATCACCAAGAAATTGGGTTGAACCTTCACCTTCTCCCCTATTACACAGAAAATAGAGAGGCTAGATAAGGAATGTATAAAATGAAGAGTGAAAATGAATAAGGGGTAAAAAATGTGAAACAAAACCAAAAGGTGAAAGAGAGAACGAGGTCCACATGATATTATCCCTGCTGTAGGTGGCAACTGACCAATTAACAACTTTCTGAATTTTTTTTTATAATTTTGGAGAACAAATTAACAAAGGACCAGGTTCTATTTACTTCCTTATTCCACAAAGGTGGTGGATTTAATTTAAAAGTTGGCTTTGAAAAGTAGAAGATACCTATAGGAAAATTATTGCTTTAAGGAACAGACCTGCCGTTTTAACAGTGTTCTCTCACACACACATTAAGCATCCCGTCAAACCCCATTGTGCTCATCTTTCCTTCTTGCAACAAAATTATATTTATTCCTCTTTCACTTCCACTTTAGCATTATAGTAAATGGCACTGTGGCCTCAGACACTAACATGTCAAACTACAGTATAGTAAGCTGGTCTGTAAATGAGGATGAATGTGTGTCTCAGCAGAAGGATCAGGCATAGGAGACAAATCAGAGATTATTTTCTTTTTCTTGGCAGCAGCTTCTGCCCTCTGTTTACACAAAGAACCTTATAGATGGAATTTGGTACCATAAAACTAGAGAAATATGGTAAATCAAGCCCATGGAGTACCATCTCAGTTTTCTCACATAGAGTGTGCATCACTTGTACAGAGTAACGAACTTAGTAAGAAAGGCACATTTTGGTCTTTAATATGTATGAATCTTTACTATAGACTTAAGAATCTGTGTGTGGCATTGACAGGACGTGTTATGGACACAATCAAAGTAATGGACAAATGGAACACCTGTGAGTTTAAAACCTAATAGGCTTGAATAACTTGCAATGGCACAACAATCTGTATTCCCTGGGGTAAGGAGGGGGTCAGGGGAGGTTGCATACACATTTTCCTGGCAAGTGAAACATCACATTTTTCTAAAAAAATTTAGAAATTTCAGAATAGACTGTAACAAATATTCTCTCATTTCCAAGTAAGATGGATAAAGCAGAGGACAGTAATTATATATTTAGATTTCTGCTTTAAAAAATGGCTTTTGTCACTCGGGCACCATTTTTACAGAGAACTTCATATAAGTACATGTTTTGAACTGCTTTTGTAATAACAAAAAAAATCTTACTTAATGTTTGAAAAAAAGGAAATAAAAAAGGATACAGGAGGGAATTTTACCTTGCTTTTGATAGCATGAGAGATATTTTACATTTGGTTGAAGTTGAGTTAAAGAGTGATTGAAGAACAGACATCTTTGTAAACTCTCCCTCAGGTTCTGTCATCTGACACTGTTTCTTCCCTCAGAAGCTTTTGAGAATGTTTCCATTGTGATTTGAAGTTGTGCCATCTATTTTACATTAAAAAAAGAAAAATTGGTTTGTCTTATTCTGTATTAGTGATGGTGTTTATGTTTCAGAATCAATTCAGAGCAAATATTTAGGAGAACTAGAGAGATATGATAAAAATACGACACAAATATTTTTAAATGCATGCCTGGTTTACTGATCTATGTGCATTCTGCTTTGCAGAATTTATATGACTTTGTCAATTTCTAAATCTATTTTTCAAAGTATTGTTTAATAATTTAAAAGCTGTGTGAGTGTTTTCATTGTCTCCCTTAAAATCAGGTTTGCATCTAAATTGTTATCTTGATAATAATTATTACTAAAGATAAAAGGCTGTCAGCATATTAAATAAAATAGTCACACAACTTGACAGAAGTGCAGAACTCTTTTCTATCTATATTCCTACATTTTGTCCATTTTCACAGGTATTCTAACCTTCTGATTTAATGTAGCAATTTAATAGTTTTTCTTTATCTGGTTACATACATTAAATATGCACTGCACTGATGATGAAGATGTTATCAGATCTGAGGATTATAATAAATTTTAGAGACTGAACCTGTATGTATGAAGAGGTAAAATACGTCGTTGTAACCAAGGGAACAAATTATTTTTTGGTACACCCAGACAGCACTGGAAAATTAATAGTCAATAATAATAATCAGTTTTCATGTCAGAAGAAAAGTATTCAGGCTGATCAGTATAACTTCCATTTGCTGCCCTTTATTTCTGCATTTCTTCCTCAAAAATGAGACAATGCCCTGATAACTCTGAAAAGTAATGTGAAGATATCTTTCACAAAACTGAACTTTTCCAATTATAACATTCTTTGGAGAAGAAAAAAAACACTACAAAACACAAACATAACAAAATTAAACAAACCAAAACAAAAAAACAGCATAAAACAAGTTAAAGTTAGCTGACAGCTAGCATTTCCACAGCCACAGAGACACAACCAGAGAAGGCTTCTCCGTTTGCACAATAGCATAAGCAATACATACAAATTTAGTTGCTGTATAGACATGTACAGTGATTTATGCAGCAATGTTCCCATTCAGGATAAACTCATTGGAGACAGCAAATAGAAAGAACAGAAACTCCACTCAACCACACACCCACCAGGAGAGTTAGTTTATTGTACCTGGGAAAAAATATCACACCCTTTAAAGGTTGTAGCAAATTATTTCCATGAATAATAACATCCTAAGAAGTGTTGTGAGGATACACTTTCACTTCTTGTAACAGGCAAAGCTCAAAAGGCACTGTTTAGTCAAAGATATTAACTATTAAACATACTTTAAGATTTCATAGAGCTATCTGAAAATATATATGTGGGCCTGGAATTTAAAGAAATAAGAGTAGTAAAGTGAGAGTGAAAATGTTGAGCTTGACCTAAAGGATGCTTCATTATGACACAATTTCACTGACTCCTTTAATTCAGGAAAGAAAACAGATGTTTAAAGTCTGGTGTGTCTACATGTAGACAGACTACTATGCTCTGTAAATAGGCTTAAAATGTCCTAACATTTCTGAAGCTTTCTTCTCTCTTGTTCATTTACCTCGCTTTAGACTGCTTTCACACTTTTCCCCCTTTCCACTAAATTATTCTAAAACTTCTGCTTATCAAGGCCACAGTCACAAAAAAAACAGGGAATGGGAGCCCTGGCATGTGATTCCTGGGATGAATGAGGCAACACACAAAGCAGATTCTGAAGGACTCCTAAAACATAAGGCTAAAAGGAAAGATTAGATCATCTAATCTGATTGCCAGTTTATAACAAGTCATTATATCTCACTTATATATCCCAGTAATGAGCTCAGAGCCAGACAGTGAGAATGCTTCAGCTTCTGCTAGAAATGGCAACGTTATCCCTTTGGCAACTAACTGCAGGCAGACTCCAGTCAGCCCAACATTTTGCTAGTACTTCCCATGAAGGTGATCCTATAATTAATGGAATTACTTCTGTGTCCTGTGAAACAGGATTCAGGAAAACCTGCTATTCAGTCAGCACTCCTTCCAGCTTCTTCCTCATTCTGGCAGAAGTGCAGTCTGGCCCTAGCATTGCCTTACAAATCAAACACAGACAGAGGCTTCAATAGGCAGAAACAACTGAAAAAATACTCACAAACTGCATTGTATGATTTGCTACTTACAGATTCCAGACAACTTAAGTTAATGAAGCTGCTGCCTAATTAAACCACATCTTTTCTTTTTTTCCTTCCATTTTTCATGCCAAGGACAACAGTTGTGTTTGGCCAGTATTTACCCTGGTGTCCTCGTTACTTTAATTGATAGCTTTGTTCCAGTGATCAATCATGTGTATTGTTGAAAATAAAAGTAAAATATCGTAAAAGATTACTAACTCCTTGTTTGAATTTATCTTGCTTCTGTTTCCTGCCTCTGGTTCTTGTTACGGCTTATTCCGCTTGTAATAATAAGTCAACTAATATCCAGTGGGACTGTCAACATATTTTATCCAGTTCACCTTCCAATCATACTTGACAGTCTAGAGATGTTATTTCTGAAGTCTTGCATAATGAGTAATTTTCGTTTAGTACTTAGACAATGTTTATGGCTCTGCCTTGTACCTTCTTCAGTTTCACAAGTGAGCCCCAGGTCTGTGTGGAGCAACATAACACTGACTTCACCAGCACTGAACAAACAGGCAAACTGCCTGCTACCCATACCCGCCTGCACCTGCATGTCCAAGGACCACACAAACCTTTTGGCTAAAGCTTGGCTTAATTGATTTGGTCACTCTTTCGGTAACAATGTACATGACCCCAACGGCTGTTTTCAGTAAAGTTACTCCTCGTTCTATAGGTCTATTTCTTTTACTGGTTTGTTTGCTTTGGGGTTTTTTGTTGTTTTGTTCTGTTTGGTTTTTTTTTTCCTGTAAGAAAATTTTTTACTAAATTTTTTAATTGTTTTTTTAAGCTGCCTAGTCAGTTTATGAGAGGCCGATCCTCAGCTTTTAAGCATGCTATCAGACTTTATGTCCTCCATAAGTTCTACCAACCTTTCCTATCTATCCATATATAATTTACCCAGAAGTTATTGAGAAAGGTATTGAACTACTTCTTATTCAATACCAAAAGCTTGCAGAAACTAATAACAGTTTCCCATTTAAGTGTTATTTTTTGATCAGTATGTTAATTAATTTTTGATTTAGCTACCTTTCTCACTGATATCTCACAGCACTAATCTTATTGTCGGAATTTTAGTTATTAAATACATTAATATTGTACATTCATAAGCTATAGCCTCATTCATACATGCTAAATGCCTCAGTAATAATTCAACTATATTGCTACCTTTTTGAGGGAAATTTGTAAAAGCTTTGTTTGACAAGACTTATTTGCCATAAAACCACATTGAGTGGCATTAATTATATTCCTAAAGGACACCTGCTGTAAACAGCTAGCAAACAATCCGTCAAATAAATAAGTTTGCACCCTGTATTTGGCCTCTGTCAAGAGGAGTGGGTGGGAGTGTATCCATCGATTCTGTGGACTTTGGATAAGGCCTTTTTATCAAACACTTTAAAATAATGTGCACATTAATTTCAAAAAGCAGTCTGTTCACTGACACTTCATAAACATGTAAAGGACTAGATTTAGTGAAAAAAACATACTTGCTACAAATGATTCATCCAGCTTTAGAGAAGATCTATTTATAAAAAGTACTGAAATACTGCAGTTAACACTGTTTCAAAGTCTTTCCTTTCGCTGCAAGTTTATAATCACTGTTCATTTTTTGTTGGTTTTCAGAGACACCACTGTTTAAAAGAAGGGGAATGTTTCAAATAAATAGGATAAATAAGCAGATAAATAGCACAAGGCTCATGGGTTGACCTCAGTAAGAATTCTTTAGAAAAAGCTAGATGAAAAAATTAGTATCTTGTTGCTAAGTTACCTTTGTTTCATTTAGTGCCATAATTATTTGTTGCTTAAAGAAAAAGCATTGATATTTCCTCCTTAGTCCCTGCCATATGGAAGATGGGCTTTTAAGATTCTCTTATGAGAGAAGCATGTTTGCAATATATACCTTTATGTTCTTTGAGTGCAAGAATCAATATGCTGGGGGATAATAAAGACAATTCAGGTGTCAAAAACTTCTGCTGTGTCATTCAAAAATTATTCTAATATTTCTGACAGTTTATTTTGAAAGCAAATACAATTCCTAAGTACTTCATTATATACTTCCCTACTTTTTAATCCATCAGGAAATGTGCAGGATGAAATTATTTGCCATACACTTTAATCGCTATGTAGAGCTGTTGTTCCCTTCTGGAGGGTTGACAAAACAGATGGTAGGAGTGAGTGGGCTCATATTTCAGTTTTTAATCACATTCCGCACCAGAGGTCTTATTTGGGTCCGTATGATTTTTATTAAATTTACCTTATAAAAAATAAGGAAATATAAATTACAAGTGAGGGCAAGAGCACTTATCAACCTAAGCGTGTGCAGTTGAAGTTGTATGGAAATGCTTTCCTAAATTTTGTGGCAAGTCATTGTTACCTGAAGACCTCAAAGTATTTTGAAAATTTTGAACACCACAAAGCTGCTGGGGGAAAGGATATATTATTCTTTTATTCTTGAAACAGTGAGATTAAATGACACTGGAAACGAGTGCAGAGAGAAGTGACTCAACCAGTAACACAAACTGACTCAGTAGCAAAGCTAGTGACAGTACCTGGATCCAGTATTGGATTCTGATTCTTAATAATGTATTTTAAGCAAAATCTGAAGAGAGGATATGAAACCTTTATAATTCTCTCATCTTCTAGTGTTGATAACAGCCTGGTGTCACAATAATGTGGGTACAGTATCAAACAAGAGAGCATTCTGCGCACAGCAACAGTGCAATGACAGCAGTAGCAGTAGGATAAAGTATCCTCTGGCTCTCAGTAAAATTGGTGATGTACCTCTTCAGTGTTTATATACAGTAATTACGGAAGCCATAGTAGATTCTCAAAAAGAGCATTTCAGCCCTTCTTTTCTCTATTACCTTTTGACTCACACCTAAAAAATTTGCAAACATTTTTTTTTCTTCTAGTTTTGTTTGTTTGTTTTTTTATTTTCATCTAGATTTGTAAAATCTATCTTTGGAGATAGAGCCATTGAGTCTGTAGGATCAATATGGTTTGAACTAACCCATACCTCAAATCAGCAATACGCCCTTTTTTAAAACCCAGAAATAATTTTCCTATAATTTTATTTTTAAATCTTCAGAAAAAAAAAAGAATCAGTAACAACCCAGAAGTTTCTTCTCTGTTGTCAAAGGAACAATAGCTTTTCCTTCATTCAAATTCTTGACTGCATAGTCCACAAGTTAACTACCTGAGCAATGAACAACAAGACGTTGAGGTGAACACGAGAGAAAGTAACCTGTTGGGCTTATTTAATCAAATAAGTAATATGTCCTTTCTGTTAAAGCTCTTTCCTACACAGCAAAGCAGTTACTTTATTTCTTGCTAGTGTCTCTTTAAACAGCAACTATTTTGCTGTTATATGACAGTAGACACAGGTTCAGTATTTGACAGGCAGTCAAAAATAAGGGAGTATACCCTTAAAAAATAAACAGTGTGCTGGTACACAGAGAACCACCAAGAGATAGAAAGCAACTAAAAATTCTGCATTTCTTTAATCCTTCCCTTACAAGGTTACTGAATCAAAGAGAAAGTCCTGGGTTCATTTTACCTGGCCTTTATCGCCTCTCATGTTGCATTTTTACATTTTCTACCTTTTTAAGGACCCACTGAGGAACTTGTTCACACATCCTTACTCATTCATCTTTGTCACTTGTAATTACCACAGAGGCCATTTTCTTGCTTATGCATATTCCTGCTCTACTCCTCTTTCTTTCTTCCTAGGAGGAGCGTGGCACTCTTTATTCCAGGCAACCTTGGCTGTACCATCTGCAGGAAGATCACAGACAGGGTCATATCCATCTAATAACAAGAGAGGAAACAATACTGTAGGTGAACACTCTATTAGCCTCCTTCTTCATTTTATTCAAGTCAGTGCTTAGGGACTTTCAGATGTCTTTGAACAAAAGGATGTGAGAATGAAAGACAAGTTATAAAGAAATAAGTTTCTTTTCTTACACAAGTTAGTCTGATAGGTTGAACCATGCTAGTGTTATAATAGTATTTTCCCTGGACAGCTCAGGCCCTATATTTTCTAAACAATCCTTACCCTTCAAAACACAGCATAAAAATCTACTTCCATCTTGAGACTTGCAGCTATTAAAAAATGTCCAGAGGCGATAAACTGAAAGCTTGTGTAGGATACTGAGGACATTTATTATTGACAGGAAATCAGTCTTCCATGATAGCTGAGCCACAAGATCTCTATAGTGAGAGGACTAATTTCTGTACTAATGTAAATGGGCAAGGCTATACTGACTCTAGTGGTCCTGCACTAGTTTATACCAGCAGAGAATTTGAACTAAAATCTTTAATTTATTTTGGATGCCTGGAACTGAAAGTTTGGGTCACTGCACTCCAAAAGCACCCTGAGAATAGGGCTGCAGTGGCTGGGTCTTGGAGCCTGTCTTCTACACCACAACTCCACAGCATGACAACACAGCAGGAAGAAGAGGAAAAGCAGTAGTGATTTAGCTTCATCTTAAGAGACTCTTTCATTCATTACTACCTGTCCAATCTCCTTCCATAAATTTTTGGTTCAGTTGACTGCCCTAAAGACTAAAGCAACTGTTGTGGCCCTCTTAGCACATCTGAGTTCAGCTAGTATGCAACTGAAACAAAATGCTTGTGTGTCTTTTTGAAAAATTATTATATTAACTGAAAAGAAGACATTACATTTCTTGCTGTAATGAAACTTCTGTCCATTACCATATTCTGGGCAAAAATTACATATGCATTTATCAGATGGAGTTCTTTTTCAAAATGTAGTGCTCCTTACACATTTCAGAGAAAGTCAGCGAAAGCGTGGAGAAATATTTTCCAAAAAGAAGGCAAAAAAAGCCCACAAAGATGCAGTTATCTGACTATGTGTGGGTACTAGACATTTTTTAATGCTGACAATGCTGCCTCAGAAACTTTGTCCAATGCCGGTAATATTAAGTGTTGTATTAAAATCCCTTAAAGAAATGTGTTTTCAGCATGTATGAAGTTTCAAAAAATGTCATTGCTATTGACTTTTGAATTCCCTAGCTGATGGCTACCTGCTTTATTGGATTATTTTATCCCAGATGAGATTATATGAACTCAACTTTTCATCTGCAGAAATTTAATAGCAAACGTATTCCTAATGCAGTATTCTAGAGGATGTTTCAGTGTTCTGTTTTGGTAACTGCTTATTCTCCACTAAATTCAATGGGTTTCAAAGTGTGGCCTCAAACATTATAAATAATTAATTTCTCAGTTCAGTAGGCCATCTAAATAAATGCCTAACTTCATGAATGTGGGTATTTTATTTGAAGTTATTGAGAGTACTTTACCACATCACTAACTCTAAGTTAATGGTGAGAGCTTTTCTAAATTGGGATCATCGTACATATACAATCCATAAGATTTTTGAAAAAGTATTTCCTTCATATATTAAAATATATAATGATGTTGCTACATTTATAGTGTTTAAAGAAATAAACTTATGCAATATATTATTTTGTGTTGAAAAATAATAATAAATCCCATCTTTCAAGGTTTCTTTGGCTAGTTGTTGAGGTTCATAATACAATTTTTAAAATAGTGTTAATCATTTTGTTGAGGATCAGTAGGATGGTAAAATGTATTGTACTGAGTAGGATTTGTGTAAGAAAAACAAAAATATCATGTAACTAATATTTTCATTCATATAATAATTTAGTATATACTGCTATTAGTTACTTACTATACTTTTCAATAGACAAAATAAAAGACAGCCTTCAACAGGGCATTGCTCTATTCAAGCATTGTTATACAGCTCCTTGCTACTGTTTAGAGCACCAGATGTCTCATTTTCATATAGACAAATATTGAGGTAGCAATCAGTGCACCATAGCTGTTGGGGCCAATGTTGTTGTTATTGGAGGCTTTTTTAAAGCTTGTCTTTTTGAAATAACCCACTGACATCTGACATCTAAGTAAGTGCCAGCAGTTCATCAGACTATGTTGTGGCTACATTGGCTCAACAGACTTGCTTGGAATTGAGTCATAGACAGGAGCATAGTAATCTAGACTATAGCTACAGCAAAAAATAAATAAAAATAGAATGAGTTAGTTTAATATACAAATAAATTACAAGTCAAGAATAAACAGACCAACAACAAAACAATGTCTCTTGCCACATTAAAGTGAGAACAAGCTGCCTTTTTCTTCTAGAATATAAAGGAAGAGAAGTTAGGAATACTAGGCTAAGAATTGATGCTGATGCAAAATATTCCTTTCAGAGCGGAGATATTTTGAACCAGATGACAAAAGTCTATTATTTTCAGGGTAGCTCATTAAAATGTATGAAGGTGTTGCCAGCATTAGAAAGATGCCACTTACAATAAAGTCAGTAAATTTCAGAGAAGGTCATACCAGAGATACGACATCAATTGAAAGAAACCTATATGGTGTTATAATGGAACTCAAGAATGTGCTATCAGAAATTCAGATTTCTTAGGTCACCTGTCATCGTAACAGTACCTGCTGGTTCTAAGGAAAAGATGAATGAATTTTAAAAGACCCCTCCATGGATTCAGCAATTGTCTTCAGCTGCAGTGTCAGAGCCCTTGTCTGTTCCAAAATAAGTTTGGATCAGTAGCACAGATGTTTTGCCAAGTGCTTTGGACCATGCAATTCAGTAGCCAGTGTAATAGTGTGGACACAACATTTTATAGACATGTATGTTCTGACAATCTGGAGCTCAAAAATCTGTATTTATGGTCGAAGTTGTTGAAGGATTTTGTTGAATTGCTTTTGCATTCTGCTGGAAAAGCACTGTCATTATTAATTGTTCTTTCATTTTGCAATTTTACAGGCAGTTCTCTAAATTGTCACAAATCACAGGCAAAATTTAAATTCTTTCAGACAGGAGCTGTCATTGACTTTCTATTTGGAAAGTGCCTAACACAGTAGTTTCCGTCTTGGTCCATCTAGAATATAAAATTTAAATAAATAACCACCACCTATCTCACCTAACTCTTACCTGAGATAAACATAAGTAATACAACATACACATACTTATATCTCCATACGAATTCTCCTTACACAGATTCATGAAGCAGGAGAGATGCTGATGAAGTCTTTGTGTGAGATGGAGAAGCAACTAAGATCTTGAATAAAATGTTTTCTTAGGCTTGAATAACTGTTTTCTTAGCAGTTGTGAGGAGGACTGTATGATCAAATTTTTCACACAGTTTTGTCATAAAATTAGCCAGAAATATGTTTGATTGTTCAGCTTTGACAATGTATCATTTTCTAGAGGAAAACCAAAACCAACAGTGACCACAACAGTAATAATATGGCACATGTAAGCTAATGCAAGTGTCTTAACAAACACATTCACAAATTATGTTGGTGCATTCACTACAGCTTCCATTTGAATTACTCTCAGCCCCTGAAGCAAGCTGAATAATCCAGTCCACTCATGAGAATTTCAGTCTGCTTGGTAGGAACGCACCACACTTCAGTTCTCTTAATTCTGTCATTGTCCTTGTGAACTCAGCAAATTTGTACCTCTGCCTTGTTTCCACTGCATCATCTTCACCATTAAAAAACTGTCACGTTTTGCCTCTCCATTAAGCTTTACCTTTCCTCACAACAGCATCTAACAGATAGCAGGCAACTTGCCAGCAATGCAGATGCTCCAGTAAGAAAATATTTTCTAATTTGCTGTACAAATCACACATCCTGGAGCTTCATCTGACTCCCTTATAACTCATTTGGAGAATCTTAAAGCAAATAACTAAAAGCCAAAACCCATACATTAGTAATTGTTAATCACAAATATATTTTAAAAATAAAAAGATTTTTCAAAAGGGTGCTTACATGGATATTGAATTAGACCATTACAACAGAAGTGCTAAGCTTTGGGGTTGAGTTGTACTCTGCTGGAGTCAGCCAGTGCATCTTGGTCACCAAAAGCCCAGGAAACAGTTTTCCTATTCCTCCCTTCATATGCAAGTAGCTAAAGCATCTCTTCTGACCTCAGCTCATGTCATGACTTAAGGAAAGACATGATGTCTTGCTATTACAAGTAACATTTTGAGGTGATTAGTCTTACCCTTAAATTTCATGAAAATTGTTCCACTTGAAAAACTAATTACATTCAGTCAATCAACATCATCATCAGGAAATCAAATTCTATCAGCACAACAATATCTTAAAGTTAATTTTTTAAAAGCTCCAGCATTATCCAGGCTTTCAATAATATCAAATAACAGAAAAACCTTTCCCTTCATTTTGTGCATTATTTGTATTCAATATCTAAAAAGACAACAATTTTTAAAAAAGAGAAATGGATGAAGTGATTCTAACTCTGAGAGATCTCATCTAATTAAGACTCCAGCTGCATACATTTTTAGCATCACAGACAACATGGTAATTGACATACGTGATTGTGGATCACACTTCAAATTTTAAATTATTTCACTTGACTGAAATGTGTTTAAGTACACTATCCAGACACTTTCAGTAATTCAGCTTTTAATGACTATCTGCCTCTCCAGTGCTAGCTTTGATGTTAAAATAGCCTAAGAAATAATGGAATTTTCCCACATTCTCATTGGATTACATTCAGATGTTTCCTAAATATTGCATTTAAGAACTCTCCCTGACCACAAGCACTGCAAAAATGTGAAAAGATTTTACCTACAATAGTTTTATGTCTTGTAGTTTGCAGAATTTCTCAGATGATCAGGACCTCAAAACCAGCATGGGTTGCTGAATCTGAAATAATATCAAAGGAATAAATCAAGAGGTTACAGCAGACATAAAAGTACAAGATATATTAATTATTAGGAACTCATTTCTACATCCCAGATTACACTGCCTAAGACCTTAAAGATATAATCATGTTCTTATGAATCAAAATGAGTAGCTTGCGAAGTTTTGTTACTTGGTGTGCCTATGGCCCAATAGGCCAAAAAGAAGCATATACATTCCAGTGCCAGATAATATTTAATTCACTAGCAGTTAGCAAATGCATAATGGAATGCTTCAGATTAATCATACTCTGCCACAGAAATCTCTGAACTCTTTATGCAAATAACCTTGAAAGGCTATATAAGCAACACAGTTAAAACAAACAAATCTGTGCTTTCATTTATTACTGTACATTATTTCCAGCTGCAGATAGGATATGTGAGTTTTTTACATATTAAAAAAGAAAACAAAAAAGCTCAGGATGTAATGTGGAGTAATGGTCTAAAACACTTCAGTATAAGTATTGTTACTAATGAAAAATTCTTGAACCATTGCTGTAAAACACCTTGTTTCTACATTAAGAAGGAGGAGACAAACTTATCACAACCTTACATAACAACTCCAGTTTAAATTTTTCTTTTAATTCTCTGTTAAACTCATCTTGCAGCTAAGGCATAATTTAAAAGCAACTCTCACTTTTCTTAAAATAAGCAGTTTTCATTAAGATGTTGGCTGATTTTGTTAATGCTTTCAGATAATGCAACACTAGTAATAGAGCTTCACTGAAAAATGCAGAGTTGTAATTTTACAGGGATTGCTTCAATATAAGAAAGAGACTTGTACAGGCTCTAAACAATTATTGTGTAGGAAAAATCAGTACAGCTCTCCTATCACCTTCCTGTAACTGTTATCTTTCCCTTTTAGACCCCTTCTCTTTAGGTCCACTTAAGCCTAAGATAGCCAAAAAGCTATGTTCTATAACCAGTGTGTCTATTTTTTTTATTTTTTTTTTTAATGTATCACATTTGATTTACAGAATCTTCTTTTCTTTACATTATATTTTTGACTGAATGACCCAGGGATCATTGTATTTATTCTTCCCTAAAGATTTTGTTTGCCTATGGGCTGAGATGCATTACCTTCTTCTGCTTCGGGCTACATTTTAATTAGTCAGTGTGAGTAGAAATGATCCAGAGAACATAGACTTCCTTTGACACTTGTGTTGGGTTTTTTTTCATTGTATTTTTGTTGGTTTGTTTTCAGATCTTTTTTCTAAGGAATATTCAATAGTATCTTAATGTGCAAGCTCAACTAACCCCCACATC